>NW_022984644.1:600000-918939 GCF_008694065.1 Daldinia childiae
CACGGCGCAACTTACATCAGCGCGGCGACAACAATGCCAGCCAACCCCGCAAGCGCAACATGGGCAGAGCCAAGCGATGCGCCGCTGTTGTTGTTGTCGATGGTAGGGCTGACTGTAGGCGCAACAGTTGTAGGCGTACCATCAGAGCCAGTTGTTGTTGTTGGAAGAGCGATACTGGAGGAGTGGAAAGAAGAAGAAATAGTGCCGGTAGGCTGGTAGACGGAAGTCGAGTTTGCGCTGCTGAAGATACTTGAAGTGGCAACAACCTTCTGAATAGTGATGTACTTTGTCATCGTCATGGTAGACGTGGTAGTAGAAGGGTCTGCTACCGCCAACAAAGGCAGCAGCGCAGTTGCGACAATCGTTGAGATCTGCATTTTGATATCTGTTGGGTAGAAGTAGAAGATTTGTATCTGTAAAGGCTGGCCCCAGAATGTGATAACTCTACTCTTTTCAAATCGCTTTCGACTATTTTCAGTTCAGTGCGTTTCTCGTTATAAATTCGTAGATATTGATATGATGTGTGTGTGATTCAAAGAAGGATAGTTGAATACTCGATACTCAAGGTCGGTTGGGACTTATTCCTCGTAATGTCGTGAGATGGACTCTGCCAACGAAGCCCTGTGAGTTAAAGAATGAACGTGCGGGAGAAGTAAGTTTACGAAGAGGGTGAGGGTATCAGGTTGTTTAATGAAGGAGTGAAGGAAAAGGGTGTGGTCAGAGGAAAGCGGGCGGGAAGCCACGATCGTTCTAGGGACCCTTGTTACGCAAATGGTAAGATCAATGGCGAATTGGCGATAGAGAATCAAAGCAGGGTACAAATTAGTGTTGCACCTATTTCTCGCGCTAGTCTCCGCTAAGTCGTCAAGGGCCCCTGGGGATACAAGGCCAGCAAAGCGTCAATGTACACCAATCATCAATAGCGGTTGATCCCCATTATTGAATCGCCTTGTCTATTTGTACATGTATTTGGTTGCTACCCATACGCATGCCAAAGAATATGCGCAAAGGAATTGTAAGTTTAGACAATGAGTCTCTATTATATCTATATTATTCAAAGCTAGATTTACTAGGAGTTTAACCATAGTTGGAAATAAGGGATTAATGTCCAAGTGTGTACTTCCTGATACTAAATATATTAGAGACAGATTCAATAAGAGGCGTAAGGGAACGTGTTGTACAATGCCTTAGTTACTTAGGTACCTACATATAGGTAGTAACGACCAAAATCTTATTTGTGACGGATTGCGGATCGCATCCTCCGATTGCACAGGGCAACGGAAATTACATAGATACATTAGCAAACGGAAATATAGCTCGCTTGGATAACGCAAGGTTAATTGGTAAGTGCCCCTACCCAGTACCATTCTTTTAGTTTTGTGGCCCTTGTAGTCCATCACTCAAAGAAGTAAGGAACTACCAACGTCTGTGCCCAATTCAGGTTGCCCATGTTCTTTGGCTTTAGGTTATCGCAGGTAGACCTGCCAGAACTGCATATAAGAGGTACTTAGACGGTACATACCTATTAAGAGAATGTTTGACAGGTTCTGTGGGTGCAGTGTTTAGAATCCTTTGACGATGGTTATTTTGAGATGATTCTTCCTAACCATTATTCCCTCATATGAGGTAGCTAACTAAAATTGTATTGCAGCGTCTAACAAATCCCACTTACATCCAATCCTCCATCGTTCGTGGGGTCTTCATAAAATTTACTAAGATTGCATAATTTCTGCCCGACTAGGGTCCATGCGAGATGTGTGTCAGGTCACTTCTGATTGGTTATAGTGATTGGTACCTGCAGCTTTAGGTTTTCTTTGTTCCTGACTAAACCCAAATGAGAGAATTCTGTCAAAATTTCAATTTCCCCCAGACTGATGGTCCGAGTGGTTTCCATCTTCTCCAAGAGACACTATTCAATGGTTTTGAGATTTCTGCGGAGAAGATCTGCCCTGGATATGGCACATACGGAAATCCATTTAATAATCTCGATGGCGCTATCATCCCTCTTCTAGTTATCTATCCAAACTATCTAAATTGATTCCACGGAATACTTTCGGCTACTTTAAGATCTAATAAATATTATATTCCGTACCCAACTCCGAACCTCGACATGGAAACGCCCACGGCAATCATAATCAGGGCGCCCAAGATAGCAAATGTACCTAAGGGATGTAGACCTTACTAAGTATAGGTATAATAGTGTAGGTACTATTACGGTCCATATATATACGATCGTCGCGTCCTATCAATTACATAGTTTGGGTCAAGCCCAACATCTAGTAAGCCGTAGTGCGTCGACATGTGTCGCGAACAACAACGCACCACGTCGGCTTTGGATCATCACTATGAGATGCACTTGAACTTCGAACCGTTTGCATCCGGGTACACATTGAACCTATCATAAGGTTCCACGCAGTGCATCTTGTGGAACCTCTGACTAACAATAGCGGTGTCGGTGGTCATCATGGAGTTGAGGTTTTTTTCCATCTTTTTTTTTTTTTTTTTTTTTTTTTTTTTTTCCTTTCCTCCTGCTCTACTTACCCCTTACTCCTATGTCTTCATGTACACCGACACAAACTCATCTGTCTCGGTGATTTTTTAGCTATCCCATTTACGTAAGCCCGGAAAAGACCCCTTGGCATCAGTCTCACCATCAAAACCACTAGGGTAGCCCTAGCAATTCATTTTCACGACAACCTCAAAGCATGTCCTATAGCTGAGGATTTATTTTCTTTTATCACAGCATTCTCAGGGGCTTAAGCTCCATAACTAGCGTGTTTGTCTACACTTTTGCCATCGCGATTTTGCTACATGGAGCCACCATCCATTTGAAAATTGAAAAGCCTCGGAAACATGAATAACCCCTGTGAGACGACAACCGTTTCCGGTCTCTAGGTCGTCAAACTCGCCCACACCAAAGGAAATTATTGAGACATTTTATGCGGCTCATCTAGGTAGTTTGCTCGCCGTCGCAAATCTAATGCGACACTATAGACGAACCATTACATGGATAATGGCGCGGTATAAGTGATATATTTGCGTGAATTATAGTTCTCCTAATAATGGCCCCTATGTGAGATTTGCCGATTTCAAATCTTCATTCGTTATTTGTTTTGCTAAATAGTGCTATATACGAAAGAGTGGTCTTAGATCGATCGTCGCAGGGTAACAGCCTTACGTATTATCGAACTGTTGATCCATTGCATCAGTTCGTCGCAGATCATTGTCATCTTCGGTATGTATGCTAAACTTAACTGCATACTTCTATCAACGCTTTCCAATTTCTTGACACTACTATTCTTAACGATAGCTCATTAAATTTTTAAATCCATATGGCCAAGGATGTTATTCAAGCGCATCCAGGCCTTCAAAACTCGGGCCCCAATGGCTTTTATTATTAAAGAAGCTCTAGTTTACCTCAAGGACTTCCAACCAACATGGCGTCTAGTATTGCCATTAGACAGACACGGGCTATATCCTTACTCTTCCCGGAAACTACCTACCTTTAAGACGACGTGATGCTCTAAGTATGAACATGATCTGGCCTTATTTCTGCATTGTTTCTGATGAAGAGCGATATTCGCAAGATACCCTAAAGATGTCGTATCATGAGCTACTCGGCTTGCGACCGCCAAAAGAACCATAGGCCATCCCAGGTCGTCATATCCGCGATGAGACATCCTTTAGCAGCTCGTTATGCGCACATTTGCTCCGGTTAATCTCAAACTCATTCGGATTGTTACTTTATCATCTCATCCTAGCCGACGAGGGCCATGCTAAAATTATACGGAGTAAGAGGGTGCAATGAACAAGCGTTCTCTATATGCCAAGGACTACTCATTATATTCAATATACGAACACCTGGTATGGTTTTGCAAGTGAAGCCTCCTGTCAAATGAGGCGAGGAATATAGCACCATACGATTGCTCTTATGCCTGTCTATTGGTTGTTCTCAACTATGAATGTTAATCTTGGTACTCGACTTTCTAGTCCTCTCCTATAGAAATCAAATTCATTAAGCACTGCCATTACTCGTTTGCATTCACATCGACCGGCCATAGTGTGAATAGAAAATACGAAGAAAGAATTATCCAAGCATAAGTTTCCATAAATGATATCAGAAAATGCATTTTGATGCAGTCACCCGCGAGGCCACCAATTACCTTCGAGTATGTTCAACATTCGGGAGGGGAAATGGTTACCATCACGCAGGTGATCGATCACGGAATTCGACTAATGACAGACAAGAGGAGCAACCTGATGTTTCACCTAATAAAAACATAAAGCAACATCCAGCTAGAAAACAAATTTGTATGATGGCTCTTATGCGAATTTGGACTTCTCAGCAAACTTGAGCTCAGGCATGGCGCTTCCTGCTAAAATCCGCGCCGAAAACATTGCGGCTCTACATTTTCTTCATCCTGTTCCTGTCCAGCCGTTTTCCAATCCAGTGACGAACATTCAATGTCGGAGGGAAGATTATACCTTATCTTTCGAAAAGGAGCGCAGCCTTTGCAGTGCACTCGCTTTCCTTGCGTATACAAGAGATGATAATAACAACATCCCAGCAGTATGTTTAGAAGAGGGTACTGGCGCCGCATATTTGAATGTTCTGCTTGCCATAAATAAATTCGAGCACGGCGGAGGAAACCAGGTACTTGAAAGATTAAAGACGGAATTTGGGAAGATTTTTTCCCTCCTCGCTCATGCGGACGGTACTAAGTCTAAGTCAATGAGTTATATCTTATCTTACTAACTAGTATGTTGAGCCAGATACCACACTGGGCGCGGAGAATGATGTATTCAGAGCCATCGTTTCTATGTGTTCAGCTCGGATCCTTCACCGGTTGAGTCTTATTCGAAGTTACAAAAAACGTCAGAGGCGGTCAATTAAAGAAGATCTTCAAGTTACATTGGGATACTTCAAACAGAATGCAATCCGCAGACACGCGCCTTCATCTCCTCTGTATTTATTCATCGACAAAGCAAAAGAAGTAATAAGGCTCGTCGATTCTTGGGGCAGGCACCAGACGCAGCCTGAGTTAGAGGAACTGGTTGATAGTATCCGTCACCTACACCAAGTTAGGGGCTTCCATGATTTGATCGACGAAATACCCAATAAATATATGGGCCCATCCTCAAGGGTTCATCTCATAAATACAATAAGGAAAGTCGCACGTTACCGTGAAACAGCTAGGTTGTTATATCGGACTGCCAAAAAGACTCCTCTAGCCCGCAAAATGCGTCTCGTGTTTGCTCAATTACCTCAGAACGTGTTCGATAAAAATCCAAGTAGTGGTTATACGACAGACTTCAGAAATACTATCCCACTAATTGACGGGATTAAGAATGAAAAAGGTCTGGAGCAAGTCTTCCGTCTAATGGATACTACCGAGGAACAGGCAAATAGGAAGTTTGTTGTTCAAACACAAAAGACTTTGCAGGAGGGGAGAATCCATGCTGAAATCCAGCTTATTTATTACTGTGAGTTCTACATGTCACCTAATACGCACACACCTCGAGTTGTGTGCTCAAGCAAAGACGCCTGTTGGCTATGCAACGAGTTTATTCTCATGTATGAGAAGATACACACACCTAAATGCCATGGGAAGCTGTATCCCGGATGGCGACTACCGACATCGTGCGGACCCAAGTATCATGATTTAGCGACAAGATTCAACATGCGGATTCAAGGCCATGTTAAGAATAGCCTAGAGACACTATTTGCGAGAAGGAAGAAGACTATGTATCATGACCCGAACGAGAGCACTTTACTTACGTTACCTTGGTCCTCCTCGACATTGCCCATTCTGGCATCTTCCTCTTTAGACGCACTAGAAACTTCAGGTACCGTGAACAAGGATCCGCAAAAGATTGTGGTTATTTCCGAAGAAGCAGTTACTCATAAGTCTGTACTGGCCGATGATGAGGAGAGCAAGGAAACGCAAATAGAGGCAGAAGAAATAGCACACGAGGATTATTCCCGTCTCGGCAGAGAAAAAAGTAGTATTCTGGAAAGCCTGGATAAAACAAACAACACATCAGTAGCTTTAAGCCCTTTGGAGAGTAATTTGACGCTTGAGCTAGGTAAGGCTAGGTCAAAACAAGTTGGGATCGGAAAGACTTCTTCATTATACAAAGCAGGTCCCCTGGAAGTACAGATCGAATATGCTGAGAATTCAAACCCAGAGTCGCGAGGTGGACACCGGAAGAAACTCTTATATGCTGTAGAGTGGTTGACGGCTGAGGAGGTCGAGAGACTGCGAAATGGGCCAGAGAATCTTATTATTGACGCGGGATCACTTGAAGGTGAGGTAGAGTATAGTACAGACAGAGATGGATGTTTATACATCTCTAACGATGATTCAGTGGTGAAGATCTTTATGCAACCAGTGGCTATGGAATAATGGGATGCAATATCTAGGTACCTAGGTAGCAGCTGGGCTATGATTTTCCTGGGGCTGGATATCTGAGGGATACTTAGAAGTATTATAGAAGGGTAGGTGATTGTACCCAAGATGGCACGCTTTTTGGGGCGTATGATGTTGGCTCTAATCTACTTGATTCCGGAGTGAGAGGCTGGTAAGGGAAGTGAGTAATTGTTGTTAGAGTCTGGAACTTATAATATGTATAATCAATATAAAAAAGCTGTATAATCCACAATTATGAATTATCCACCCCGTACCGAAGCTCTAGTACCTAGGTACCCTATTAAGTAGGTGATGGAGAAACCCCTGTCCCAACTTCATAGAGCTTTGTGTACTGATGTGACATTAGTAATCTAATGGATAGGTAAATAGGAGATGTTGGTGTCAATGTTAGAGTTGACGTACATCTAACAGATTAACGACCAGCGGTCCACCCAGCAAGCCCGACAGTAGAAAGCAAGCCGGAGCTCATAAGGCGGAAATCTGCCTTACGAGGATTCCCTTCTTTCTATACGACATAGCTGTCAACCAGTCCCGCATAGGCGTCTAGGACGGCGAGGATGATATTGCAAGCAACTGATTCGCGTCGAAAGTAAAGAGTATACATGCAGGTGCCGAAAGAAGTGGTATGGGCGTTGTTGATAAGCATGACTACAGCTGCGGCAGGAGTGCTAGCAATACGATCTGGTAAGCCGAACTCGAGCATGGCAGCTCGCGCGTTTAAAAATGACTACATCCCGCCAAAGGTCATGACGGTCGCTGTGAAGAGTGGCGCAGCTCGAAGTGCTCAAACATTGTGATGAGTTAGGAACAATACGCTTATAGCGTAGATTACTTTAATTCTTTGATAGTAAGCCGAAGCTTTCTTTATTCTTTTTTGGCTATTAAGAAGTTGAAGATGTAGAGGTTAAGAAGAGATAACTAGCATGACAATATATAACTGATCATTAATAGACCATAACATCATCTAATCATGGGCTGATATAACAGGTATAGTAATACTGTATCTAACAAACTATGGATAGTTCTCCTAAAATGAAATTATAAGCTATGCAACGAGTTATCCACGAACTCGCCGCCATGTGGTATGAATCTACCTATATGACTTCAGTGGTAAGTTTCGTCCTAGAAGCTATTCTACCATTTCAAAACTATCACCAAGTAGCTGAGGGCGGCTATCAGTCAGCACCTGGTCCAAAAACCGGAAGCTATCTTACTTCAAAGATGGCATGAGGGTAGAAGGTAGTGAATAGATCTATATCTGAGATTCGGCTACACAACTTTAAGATGCCTGAAGATAAAATCCATCGCAATTTATCATGTACTGATAGATAGGGTTCGTCCATATGAGGAGCTTATACGCATGCACATATCCCATCCTCCATCCCCCATCTGCATCCCTCCGTTAACGCATCCCCTATACGTAATACCCTCGCATCCCATTGGCCCGGCGCGAGGGTGGTTAGGTAGGTGGCCAGCAATAACCGGGTCCTAATATATACGGCTAGATAGACCCTACGTGCAGCACAAGACACAATGTAACATGTCCTATCTAACCCGGATGCCTATTCCAAACCATGTAACTCCAGTCAGCCGCTTTTCAGGTTTTCAGCATTTAGTACCATCCACTTTGATGTCTTTTCGGTTGTACGGAACTAGGTGATTGGTCGCTGATCCGACTATAGACTATATATACACTACCATAGTACTATGTAAGGGTGAGGATAACTAGCCCTCGGTTAACAACGGCAGATGGACATATGGAATATTCGGCTTACCGAGGAAAATTCTTCGATGCCAACTTAGCTACTATGAATGGCGTCAACGAACAAACATATGTCCACAAAATCCCATCTTAAAGGGGGAAATAGCGGGATAGTTCTATTGCTAGTATAGAGTCAAATCTATGTACGCGTATATCTGATCTAGCATCTAGTCGTCTAGAACAACGCCCCAAAATCCAACGCTATATTCCCAGGCACCCTAAACTCCCTCCACCCGTTAGATCTAGCCCAGTTAAATGGAGCCAGGCGTATTGCGCTCGTGTAGTTGAATAATTCACACCCACTAGTGTCTGCCTTCCCAATGATGATGATGATGATGATGATGATGTTGGTATGACCAACCGACTGTTTGCATGCAAGAGACCTTGTCGCAGTTGAATGGTTCTCTCCCGAAAACGCCTTATGCCCAGAAGAGTTGGTGAAACTCCGTACCGCTCTGACCCCGACTCTACCATGTGTTGAAGACCCGTGTATCCGCTGTACGCCTTTTTCCTCTCCATAATGTTGAAAACTGGATATCATCTATGCGCTACGCCAGAAAGATGCTGCTGGGAAAATCATTTACGTCGTGTCCTCAACTGGCGGACAGGTGCAGAAGAGGTTTAAGTCGCCGTATTCTAGGCACTATAGTTAGCATATATAGGTTTTAACGTTAAACGAATGTGATATGTGCAGCAACTTACTGTCGTCTACCCTCGTGACACTTGGCCAGAATTTCTTCTCCTTAAGCCAAGGGAGAGGATATGCCGCCTTCTCTCGCGAGTAGGATCTCTCCCATTTGCCACCCTCGCCGCCGTCGCCTGCAATCAAGTCTTGCATGGTGTGTGGCGACATCTTCAATACATTGCCCTCGCGCGGGGATTTGCCCTCTTCGATCTCCCGAATCTCTCCGCGGATACTGATCAGAGCATCAATGAAGCGGTCGAGCTCCTCCTTACTTTCGCTCTCAGTCGGCTCAATCATTAGGGTGTTGGCGACGGGCCAGCTCATTGTCGGGGCGTGGAAGCCGTAATCCTGTAAGCGCTTGGCAATGTCGATGGCCTCGACGCCAGCGGACTTGCTAAAGGGCCGGGCGTCAAGGATAAACTCGTGGGCGCAACGTCCGTGCTCATTCACGTATAAGATCTGGTAGTGAGGCTTGAGACGTGAGAGGATGTAGTTAGCATTGAGTAGAGTTATCTTGGTGGCTTGGGTGAGACCCTCCGCCCCTATAAAAGAAGTTAGTGATCGACCCGGTTAACCAGGCGAAATTTAAATATGAGCTAACTTACCCATTAAGGTGTTATACGCCCAACTGATGAGATTGATGCTGGCGCTACCGTTATTGGCACTGCTGACTGCATAGCCACCGCTGGTTGCCTTACCCTCGGCGTTGGGATCACGGGGAAGGAAGGGTTGAAGACGCTGCTTTACACAAATAGGACCTACGCCTGGGCCGCCTCCACCGTGTGGGATACAGAAAGTCTTGTGAAGATTTAGGTGGCACACATCAGCACCAATCTCTCCCGGAGAGCATAATCCGATTTGCGCATTCATGTTTGCACCGTCCATGTAGACTAGACCGCCGTGTTCGTGGACTAGCTCGCACACCTTCTTGATCTCGGGCTCGAATACACCAAACGTGCTGGGATAAGTAACCATGATAGCTCCGAGCTCTTCTTGGTGCTTTTTGCACTTTTCTTCAAGGTCTGCTACGTCGAGATTGCCGGTAGTCGTATTGCACTTGATTGGTACTACTCGCATACCAGCCATAGCAGCGGAGGCGGGATTTGTACCGTGAGCAGATACTGGAATAAGGCAGATATCACGTTTCTTTCCGCCATTTCCTTGCGCCTTGTGGTACTCTCTAATTGCTCGCAGACCGGCGAATTCACCCTGTGCTCCTGAGTTGGGTTGAAGAGAGACAGCATCCATGCCTGTTATATCACGTAATTGTCCCCTAAACACCTCTAGCAAGCTATTGTAGCCCGGGACCGTCTCCTCTGGGGTATACGGGTGTATCTGGGAGAACTCAGGTAGCGTGATGAGTGACATTTCCGTGGTTCCATTGAGTTTCATGGTGCATGAGCCGAGAGGGATCATGGAGTGGACAAGCGATAGATCCTTAGACTGCAGATGGTAGATATACCGTAGCAACTCTGTTTCGGAGTGGTGCGTGTTAAAGACAGGATGCGTCAAAAAGCCCGAGGTTCGTTTGAAACCGTCTGGGATATCTACCGGATCGGCATGCTTTTCGAGTATCTGGCGAACGTGAATCTCCACAGCCTCGTACGGGTATACCTTGATATTGCCAGCCACAGTTGCAAATACTTGGAAGACTTTGACTAAGTCGTCTAGGGATGTTGTTTCATCAACCGAGATACCAATTTGTTGCTCGCCAATTTGGCGAACATACATCCCGTGTTCATGTGCTGTACTCACAGATTGGGCCTGGCTCTCTTTGGACCCAACATCAATGATGACTGTATCAAAGAGTACGCTACCGCTATCATTCCACTTGCTTTTCTCCGTGGCAAACCCATTCTCTTCAGCGATGGCTTGAATGACTCGTGCACCTCGGACAATCCGTTCGGCAATCGCTTTGAGGCCTTCAGGTCCATGATAGATCGCGTAGAGAGCATTCATATTAGCTAATAGCGCCTGCGATGTGCACACGTTACTAGTTGCCTTCTCTCTTCGAATATGCTGTTCTCGCGTCTGTAGGGCTAATCGGTAGGCCTTCCCACCCAGTCGGTCTTTAGATAGCCCAATTAATCGGCCAGGCATCTTCCTCTTGTGTTTCTCCTGGACGGCGAAGAACGCAGCATGTGGGCCTCCGAATCCCATCGGCACACCGAATCTTTGCGCACTTCCGAAGGCAATGTCAGCCCCCCATTCTCCTGGGGGTTTGAGCATGGTCAATGCCAGCAGATCCGTAGCAACGCTAAGCAGGGCGCCTTGTTTATGTACTGAGTCGGCCAGAGGCTGGAAATTTTCTACATGACCGTATGTGTCGGGATACTGGACCATGACACCGACCAAATCCTCGCTAAGGTTCTCAACCTCAGTACGTGCTTCAACCTTTGTAAGGTCCAGTTCCAATATCTTGATACCAAAGCCATCCGCACGTCCACGCAAGACCGATATCGTCTGCGGGTGGAGGGACTTAGATACGACAAAAGTCTTTCCTTCCCGTTTAGCCCTCGAGGTCGATAACGTGTTCATAGAGAGGGTCATTGCCTCGGCAGCGGCAGTACCCTCGTCCAAGAGACTAGCATTAGCTATAGGAAGTCCCGTTAGGTCAGTAACCATGGTTTGAAAGTTAACGAGTGACTCTAAGCGGCCTTGACTGATTTCTGGCTGGTAAGGGGTATAACTTGTATACCAAGCAGGGTTTTCCAGGATGTTCCGTTGAATAACGGCTGGTGTGTGTGTTCCATAGTATCCTTGACCAAGGAAACTCTTTTTTACTGTGATATTGGACTGATACTTTTTCACCATTGCCTTTAGACTTGATTCGCTCTGTGGCCCCTCGTGAGGGGGGATGTCGAGAGTTTTCTTAGATAAAATATTAGGCGGAATGACTTGCTGAACGAATTTATCCAGGTCGTCGACAGGCGGGGATAGGGCCTTTAGCATCTCAGCTGTATCGGCCTCATCGGGACCAATATGGCGACGAGGAAATGTGTCCAGGTCAGCATAACTCGCCACCTGTGCTCGGTCAATGGTAGTAAAAGACCTTCTCTGGGTAGCCGTCGCTACGGCCTTATAAGTGCAGCTATGGCATATCCATGGAGCTGTACGCTGCAAGCGAGAACTTAACGAAGCCGAAGCTCTTAATTGAACTGCTGACCGACCTATACGAGGTATAGCCCTCGCAAAAGACGCCATCTTGTACAAAGATGCTCTTCCCCGGAATTCACAACCAACGTATCGGTAAAGCACGGGACCTCGAATGAATGCTGGGTCAACCTTTATGCAGTCATACTGGTCGAACGTTGCACCTATGTCAGTTAAATGAGATAATTGAACAAGCAGTAAGCAGCAAATCGTGAATTACAATGTATTAGATAAATATTAGGAAATTGGATTGATTACTAGTTTTTAGCTTAGTTAGGTACAATTGGATATATGTATTACACAGACTAAGGTACCTAACCTTTGCCTTAGAAGGAATCGCCGTCATCGGTCTAACAATTAGCTCGAAATATGCGAGATAACAAAAAGTTGCGGGTCTTTTCGGAGGAGTTCTCAAAGCCGATAACGTTTTACTCCGGACCCTTTCTAATGGATGTAATTTCTACCCTACCTAAGGTTCCTTCCCAACTTCCCTTAGGTATGTATTGTAGCGTACCTAGTACATACATGAGGTAACACATCATTCTGTAGTGGCGGGTAGGTACCTTACCCACCTACATGGCGGTGTATATTAGGTACCTCTTAGGGATGCTAAGTTAGCTGATTGGATATAGTGAATGGAGAGATGCTGCAAGTGCTCTTCCATTTAAGTCTGGAATGGTACGATGCATGTGCTACACTGTTATGTAATACACATTGCTGTTCCTGCTTATCGCTCTACATAGCACCATTACACGACTTACAGGGGTTATAATCTTTATTAAGCGGCTTAAAATGGACGCCATATTATACATAACATAGATGTGGGGAAATCTGCTTTCAGCTGCTAGTCGTCACTAATTCTGCCAATTAAAAAATTTAGTGACACCGACGAATCAATCAATACTATTCGTTATCTTCCGGTGACGAAACTTTTGCTCCAAAACAACAAAACAACGTCTCTAGTCCACCACGCGAAAAGAAGAAGAGTATTTCAAAATGTTTGGCGGATGTAAGAGAGCCTCGTAATAGAATCAATGCTTATCTTCTAGTTATCGCTAACAAAAGATGCGATAGTTGCACCACCCCAGTTCTCAAAGGAGGAGCTAGAGCAACACGAGGCTGAAGCTACTTCTACGGTCCAGCTCTTCTTCGGCGCCGCAGTCGTGCTCTACTTCTGTATGTTCCCTTGGATTCATAATCTTCATTATAATCGTATAATACTAACGACGTATTCTATTAGCTCCCTTCGCCGTTGATCTCGTCTCGAGCGTATTTTAAATTTGTGGGCGCATGAACTTCTGTACAATTATGAGACACGGTAACAATGGTTTAGTTCTCAAGATATGAACTAAAAGGGCCAGATGGGGTGTATGCTACTATACATATGGGATACCTTTTCATAAGGGCGACTTGCATGTTATCCGTTTCGGGTTGTTTTAGCATCACAAGGCTGAGGCATCATGCATATCGCACTACGGCGTCTTCAGGTGTCTAATACTTATAGAGGGGTATATAGGGCTTTGTTACGTCATCGCATAATATAAAGCCCATACGGGTTTTGCATCTTCTCTCATGCGTAAACGTAAACTAGTTTCATGTTCCCAAATGCTTTGTTCGCTGTTTTAGGAGCCCACGGTATTCAATATCCGAGGATGAAAGAAATTCAGAAGGGACAAATCGGGATATTATCGTCTAATATCAGAAGCAGACGTCCCCAAACGCCGGGCTTTATGCGGTTTCCTACAGCCAGCTAATATCTGTACATCATCCAAGTTTCCCAAGACCCGAGAACCCACTCCTATTAATGAACTTCATCACCCTATCTCATGCTATCAGAAATCGTTTGTGCATTATCCTCCTAAGCGTTATCTACTGTCTAGGAGGTGAGTTCCTCTCAGACCACTCGTCATAATCCTTCTTAACCTGCTCCAGTGAGGTTTTCAAGGACTGCAGTTGCTTGTCAAACTTCTCTAATATCTAAGGTCGATAAATGTTAGCACTGCTCATGTGATCACAAAAATCGAGAAATAAACTCACCTCCTTGGCTTGGGCCTCATTCTCCTCCCCTATTCCCTCCTGAGCATCCGTCCCACGCTTGTTAATCTCGTTCTGTAGGCTATCCGCATATCCCCTCAGCATTATAAGACGACTCCACAATTCCTCTGTTCGGGCACTTAGAGCCGGGTCTGTCACAGTTCGATCGAGAGTCTCCAACTTCGTCTTCAATTCATCTTCTTCCTTGTCGAGGGAGTATCCGCGGTTACGTAAGACCTGTACCTTCGTCGCTAAGGCCAGACATCTCTGTCGTAGCAGTGCGTGCTTTCGTCGGGCATTGGCTGTCCGCACGCTAGTCTGCAAGTCGTGTTGTGAGAGAATTGCGTCCAAACTAGAGTTAATAGAATGTAACGCCTGTCTGAAATGCCCTAGAACCTGTCTCTGCATCTTAAGGCGCTCGCTAACAGCTTGAAACCCGGTAGCAAGGGCCGGCATGTATCCGGGACCGGGTTTATCATGAACAGCTTGTTCCCATTCTCGGGGATCTTCGGAGGCGGAGGGTTGATAGAGAGGGATGCGCGTCTGGTCGACCTTATTGTAGAAGTAGTACTTGAATACCGTGTTTGGACTTTCGGGAACCCACTTCTCGAGCATTCCTTCGATTTGCTCCGTAACAGGCTTGTGGACTACGATCAAAATTATCAGTCCAATATCAAGGATGCAAGCTTAAGTGATAGTAAACTTACTCAGTGACTCTCGGCCTGGCTCCCAAATTAGACTGGAGCGTTGCACCGGTGCCTGGCTTGTGTTCATGAACCCAGAAGCTCCAAGCTGCTGAGGTTGTTGCTGCGTCTGGGGCTGATTAAGAAGGCTCCTACCAAAGGCATTGGTCGATGGTTGGCCAAGCATACTCCCACCGAGTAGACTTCCACCAAATGCATTGGATTGTGGTTGGTTCTGAGTCTGCGACTGGTTTGCGGTCTGACCAAAACCAGTAGTGGTTGTGGATTGACCGAAGGGAGTCGAAGACGCCCCGAAACCTGTAGATTTGCCCCAGAGAGACATGGCCAGAGCTGGGGAGCCTATAGAATTCAGTAAACGGTGGAGTTGTTTAGAGAATGGGAGCTCGAAGCCGTAATTTTGCGACAGAAGGTTTCGCGAAGACGAGAGTCGCGTTTAAAGTGGGTGGAATAAAAGAATGATTTAGGCTTCAACTCATGGCGATACTTTGGATTTCTTTTCACAAGATACGGTGGTCGATATCTTGATATAAATTGCAAGGGAAAGAAGAAGAAAAAAAACTTTAAGAAATACCAGGTGTTGCTATCGGGTGTCTTGGTGTTTACTGGTCTTGCTCAAATGCATACACCAGAAATTCCACAAACAAATCCTAGCTTCAAATTCATTAGCTTCAGCCTTAGATAGTGTGGCTAAGAGCTGGAATGAAACCTATTTACCTAAAGGTATTTATATGTACTTAAGTACCTAGCTACCCGAATAATTCACAGATCTAATTGGCTATATTGAATTCTAGCAGCTACATGATGACCCACTCATCTGGTCTATCTTAGCCCAATGTGGCTGGAACCAATCAGCATTTCCAATTTGCTAACCACCGGATTCCGTCACTTCGCCTATCGTCAAACTGCTCCATTTCCGAAGCTCACTTCAAAACCACGATATCCCGCCGAGAACCCCGTCCGTATCGCAGCCATGTCGGCCCGGAAGCCAGTGTATGTCCTACAAACAGTTTTTCTACTTAATAATAAAACATCAATTAGCATATCATATACCTTCTTTATGAGCCAATTACATCTTTAGAGAGCACCGTCGCTAATTTACTCTTAGCTTCAACCAGCAGGTTCTCTACGATACCACTCCCCTCCCGGACTCCATTCCCTCAGTCAAAGAGGTCGGAGCTACTTCCGCGCCTTTACTATCGGCTTCCTTCTTCATCGGCGCCCGGTGCCGCCCTTACAACGATGACTTCATGCAATGCAAAACAGAGAATCACGGCAAGGGCGAGTTTGAGTGTTTGAAGGAGGGCCGACGAGTAACCAGATGCGCCGCCAGCGTGATCGATGACATCAATACGCACTGTCTAGACGAGTTCCGCAAGCACTGGCAGTGCCTCGACAATAACAACCACCAACTGTGGCAATGCCGAAAGGACGAATGGAAACTCAGCAAATGTGTATTTGATAACTTAGTATGTTACTCACCTCTTTTAGCCTCTTTTAAGAGCCGTTTTGCTAAACTATGCGACAGAAACTTGAGAAGACCATCCCCGATTCTCCCAAGGACAAGGCTCCTGTCCACCTCCGGACGAAACAGATCTACGCCCATTATCCTATCTTAAGAGATCGCGGCCAAGCGCCATTTGGCAAAGCTATTGACCCGCCTTCAGCACAAGCCCAGGCTGATGCGCCGACATCATGAAGTACCCGAGTTTAAACAGGGGTTAAAAATGACAAGATAGCCGTGTAAATAAACAAGAATTGCAATCGAGTTAAGGCTTCAGCTTCTCTAATATCTTCTCTTGTGACTGGCCTATTTTGCTTGCTTGCTTGCTATAAAATACGAATAGTCTACCTCCTAAAGATGAAGGTATATATGTTTAATAGTTAATAAGTTACTGACGCCTGGAGGTTTTACACTGGACAAGGTGCCCGCATTATTGGTAACTCTTTCTTCTACAAGCACTTATACCTATCGTATAAGCAAGTAATGAATTGTAGTGATAATTATATGTTGCCATTTTCTTCTTGGGATATTGGAAAATTCCTAGGGGTTAATCAGTATTAGCCATATAAGTGAGGAAATATGTAGGCTCATTGTATTCCTAAATTTATTGCATGCCGATAAAATACCTACATATTAGTTGGATGATAGACAATACTCACGAATCCATATTATTCCATGTTAACAATGACTGATTGGTCAAAATAACTAGATAGTTAGACCAACTTGAAGTAATCTACAGCTCAACTTAATTATATTCAAACTGTGAGGGCTCACAACTCTAAGACGCCTCTCAACGGGAGGGCATTCATATAGTTCTAACTTACAATACGACCTATCGATTTGCCTTTCCGCTCTTTGAAATATTGAGTGAGCTCTGTATTAAAATACTTCGCAGTAGCAACCTGATAGGTGATCCCTCTATTATCTTGTGATAGTAACAGTGACGTACAGGAGGTTACGATAAGCCCAAGGCCCTCAACCTTCATCATCCCGTAACTACATCGCCTACTTCTAGTTGACACAGGGCGTGATTGTAGGCAAAGCCCCGAATATCCCTTCATGTTGCCTTTAGCACCCACACACGGCAGTTACGTAGCCGTTCGCTTGGCTGCTGAAGGAGCCAGCAGCCAGCCGACTCAGGAGCTCTTCGTCTACGCTAAATCGATGACACATACACAGACGCGGAGGAACATTAATCTATATATGCAAGCCGGCTTGTAGATTCGTGAACATAGCTCTATTGGTTATCAAACGTCTACGGCTATAAAGAAAACATGATCCGTTGCCGTTCTCTGCGTCGGCTGGCTCAACATACAGGGACATATCGTGATAGGGTTGCAGGTGATGTGACCTGTTACTATATATGTGCATCTATGTGCGTCTGTCCAAGAAAGGCATGCCGGATAGTGAAGGCAACCAACATATTCGGAGTATAGAATCCTATTTGACAGCCTTGACAGCCTTCACTAAAGAACGCCCGGTTACATTTAGAAAGAATGTGCTCCTCATAGGTTCGACGACACCATCTCCTGCACTTCTTATCCGTGGGGAAAGTCTTCCCGTCTTTTCACCCGCATCGGGCGTATGCCGACTGGCTGCTAGCGTTGCCTAGCATATCCGCCTTCGCACGAGTTAATCTGAAGTACCACTCAGATCTCCCACGATACTGAGATAGACTGGGCGCGGCGCGGCGCAACCCCGGACATATGTAGCCACCCAACACTCAGGACTCAAGACGCCTCTTCAACGAGGACCGGCTACTTACACAGGTAGCCTACATCTGCGCGGGGTAAGCAACACACGGATAAGAGCCGAGTTGGGCAACGCGACATTGAGTATGAAGTCTATCAATGGTAGCCATAAGCTTAGTATATGATTACGATAGGTTATACAGCGCAAGAGTCCTACGGCATAGTAGGGGATATCGCATTGCTACAGGATGTGGGAGCATGTCGTAGTGCTGTGACGGAGGCCCCTACTAAAAAAAATAAAAATAATAATAATACACGAAAACTGCTGCTACGAAGGATGAAGGCTTCTAGAAGTGGCTAAGGTGGCGTATGGTGCTTAATCGAGAAGCCCGATTGCCATAAGTAGCCTACACCATGTTTCGCTTTACCCCTCTAAGGCTACGGATTATTTTTTTCGATCCTGTATAACCTAGGTACTAGGTATAATCGGCTCTTCTTGATCCCTCTGTTGTTCTTGAGCTAGTTGGAAATAGTTTACCGTAACCACGATCCACTAAGGGCGCACACATGTCGAAGGATTCGTCCCGCAACCCCGCAAACAGCTTGGGTAGAAATGTGACATAACTCCCGCGCCGGTAACTATAATATATTCGCAACAGTGCTATATTCGGTGTTTCCTATTTGTGGCGACTGGGGAAACCCTAAGACAAGGAGCCTCACGGCTATGTGGAGAATGTGTCTGGCCGGCGGTTGGCAGCGTGAAGAGGTGCGGGAGGCGAGGTTGTACTATATCAAGACAAATCTAGGATCCCACGTTCGCCCTGCAAGAACTGAGTCGTGAGATATATCAACGTTCGCACTCTAGGTGTCTTGTCTCGGTCCGGGCCCAAAAAGGACGGAAAGACATTGTATGTAAACAGGGGGTGTTGGGGAGGACAGCCGCTTACTCATTTAGACATATGCGTCTTTCTCAGGATTACCTAAAATCCACGCAGCGATATTGTCTAAGGATGAGTTAAGTCTATCGAATGATCAACTCAGATGTCTGCTATTTAGATCTTGATCGCTGGGTCTAAGTAAGCCTCTGATAAAGCAAACATAACTATCAACGTTGATTAGGTAGCTATGCTAATCATATGCTAGAAAACCGCTTACGAACACATTAGTAGTGTATGTGCTCACCGAGACAGTGTCACGTTGAAACTTGGTGTCTCTCCGTCTTAGAATCGGGATTTAGGGGTGGCAGCCGCTGTGGCATTGGCGTACTGCCTGTCTAAGACACCTGAGACTTTATGCTAGCTGCAGAAGGCTGGCTTCTTATCAGTTACCTCTTCCACTTAGAAAGAAGTGCCTTCTCGAATTCTTGACGAACGGGAAGTGGTAGACACGTGATTACCATAGATGAAGAGGCCTCGGTATCCCTTTCTCTCCCTTACAGTCCGTATCATATATGAAAGACCAACAGGTAGCTACAACTTCAGTAATATATGTGTATGCTGATGCGGATAGGTACATATCGGATGACAGTTTACAATCCTGTAATACAATGATGGTCAACGCTTAACTCGCGTTAATTATCCAAGCTGAAGGTAATTTGTTGAGGTGACGGTGACCTTTCCTCTGTTGAACTCCAATATGCAATTCGCTACTTGAAGCAAGCAGCTGCAGAATGCAGGAGAGCAAACCACAAGTTGGCATGCCTCAAATAGATGTGGCTGGAAAGTGAATCATGAATTCCGAAGCGATGGGTAAGTTGTAATTAGGATTCATTTCGTAAGCAATTGTGACCCCAGTCCTTATGGCATGTCTAGAGTGCTGTGTCTAGGGCTGTTTTGAGCCTGGAGATGCCTTGTGTTACGGCAGTCTACCACCATCATCGTGGAATCATGAACTCTGGTTATGAATTGGTGACAAGAATTCTGGTGTAATTTCCGCACGCCTTTGTACGAGATGTTGGCTTCTACTTAGATTAACTAATTAGCAAGCGTATATCTCACACAAAACTTCGATATCATTTTTCACATTTTCTAAACATTAATAACTCTTCAAGTTGATGAATAAAATGGGGTACGCATAGCGTTTGTTACTCACAATAGGCTAATGCGTAGCCGGCCTGTCCTTGCGGCTGACGGAGCAAGTACTCATTGATGGATATTGGTGTTGGGTGGCTTTTCCGGCCTTCCGAAGAACGGGACCCGTTGAAGATCGGGGGTGTTGGCTACGTTAGGGAGTTGTACAAGAATAACCTTTTTTTCTTTTTTAATCGGCGTGGCGGCGGCCCAAACGTTTCATCCTTAATTGGTGTTGGCCTATAGTCGAATCGTTTAAACAAGAGCGTCCTTGTATCCACTAATCAGCGGCGCGACCACCTACGTCCACGTAATGATCTCACGATTCATACTAAAGATAAAAAGTAAACCTGTGGACTGTGTATGATCCAATAACACTCT
The DNA here is from genome assembly GCF_008694065.1 of Daldinia childiae. Taxonomy (NCBI): domain Eukaryota; kingdom Fungi; phylum Ascomycota; class Sordariomycetes; order Xylariales; family Hypoxylaceae; genus Daldinia; species Daldinia childiae. The sequence continues at coordinate 620,412 of NW_022984644.1, forward strand.
TCGGTATTTGCCAAGACGAATCAAACTAGAACGCCTCTATGTATTTGAGATGGCTAGATATTGCGGGACCCCGTTGTAGTGTCTGTCATGCGGTCGAGACTCGTAAATACATAGATTAATTTAAAAGACAGCAAACATTTCGTGATTAAGGTCTGCGCAGACGTCAGAGTTCAAAGTAGGTATAGAACACATTTATCACGTGTACGCCTTGTTTGCAGCTATACAAGCTGAAGAGCTGAATAGGTAGAGTAGAGAAAACCTGGTAGACAGGGCGAATTCGTCTGATGTTTTCCCCCTAGGGACTCTATGAGAAACAAAGTAAGGACGGGTATGCAAACGAGATCGGGCTGACCCCAGGATTCGTAGTTGGTTTAAGGGGGCATCAGGGGGTGTAAGATCAGTTAGCCTAAGACATTCGCAAATCCGTAGCGGATGAAGGTGGATGAAGATGGATGGGCTGGATGAATTAGCATGGGAAAATGTTTATGGGCGAATCAATGGCTTTACCGATTACCGCTCTGGGGCATGCTTTACTAGCCCCGCGCTTGACAAGCCCCTCCTGCTTATGAAAGGCGGGAACTCAGTAAAAATCTGCAAGGTACCAGATTTCCTGCAGGGGTTGGAAACAGACTAAAAAGACTAGGGGCTTCGTCTGATTTTAGGTTGTACGAAAGGGCAGCCCATATCATAATATCCGACGATATTAGATTAGCAAAGGGTAGTAAATATAATATTTTCTGATGCCTATAGGCTTAATAGTTACCTAAACTTATTAGACGGAGATTCCAAAGGGGAAGAAGCAAAATAATGATATCTTCAAACACTTGGCAATTGTAAAGAAGGGCGATAATGTATATGACGTGTTAGTGAATTACCATAGCATTCTAGTAACCCCACATTACTGCAAAATGCACCGAGTGTAATTGTTAGCGTTTGTACATCACCTTCTCCCAAGATTCTGATAGGCTTTCATATTCAAACAATGTGAAAAAATGGCTTCCACCATACACTAGGTCAATCCGGTTTCTTAGTGACAATTCTGGACCACTTCGGCGTCTACGCAGCGTCACTATGAAAACTGCCGCCCGGCAAACCTTAACTTGTGTTTTTTTTTTAGGGTTGCGCTTATGTGCATGTATGGATATGAACTGCGTATATGATCTTCAGATTTTCAGGAACTTACCTAATAGGTATCTACTCGCTGTATAAGAGAGACTGAAAGAAAATGATTATAACTAACTACATGATATTAAAAAGTATCAGGTACAGAGTATACTATGTATTGTACGACAGTAAATAATTAAATCTAAATAAACCCTGGTAAGGTAATAATCACCGCTGTTAGAGATTCTTATGCGTTGTGTTTGACCAAACAAAAACAATATATCGCAACTTTACCATAAACATCAAAAACATTAAGGTAGAAGGGTCCAAGTCCTCGGTTTCGTACGTGTCATTATTTTAATAAACTTTAATCTCAGATAAGATGCATTTTACTACAATCCAGTCATGTCATTTGATAATTGCTGTAGAAGCTTTCTGTGATGCTACGTGTAGTAGCAATAGGATGTGGTAATAACATCGTGTAGCAGTGTTAATAGCAACACCCCCTTTTCGTAGCACGAGTCATTGCCTGTCGAAATGACGCTAGGATCGACAATTCGCATTCACCCTAGTCTAGTGCAGCAGCCGCCTAGCCACTCAGCTTTTTAGTTTACCTTTGAATACCTAGCTTATTTCGGTACGTACCCTTCGTGACACCCTTGCAATTCAGGTACCCAGCAAACATCGGTCCCTTTCATTTTCCCTGTCATTTGTCCCCATTCGTCCTTTCTCACCTTCTTTGACAGGCTCAGGTCAAGTCTTGTCCGTTCCTTTGGCGCATACATCATTCCCCCTTTCCCGCCTTCACTAACCTTCTCCTTCCTTTTCTTTTCTACCACCAAGGTGTTTGGCTTGATTCCGAGTTCGATACACATTCGTGAGACCTCAACTCCGACCAACTACTTCCACTCTTTCTCGTCCGCCTTGGCGTACTTTCATTCCTTAAAATACCACGAGTCTTCTCGCTCTCGTCTTCATCTGACAACCTCCCAACTCGACCTGATAAGTTGACTGTTGTCTCGAACGACAAGCCTATCGACTAGTCGACCCAATTCCATTCACTTTAGTCATTCTTTACTTGGACGCCAGCCGCCCCATCACCGTTGATCGATCCGCTCTCGGAAGCACTCACTAAAAGCTCACGTACTCGTCTAACATAAGAGCCGTCAGTCCAACAAGTTGTGTTCTTGTCTAACCCACCCGATTGATTTCAACCGGTCCACTGTTGGTTTGGAAATACCTTCGCCGTCTTTTCCAAGTCCTATAAATTACTCGATCTTCACTACCAGCTGGAACTGAAGCGTACATCCTTCATCCACACCTGCTATCTACCCAGCAAATTTTGCAAGGTATGTGATTAAAAAGTTCATTGTCTCCCTACGCCCTTATATTCCCAACATCAAGGATCTCCTAGTTGTTACAATTATTTCCCCCTCTGCTAGTGTGGTTGAGCTTTGTTCCTGTTTGAAGGCGAACATAGTTCCTCCCCCTTTTCTAATACAAAGCGTACCCTTTTAAATAAAGGAATCTCATCCAAATGAAGGACATCTAGACCTTGTATTGGAGAAGATGTCAACAAACGAAATATAAAATCAAAACCACACTTGCGTGGCTTGCTACGACTGTTCGTCGCTTCAAGTCTTTCCCCCTTATTATATCACTCATTGAAACTATAGTAGATCGAGCAAGTAGACTCTGATCATAACCACACTCATTTTTACCTTTCTATTCATATCTACGTATTTTTAGCGTTGTACAGTGCTCACCTCTTACAGTTATTCGTCTTTTACCAAGCTTTTACATCAAGCAAAATGAAGTCCTCAGTTTTAATCGCCGCTGGCGCAGCAACTCTGGCCATGAGCAGCCCTCTAGAGAAGGAGAAGCGAGCGATAGAAACCCAATGGGTCGTAGACTACTTGACAGTTACCGTTACCGGTACTGAGACAGCTAAGCCAACCTTCTTCTGGGGCGGCCCGAAGCAACGTCCCGCAGAGACAAACTCTCCTGTCCCTGTTGTAACTGAGACTCCCGAGGCACCAGCGCCTGCCCCTGCCCCGGAGACAACCGCGCCGTCCGTTGTGATTGTTACCGAAACCCAGGCTTATCCCACTTCAGAGTCCACCCCAGCACCAGTTGTACAGGATCCTGCTCCTGCACCGTCTCCTGAGCCGTCTTCCGCTGCTCCCCAGCCATCTCCCGAGCCTGCTGCTACCGATTTCGCTGGTGCGGCTGTTCAGCACCACAACTTCCACCGCTCTAACCACTCCTCCCCAGAACTTTCGTGGAGTGACAAGCTTGCTGGTTACGCTTACCAGACCTCACTTTCCTGCAAAATGGTGCACGATATGTATGTTTATCATGAACGTATATCTTTATCTTTTCGGTTACTGACATTCATCTAGGGACCAGGGTGACAAGGGTTATGGCCAAAACCTAGCCAACTGGGCACAGAGCGTGGATGCTTACAAGCTAGGTGATACCGGCGCTGTCAAGATGGCCGTCAGCGATATGTGGTACAATGGAGAGTTCAACAACTTCCTTCCCGCATATTACGGCGAGGATTCCCCCGACATGTCCTTCTTCGAGAGCTGGGGTCATATGTCCCAGCTTGTCTGGAAAGAATCGACTGAGGTTGGCTGCTCTTCTCACTACTGCGAGAAGGGAACCATGTACGATGATTTCGATGCCTGGTTCACAGTGTGCAACTACAGCCCTCCTGGTATGGATATTCCTATTTCCCAAGTTATGACTTCATGCTAATATATGACATAGGCAACGTTGGTGGTGCTTACGGCAGCAACGTCCTTAAGCCTCTCGGCAAGTCTACTGTGACTGCGTAAGCTGATTCCAAATTAGCATTACGCTTTAGGCGGTATCACTAGCAAAGGCAATACACATGCCACACAAACCTCCCTTCGATTCTTCAGTGTACAATTCAATACACAATTTTTACAAAACCAGCACTCGCAGCATGATTGTTGATGACATGGAAAACCGGCGTGAATGGGGGCACCAGGGAAAGGATGGTCCTGGATTTTTTTATAGCATTTCTTCGTTTCGTCGTTGGGCTTTGAGCCATTGCACTTTTATCTTTTTTTTTGGTCAGACTTGTCATTTCCCTAGAATATGACCTTGCATTGCTCCTGTGGAGTTGACGGCTTACACCCACAATGCATTCAATTAAGTCTGAACTATTTAACAACAAACTCGTCTTCACTTCTTGTACCTGTCACTTTTCTTATATCACGTTTCACTTTTTCGCATCAAGTCAAGAGGGCGAAGCTCAAGACCGAGCGCGTTGCCTAGGTTCTTAAGGTCGGAAACAATTACTTACAGACTCGCATGTTGCAGTCGGATCGATCCGGTTGTGGAATAAATCTAGACCGTACCGTTGTATGTATGTAGAACTCATTCAATGCTAACGACAACTTATGAACTACCTACAGAGTTCTCGTTTGCTAATAGTGACATGACGATTAATTCTATATGAACGTTAATCAGTATTATGTTGTCTACTTGATTACTGAAGATAGCTAGAAACTATTAGAAATGACCAGCATATTTTATTTTACCCACTGCCTTCAAAAAGAATTAAGAGAATTTAGACTTGGGGAGTAGAAGATCATTGCCGAGTTCATGTCACAATTTATAGGCAGGTAAATAAATGCCTACACATGATCTACCGTGCATCTACTAGGCTCACGAAATCCTAGTTCCATGATCATATCCCGGGGGTTAGCAATACGGGTTATGTCTTGGCACATTTATTGGCGGTTCTATACGAGCGAAGTCGTGCTAAGCTTCTGCCTGGCCTTCGTATTTCGTTGCCAAGCGCTTAATCGCCGATTGAAATGGCGATGCCAGCTGAGATATCCGAAGAACGTAGTATATAGCAAAGTAGCGGTGGAATAAACTATAAAAACCAGAATGTGTACCTTAGGTATAATTTATGGGATTTGGGCTGGTTGTTTTGACGTTGCAGAGATAGTCTTACAATACTACCTACCTACCAGATGTATCAAAGTCAATGGAATAGCTTTTGCTATCGCTTCGGCTACGAGGACATAGAAACGGAAGGCATCGAGCCCAGTCAGATAAGAGCGGCTAGGCCATTCGAATCCGTTTTATTGACTAATCTTTATTGATGCCAGCAAACTCTAGACTATTGACTCACTTTATTATACCTAATACATCTAGACTCTTATTCCTACAATGATCAGGGCTATAGACTATCTCTATAACTTGGAGGTTATCATGATAGTAATTAAGGGGTGAATTATTCCGTAGTTATACCCGAGTGCTGAGGCAGTATGGTTAATGATGTAAAACACAGGCTGCTGTAGTTACTAAACTCGCGCCGAAATGCAATGGCATGTTTAGTTAATATTTAGTTATGGGCGATGAATGTGTATTAGAAAGCCTATCGCATTAATGGAGTTGATTAAGATTTATTTCGAGGTATAACTAGTGTATTTCTACTTATCACTTTGGGCTCGTGGAAATAGTCACCGCTTACCCCTGAGAGGTAGTTACTCCAATATTTGATTCCCAACTTCTAGATCCACAGGCCCCTATAACTACTGTTTCCCATGAACTTTTTCTCGATAGGAGGTTACTTGCGAGGGTTACGGCATCCGATAAATCATTTAACAAAAGATGCCAGACCCTTATGACCTACTTTTGAAAATTCTTCGTATTCGTAATACACACAAAAGGTTGTCATTTGCTAGAGGTTATCATTACAAACACGCTCATTGTATACATGGTTAAAGCATGTTAACTATGGTGTTGGCGTTTTAGTTAACTTGAGAATGATCCGAAACTTCATCCAAGCCGCCTTTGCACGACGGGCATAATCAGCTGGTACGTCTAGTTCCTTTTCGCTAGTCGGGATAGATGATTCCATCGAAATGTAACCTTTGTACCTCGAGGCAAGAACGATATATTTTGCTAAGTCTTCCATCGAATAAATACCGCCTAAGGGATTCTCGAACAGGAAACCCTTGCCGTGTCGCGACCAGCTCATATATGGAGTTTCATGAGGGTTGTACCTTTAGGATATAGATAGTCAGCAATTTATTCCATGAAGGGTAGTAGTGAATAGGCTTAGAACGTGACCCTGGTGGCAATACTTCTTGATTTGACTAGGGTGCCTTAATTTAGGGATGTAGGTAGGTCGGGAAGAGGTGTGAGAAACACGCTGGTAGCACATACCAAGGGTGATCCTCGCTTATCGAACTAGTGAAGGGAACGGCACTGGAAACTTGGAGATGGAATATCCTGCTTGGCGGTACTACTTCCATCATACGAACGAGGCTATTCGTGCGCCTAATGCTCTCTTCCGATCCCTTGTAAGACAAGGCTGATGTATCGTCGCCCAGACCACCAGCTATATGGAAGGTACTCAGACAGAGACCGAAGTTGGGACTGTTGATCAGCTTTACAACTTCCCATGCTTTCCACCATTTGTTGATAATGGTGCTGTAGCACGTAAAAGAGTACGCAATGTTGATACCTAGACCCAATCCCCATTGAGAAATCAGTTTGAGGTCTTCGAGGATAAATTCTTCTGACAGCTCGTCTTGTGGGAGATGGTTAGCTGTGACTATAATTGTATTGGTGCCAAGTTTCATCGCAAGCAAGAGCTGAGTTTTGAGTATATCTTTCATGGCCTCGTGTCGTGCTCGATCACGTAATCCTTCGTAGCGTTGAAATGGCCCAAAGGCTACGATACGAAGGTCGAGGAGTCGGCATAGGTCCGCGATGCGCTCTGCTGCAGCGAATAAATCTTTTTCGGAGGGATAATCAACCTATGAACCCGTCTTTGCTTCTACTATCACCTCATCGAAGGATATTTCGACCCCCATGAAATTTTTTACGGCAGCCTTTTCGAGTTTTTCTCTTATGCTATACATAGTGGGAGCTCCGAGAGAGGTAGATACAATTGCCGGAAAGAGATATTCTGCTGGAGAGGAAGACATTGCTTCAAATAAGCCAGCAGGTGAGCTGTTGGGAGATACCTAATGGGAGGTGCTATGAATCATATCTATAGCTGCTTTTATCAGGGGCTTCTCTTTGGATAGATTTATGATACTGGGAATCTAAAAAGTACCATCACTCGAAATATGTCTCGACTGATGAAAGGGAAAACTTACGCGTCTATCCTTCCATGACAACCAATCGCGACCTTCTATTATTATTAGAGATATTGAGGAAAGAACAATGTGTACTGTATCATTCACAGGGTATGTAAGGTTGGTTTGAATATGTATGTAGATCTTGAAAACCTAATCTAGGCTACCTGGATAGTTGAGAACCTAAAAAGGGGCTTGGTCTCCCCTGAGCCTAAAATGATATTTTCCTGGAAACGACAAACCCAGGTGCTTACTGTACCTATACTCAGATACTGTATAGAAACAAGATCCTTTGTGATCTAATTCGTGCAAGAGTCACTTCGATGTTATTATCTAACAAAGTATGTTTGTACATTGTGCCTTTGAGTATAACTATACTAAATATGACAAAATGAATTAACTATCGATTTGATCAACTTTTTTGTCCATCCTCTTTCAGAAATGATCATCCTTCATCCTACACATAGTAGCGCTGCCCGTGCTAATGGCAGGGCCAATAATAATACCACCGACAACGCCAACGACAACACCAACGACAACGACAACACCAACGACAACGACAACACCAACGACAACGACAACGCCAACGACAACGACAACGCCAATGACAATGCTGAAGGCGAGATATTTTGGGTTAAAGCTTATCGCATATGGAACCTGACTCAAATACTCTTTGTACTGTGGTTCGTATGTGAGAATGTTGTTTACCTTTTTTACGATCACATTCGAGATTTGCTGTTGCTCGTAATTGCATTTATAATCATCTGCATTATAGAATTATTGGATTGGCTATCGTTCATATTTGGATTTACAATCAGAATGCCCGGTCTACTTATCAGTTACGTCCCAATACCCTTCTTTGATCCAGCTATACATATGTCAACGACCACAACGTTGGGCCTCTCTGCTCCTATATTGGTCTTAACCACCCCATACCGAGCCCTTCGCGCACGCACAGACGCCTTCTTTTGTTTGAAGGTAGTTGTATTTATGTATTTCTTTGGTCTAAGTAGTCGTATGAGGATACTACTTGTCCTCGCAAGACTGAGAAGATGGCGCCGTATACTTGAATACCTCGTTTGGTTCAATCGCTTCGTCTTTTTGGCTTGTGTATCGATTTTTAGTGGGATGATTATTGGCTTGCGTTTGGACTATTTTACAAAGTGGTGCCTATTTGCTCTCTTTGTTCTAGACGCCTATGCTTTGAGTGTTCAAATGACAATCGGGCGCGCAATGTGAGCGGGTGCAAGTAGTTAGGAATGAACGCTCTAGTAGTGGCAGATCCTAAAATTTACTACGTACAAAAATAATTCTAGGTAATGAGCGCCTCGGACTTGATATGATGAAAATTGGAAATAACTATGTCTTGTAACAAGATGAACTAAAGTTTATGTATAAATAGTACCACCCCTTATATAAGGAACTTGTGCAGAGATAGGGGGGGAATGTTAGAAAAAATATGAAACCTTTTTATAAGAGGTACCCAACATTTAACTAATCTTTTGTTAGGTAACTATGCCATTGTTCTTCGAAGATAAATTTACAAAAAGATAACACTTCTCATTTCCATACTTCTTGGGTGACATCTCGCACAAATTGCAACTTTTCCCACATTATTTCCATCGTCATACCCAAACCTCCGGCCAAGCTGCTACTACTGAACCCACACTGGGGGCTAACGGCAAGGCATTCCAACGCCTCATCTTTGCTAATCCCCTGTGCATTGGATATTATGGCAGCAGCAGCATAAATATTCTCTTTAACAATGTTTGGATCTTCTAGCTCTGATGTCTTCGTCGATATAAGGCCTAATACTACGTTTTTGCCTTTAGGTAGGAACCTTAAAGGCTCGAAGCCGCCCGCTCGCTCCACATCATCAAACTCCAGATAGTAGGTCTGATAGTCCGTTTCGTTGAAGAGCTTTTGCGCGATCTTCTCGTACGAACCTGAGACCCAATGTGTAGACCCAGACATGTTGCCTCGACACAGATGCATCCCTACGTGCAGATCTGCCGGCTTGTTCGCCAAGATCTGGTTATGAGTCCGAGTATACAAGTCAAGGAGCTCATCTGGATTGGTGCCATCTTTCTTGCACCCTTCAATAAATTGGGAGGAGCAGAAGTAGGTCAAATGTGGGTCGTCCACCTGGATATTACGGAGACCGGCGTCGTAGAGTGTACGAAGCTCAGCGGAGTAGCATTTGGCGAGGTCGTTAAAGTACTCTTGGTCGGAAGCATACCCTGATTCTTGAGTCCATGCGGTGCCAGGCTTAAGCTGAATGTGCTGATAGTTCGGGGCTGGAATAGTGAACTTGGCTTCATGCCATAGATGTTCAGGTAGATTGTCGCGAAGCATAAGCCATTCTGAAAGGTAAGGTGAATCTTTATATCCAATTTTACTTGTGCAAATAACTGCAGCCCGGGTCTTCGCTCCCATCTTTGCAAGACCAGTGGTTGTTGGAAAGTCAGTTCTGAATGCATCTGGGATGGGAAGATTTGGTTTGACTTCGAAGCCAGAGAGCTTTTCGAAAAAGCCGCCGTAGTAGATGTGGCGAGCGTATTCTCCATCTGTAATGGGTCGGACACCCTTCTTCAACTGTAGTTGAACTACCTCACGAATTGCTTGCGCCTCCGCATCTCTGACCGACTGTGGAATATCAAGTGAATACATTTGAGAGGGCGACGAGAGTCCTGATCGAGCCTCTAGCAGTGATTGGGGTCTTAGCAATGACCCTATATGGTCAGCTCTAAAAGGAGGCGCCATTTTAATGTATTTTATTAAGCTGTGTTCTTCCACGTTTTTGCCTGTAAAGTAGATATTGACCTTTTAATAGTATGAAGTGCTACGTGAGGGTATCTGTTTTTGGATACTGCAGTATTTCAAGAACCCATGAACCGAAAATGATAGCCAATGGCAAATGATATATAATACTCCGCATTATTCTATTAATCTACCCCGATGCTATAGAACCATTTCTCCTCACTTTCGTATTGAAAACCTGCTGGATTTAGCAAGGATTTAGTTTAAAGGAACCTGTAGAATCCACAAAATGCCAACGTTTAGGTGGGGGTTAGACAAGCCATGTCACCTTATGCCTACTGTTGTGAAGGATGATAAGAGAAATCATACCCAGTTGCTTATAATGTGTTTTCTTTAAGGCATCTAGGTAATTGACACCTTCCGGCACTTTTTAGGGCTTGAAGTAACTGTTTAACTACTTGTCATTACAACAGTATTTGAAATTTAGATTACTCATTCTAATTTATTGTTGAACATTCACTTTTTTACCGATCATCATATGTCAACCCCAAGACCTCAAATTCTACGGAATTTTATTGTTATGTGACTGAAACTATGCTTGACAGGCCTGTCATTATATTAATTACTTGAGACATGTTGTATAACAAGGTCTTTACTTGTGGCTACTGTTTATAATCTCCGTACTCATTCTTATCTACAAAGATTATAAAGTCTACTTAAGGATACTAGGCCTATGGTTTTCGGATATACCATACGTTGTCGTAAAATGGTTCCTCCATCCACTCTATCTGGAAATTATCAATGTCGAGAGCAGGGTTCTTAGAACGAAAGCCGGGAATAGGAACCTCTTCGTACTCTTTTAGCATCTCGTCAATACGGACAGAGTCGACGTCTCTGGCATGTACTCTACGGCGTGGAGGCTCGTTATCATATAGTTCCCGGGTTGGAGGCGACCAACACATAGCGGCAGGTCGGGCAATATCTGCGATAATCTCCCGGAGAGGATAATTGGGATGGTGGCCTAGGATGAGAGTATTTTCATCAATCATTGCGAAGCCACGGGCACCAAACCCGTCGATAATTCGGAACCCGTATGTGTCCCTAAGGACGCTTTTACATACAGTTGTGTAACCAGGGTCCTGAAGATAAACGGGTATATTATTCTCTTGGCTCGTACCATTCCTTTCATTCAAAGCCCTGGCTATAGTCAAAACTATTGCGTGCTCCCTCTGGCTTCGAACATCAAATGCTCTAACTGGGCTTACCAACTCTAGATCCCCAATTTGTCCGAAGCCAAATCCAATGATCTTATTGATGTTGGTAGGTAATATGTTTTGTAATGTTTTGAAAAGGGTTTTACACATGGGAGAGGACTCCCAACTTTCTATTTCACTCGTCATGTGCATTATAGCTTCATCCGAGGATAGGTTTGGCCCACGAAACGGCCTTGTTACAACTGTAAACGGCGTAAACCATTGTTCCCGTCCTTGCGAGATAGCGAAGTCAAGCGCCCTTTCACCATTGAAATCTATAGAGTGTCGTGTTATCTGACAGTTAGGTGGTGCTTCAACAAACCCCTGACCGGGCAGGGGGTTTAATTTCTTAAAGTACGAACCACCATGGCCTCTGTATTCAATGAACAGATCAGCTCGTTCTAGTTCTGCTTCTATTTTGTTGAAGTCTTCTTTTATGTATATGGGTCGCATGGTTTGCCCGGGAGTTTTGTATGTTGTCATTGTGAGCGATTTGTATTTCCAAAATAATTATAGGTGATAGTACTCTTTTCTTATTGTTTAATAGTCGTCTTAAATCTTCTAGATTGGTAATCTGATGATGCAAGCTTTCGAAGGATATGGAGGTAAGGGTAAGAAACTTATTATATCATTTTACCAATAAGAGCTTGATTTTCATTGTTGTAAAACTAAACTCTTGAATTTTATAGTTGATGAACATGGGTAAAGTCACGAACGAACATTGCATTAAGGGGTAGGTTGAGAAATCCTTTTTACAATAGGGAGCTCTCGAATTTTTACACAAAGCAATTGTGCAACGATATGATAACATACTAAACACAACATATGTGTATATTACTAGCTGTTTATATGAACCCTAGCAGGTGTCTAGTCTAGTTATTTGCTATGGTGACGGCGGTCCGAAGTATCGTTGCCCGAGCTGATTTAATCATCAACATAGTCATTTCAATATGTTGACCACGGCTGATAGTTTAACTTCAGCATTCACAAAGGAACGGATATAGGTGCGACTGATTTCAGATAAGTATTATGGATTATTCATCATGAGTTCTGATTGTCTCCTACTAGTACTAGTGTTTTATTGCGTATCATACCCTTTTCTGTCTGTCATGGCTACTTAATTATACATCGACACTCGCGAAGTGACTTTACTTTTTACCCTCCCCCTTAGAATCTCCCCAAAGGTAATCTACTGTTAGGCATATCGCCAGTCTATTTGCTTGCCGCTGCCTTAGCCAAGTCGGCTAGAGCATCACGACGCTTGAATTTAGCATCCTGAATAACACCTACCACAAAATTATCAGCTCATTCGCACCACGAGCTAGAGTAGAACTGTCTAGATGAATAGGAGTGTGATACTCACCTGCATCAGCATCGCTGGAGAAGTTTCCAGTCCATTCTACAAAGGTACTTCCCTCCAACTCGCCCGAAGTAACAGCGTAGCAGCGAATGGTAGAAAGAACGGAAGAGTAGGTAAGCTCAGGCTTGGCGGTGATGACACTATAAGTAATATAGTGATTGATAGTCTTTTAATACTGTCAGAAATTAGTCATGAGGTGAATGGAATGAACATACGCTGTGCTCCTCCTGCTTCACTTCGAGCTCGGTGCCATCTTTGAAGGTCCACTTCACAACATCGGTCTCATCACTAGTACCCTTAACATACTGGCTCGACTTGAGGGCGGACCAGAAGTTATTGAAATTCTGGACTAAGGGGAGGACTTTAATTAGATACCTAGTCGTGACTATCCGAAATTAGATATTGAACTTACGCTTGATATGATGCCAGACGTGACTGAGTGGCGCCTTGATGACGGCAGACTCGACAACGGACGTGGAGGTTGGGATCGACATGATAACTGTTAGACTTGTGATTTTGACTTATTGTTTCTGGTCAGAAGATGGTGAATTACAATTTGGCAGAAATAATTAGAAATTGGAAGATGAAATTTGTAAGATTGAATTTGGGGAAGCTATGATGATTTAATTACATTGATATGGAACTCCCCCAGAAAGCAGTGAAGCTTCAGCTTCGTTTGTACCTGCAGCAATAAACGGAGTCATAACGTCATTGAATGAGGGGCACCTGAAGATGCTGTGGGGCTCGTAGCATCCATAACTCTTGGAGAGTGAAGGATGTTTCGGGCATCTGCGTGCTTCTTACTTTCTCTTAGTTTCTCTTTACCTTGAGGGTTATACCTACCTGCCCGTACATGTAACTCTTTTATACTATTTCAGTTCCATAGAAGTGGCATCTCATACTTAGTTAACCTAGGGAGATGGGGAGGTAGGGAGGTACCTTATACCTTATACTTAATAATATTATATCTCTTAGATACATAATCTCAATACGTCGTAACACATTAAACAAAGCCAAGACCGCTTAGCTGAGGTGGTCAGCTAAAACAACCCACTAATCTCCAAAGCCATAGTGTACATCTTCAAATTCTAATCACCCATATTGTATCATAAATCTATAGGGATAATGGCAAATTCACGCTCTTCAGTCAATCTCGAGCAGCGCGCCAGGTTCATACATATCAACATACTCACAGCCATCATATAAATCCGCTAGGGATCCTCCATCAAACATTCGACCTCGGAACTCGAGCAAATTATGCGGGCCCAGCCGATTCTCCCACACACATTTCCCGTGTATATCTAACCATAAGATCTTGACGAGCCCTGCCCGTAAAGCTTGCTCGTCAACCAGGAAAAGCATTGTTTTTTCTTGACGCCCAGCCTCATATAAGCCCATCTTGAACTCTTCACCTGGGCCAGGACGGTCGAAGTCTTCTTCGTCTTCCTGCACTATATCATCCGTCTCGTAAGTATATCGTATAGTATCGGCTATTGCAGGGACCCGTAGTAAAACACGCGACCAGTCATCCGCGCAAGATGCGTAGAGAGTCTCATCGTCTAGAATCTGACTCCAATGTCCCAGTAAATGCTCCAGGTCTTCTTTACACCAGTCGGCGTATGTCTCTGCTAGTTCAGGGGAGTAGCATGTGCGCAGCCAGACAGGTGCATATCTCCCGAGATGAGTCCTCACAGACAGGTTTCTCTCGCCGATTGTTTGGTAAGGGAATAAGACGCGCTTTATCTGGGCGGTTGTAGGTAATATTTTATTTGAGTAGCTCAGCTCATGATATGGCTAGTATATGAGTGAGATAATCTAGCTAATACGTTCGTAAGATAGGTACGTACGTGGCGTTCATGGGCATCTAGTTTCAGCCATTCACATGCTAGAGTATTCCATTGCCGTTGATCTTCCTGGGTCGCCCTAGAGTAATCCCATTTCTCCTTTAAGATAACGTGTTAGCTGGTTTTTATATTCTTGTTGTCTAATCCGTGATATACACTGAATAGAATGCTTACGCAGACAAAAATATCGAACGGGAGCTTGCCATATTCAGCTTCCTCAAACAGCTTATCTGACTGCATCTCTAGGAATTTGCTACGGGGAATGGGGTTTAGGGGTTTCGGCAAAATAGCGCTGTAGTTTTATGAGAGGTAGGCATTCTAATAGCAAGCAGCACCTTGCTAACGATACCGACGATACCTGCAAGACAAAAAGAGGAGCAAATGGGATATAAGGATAATGTCGGATTTATTATCATTCATTTCCACGTTCCGTAATACGTCGACTACCTCTCATTAGTATATATGCATATATAACGCGGAATACAATACCACTTTATCAACTATAGCTCTATACCAGGATTATAATAATATTCTGCCGCCTATTTCGGGCTATCCCCGCCGTACCCCCTGAAATCCACGACGGGGCCCTTTAGTTATAATTCCTCCCTATTCCTCAGTGACAGGAATACGAACCCAGTTCTAGCGTAGATCTAGGAGGGACCATGCCTTAACAAGTAGAGTAACTAACAGTCCCTGAGCAGCATCGTTCTAGGTACTTTCCGGTTTGATTGAGAAAGGGCACTGCACGAAGGCACTGACGAAAGGAATACCCGCTTGAACACATTGGTTTACCTCCGCCGAGTACGGTGTGCTATTGCATTCGGCATCCGTATAGAGTGTAACTTATGTATTATCTTAGTGATAAAAAGAGGGACCCAGTAGACGGAAACTCATAACACACCTATGCACTCGGGATAGATATCGGTAGCTTTGTAGCTGAGGATGTCAGGGGTATTCCCGTGTCTATCGAGAGGTTGACAGCTCCCGCCGCTCCCGAATATAGGATCCGCCCAGACAAAGCTTTCTTCGCCGCAGTCGGGCCCCGAGAATATCTCGGCAACGGTGTTGTAAAAATCAGGATCGCCGGGTGAGCCCTCCGTAGCAGCGGCGACGCATATGGCGAAAGCCAGTCCTTGGATGACCTTGAGGTTCATGCTCGCAATATTATGTGGATAGTTTTATAGGGTTCCGGATAGATAGCGTTGAAATACGAGGATAGCGTCTGCTCCCCTCTTTATAACGCACAATGATTCCCGTAAGCTATCAATCTGATATCAACTAGATATATATACTATCCCTTTCGGTCCTTTGCTTGGGCATATGCTCTTACTACTCGGCACACGGCAAGATAAGCTTATTGCACCACCACGGGGGCAACAGGGATATTGATGGCCTCAACGTAGCGAATCCCCACAGGACTTAAGAAAAGGCTCACGAGACCGCCTCAGATAGGCAGGTTAGATAGGTAAAGTTATTGGCCAAGATGACTACCCTTTATCTACAGTGCGGCTCTATAAGTTGGATATAGAAACTTTACCCCATGACGACAGCCAGCTATCTCATCCATCAGCGGGAATTAGCCGGCATGATTAACCGCCACGACTATCCAATGTGAAGCAAGCAGACAAGGGTCGCCAGAAGTTGCTTAATGACGAAATTTCGGCACGGGTCTTTCATTATTACGAATGTGAATGGGTAGTAAATAAAAAAGGAGTGGTCCATTCTTGTTTGGGGCGCGAGATATATAAATAACGGGATAAGGTAGCATATTGGGGTCCATGTGCTTAGAGATTAAGCTTATACAGCTCACTATAGAAGATTACCTCACTTGATACGGAGTTACGTACAATAATTAGTTACTTTGATAGCTTAATATAAACTATGTGTTACTAGGTACCTAAAGTAGATAACTACCTCTAATCGATCTATAATATGCTAGGGGTTTCTGAGCAATGTTGTGGAGATATCAGATATTGAGTAAAATCAGCCAAATAGTACTAGGGATACAGAAAGAAGACATAAATTTGAGAGCTCTGAGTTGATTTAACTTACTGGTCTTGCTACATGTGTGCTTGATTTTAGTTATATTATCGGCATACTAACGAGCCTTTCTCGTACTTGGTCATGGACGAGTTTAACAGGATTATCGTAGTATTTAACAGTGAGTGCCTAACTTCAACACTGATACGTCTAAAGTACCTATGTATTTTAATAGACTTTTTAGAGATCTAGAATGCAGTATATAGAAGTCTACTCCCATGGATTAAGGGGGTATCTACAGGGGTATATCTACTATATAAGGACGTACAGCGCCCTCGTAAGAGAGTAGAAGCCAAGCGTTACTAGATCAATATACTATACTACTTGGAGTACCTATACTAGACACTCACTCTGTGTATGACATTAATCACTTGGGTATCAATCTCCTGATAGATTGCTATAGTTATTATGATTACTAGGTAAAAGCCAATTTATACGGCCTTTCACTTAATCTTCTACGACTATCTTCGAGCACTATCAATAAAAAATCACTACATGAAACCAAGCGGCATAAACTCCGTAGATAAACGTAGAAGAATAGCATGTATCGAATTAGATATATAATCGAGTTAAAGTGGAAGCCATTAATGCGTCATATTTCCCAGTAGTCATAGTTAACTCCAATATGACTCAAGGGATTGGTTGGGTTTAGGGGTTATTTAAGGTACGTAATAATATAGAAGCTAGCTTGTAACTGTTCTTGATTGGTAAAAATACCTACCTAGGCAGGTTGATAAGAAGGCATGTAAGTATATACAAATCCTCCGCAAGTATATACAAGAAGCGAATGTATGCATATGCAAAAAGTTCAAAAATATGTTCAGAAACGAAGGACGAAGAATGCAAGAATATTCCCACCCGACCCAAGCTCTCAACCCAAACTCCTTCAGCCCCTGGCCCCAGCCCCGTCCCCGTACCCTGTCACCGTTCCGTTTCGATATTGTTGATTTATAATTTATTAATTTGCGAGGTAATGCGCGACGTACGCAACCTCCATCATGCTGCCGTACCCGTCCAGGGTGGCACTGTTGGGCGCGCCGGGCTGTAGAACACACACACTTCGTTAGCAAATTGACAATCCCGAATATATTTCTAGGTAGAAACGAGAAGAAGAGCGGAAAAAACTCACCCAGTCACCGCCGACGGCGACGTTGAGAATGAAGAACATGGCCGAGTTGGCAAGCGAGTTCCAGACGCCCTGGTTGTTGATGCGAGAGCCGGAGATCTGGTGGAATTGCTGGCCGTCCATGTACCATGTGATTGTCTCGCCGGTCCAGCTGCTGGCGCGACGGTCCCAGACGATACGCCAGTTGTGCCAGCTCTGGTCGGGGATGGCGATGGTGCCGCCGATACCGTTGGACTCGTTGCATACGCCACCGGGGTACACGTCGCAGTGGACCGTGCCGTGGCCCGTTAGCTGCCCGTTGACCGTTTCCATAACGTCCAGCTCGCCGCATGTCGGCCACCCTACCCCATTATGGATCGAGTTACCCAGGAGCCAGAACGCGGGCCAGATGCCCTGCTTATTCGCGATATTGTTGTCGCCAAATCGTAGTTTCGCCTCGGCCATCGTCTGCGTGCCTGCTGGTGGGGTGAATGTGTACTTGGACTCGATACGTGCCGAAGTCCATTGGCCATTGCCGTCCTTGCGCGGCACGATCTGTACGGTGGCACCACCGCTAAGTTGGAGGTTCTGTGAGGATGTCGTGTAGCTCTGCCACTCATTGTTCACCTTGAGGCCCGTGATGATGTTCCAGTTGTTGCCATTGACTGTAGACCCTGCCGCACCATCGAAGGTCTCTGCCCAGACCAGTCTAAAGCCCCCATAACCGGGTGCACCCTCTGCCGATACGGTTGATGCCGCTAGGGCCAGCACGGAAGTAAGTACTTTCACGAACATATTGTTACTGAGGTAAGGATCGGCTTATATAAGTAAAGTAGATGTAATGACGTTGTAGGAATATGTACACTTGTAATAGAACTGAAATTGGTAATAAGGAGTGTAAGTCATAGACCAGCTGTATAGACTGCGGTATACTTAGGGTGAGGATCGTCCTACATCGCTAGATGAAGGTAGATCCCCTATTATATATACCTAATATATATAGAATGATTAATATCAAAATAATCGGGAGAGGGGTAAGGGTAGAAGCGAGTGGGAAGGAAACCGCACAAGCCGAGTCAAAGAATGAGAGGTCTAGCGCCAACCTGCGTGAAGAACTGAAGTTCTCATGAGCTTAGAAAGGGAAGGTGACCAGGATCTCGAGCGCCCATGGTATCATCACCAGAGCACAGATAGGATGTAGAGAACTATACACGCGTCTAGACCACAAGTATGAATCTAGAACGAATAATAGCGATGTGTAAGTAAGATTGCACTGACGAGGCCGGGATGGTACAACAGAACAGTCCGGGATCGGTCGAGTTACACGTTCGAGTTGCATTCTCGGACCCTAGGCCCTACTATGCGATCTTAAAAAAGCAGCAGAAACACTCGTCGGTAAGTAGTAGGCCACAAGTAGGTAAGTTTAAAGTTGAGGCGCGTGGCTTATTGGTAAGTCGACGTGACCCATGGAGTTTATGGGGGATGATTAAGGGGTATATGAGGATATAGGATTGGATAGTGTATATCAACTTTGCATGGGATACCTACACAAAAAGCTGTTCGGTAACGCGGACGGACGTGATTGGACGCCGGGATGTGTCAAATATAAACGACATTCCAATGAAGGTTAAAAAGTCCGACATGATGGCGGCGCAAGGCCCCAAATCGCAGATGGAGTACCAGATCGGTACTGGTTGCAGATCCCCAGACGGATGCCCCGCATGCTTAAAAGATGTCAAACATTTAGAGGCGGGAAACATTATTATATTCTCATCCCGGCCAAGACCAAGTCACTAAGTCATCAACTACCGGGTCAGCTTCGATGATATTAACAATATTAACGATATTATAAGAAATAGGGGAAGGAGAAAAGAGACAGATGACGATTCCAAGGTTATTTTGTTTGGTATAAACAAGATATAACCTTGACTAACACACCATTCGATGATTTTATTGACTTATCCTTACCGGAGAATCTTTGTGCTCCAAGCCCCCGTGGTTGAATGCACATGCGGTGCAATCTAGATTCTGTGTGGGCCGATTTTAACATGTCTTGGATCTCCAACGGAGCAGCTGATTGAATGATTGAATGATGCTTGAATTTGTACCTGCGCCGGACCGCGTGCTTAATTCAACAGGGATCCTTGAACTTCAGATGAAATATTTCCTACGAATAGGATGCGTAGGATGTGATTGGAGGATATGCGCAGAGCCTAAGGCGACGGAGACTTTTTTATTATTTTTATTTTTACCTTGGCTTGGGTAGGTATATTTTTATTTTAATCCGAAACGGGAAGCTCGTCGACGCCGAAGAAGCGCCGGCCAGGGACTTGATAAAATCTTGTAAACCACCTTAAGGAATTCCATGAGATTCTGGCGAAGGCCAAATTGAAGCTCCTCGGAAAATCTGCTGATTCGGGCCACGAATTCAACTCCAACTCTCCTTACTGCATTACTGTATGTTGGTCATACATACAGACATACATACAGGAGGTCAATATGCGGGTGATACCTGCATATGCTTGAGCCAGGTAACTAAACCACGTAACGTATCCAGGCTTATCAGCGGCTGCCGGTATTCGAATCCATCTTCAGTGAAATATTCTAGCTTGTGACGCGCCTGTCGCAGGGCTGCGCGGCGAGTAATCTCCGGTTCCGCGCGAAGCTTGTTCTTACGCGCCGTTCACCCCTATCTCCATTAGTAGTTCTATGGCTACCTAAGTTAGGCACTTTGGGAGCTTGGAAAGGGGTTCGTTAGTCTTTCTTTTAGCACCTTGGCTTCGTGAAATAAACTGGTCGTTTCGACAAAACATGGCGTTGTATATGCACTGCACATGCCCGGTGTTGATGCATGGAGTGAAGTAGGTGAATGATGGAACCATGCTTTGCATATGTCCCATATGAAGGGTCCTGATATGAGAAGTAACCATCGACGTCTTGCTAAAGCGACTAGAGCCAACATAAGTGTTAATGATACCTATTGACCTTCATTACATCGTAGTTCTCGTGATAGGTAGTATGGCTTAGGTTGCGATTAGGTTCTTCATGGTCCATGGTGTAACGATACATCTAACGTTGCTAGCGTTGGGCTCTACCGTAATCGGTACGATACATGTAGAGATAGTTTCGAGACTGACATTGCTTGTCAGGAACCTTTTTTTGACCGTCAATAGTAACGATACCTAGACCATGTGATGCTGGAACTACACTCCGGACAACCTTTCGACGGTACGTTTTGAATGAAATTCTTTTTGTGTATCGCTACTATACAACCAAGAGTGACCGAGGAGGAGATGCACCTAGGAAAAAAAAACATTAGCGAACTGTAATTTGAACTTGGTTGAAAGTTCCACGTCATGATAGGGATCTAGATACTGAGAAGAATGTCCTCACCTACAAGGTAATTCATCATTAGTCCATTTATCTCGCCATTTACTGCTCTAAGTGAAGTCGGGGATCATATGTCCATCTTCAGGCTAGACTTTCCCGGATGTAACTGTGATAGTGGATAGCTAGAGGCGGTTCTCTTGGGCTTCGAAACCAAATTGTCGAGTTTGCGTAGGGATATCAATTAACCACCACATTAAACTATAGAAAAAATGAAATCTGAAGAATAGTTGAAAAAAATAGTTATGAAGAATAGAAAAGATTATTTATGATTTTTATCAGTACCCTAGTTCGCCCAGTGCTCGTATCGTTAGAATACGGGGTCGGATGTCGATCTCGGCGCATCGTCGGGTTACTTTTCAGAACGCAATACGAGCTTTTGAAAATCCGTTCTTTTTTGGAAACATACGTGACGATACTTATTTAAATAATTATGCTGCCTTCTATAAATTATCATGCAGTTTAGATATCATAATGTTTCAAGTTAATCTCTAAATAGTCGAATGCCTCCATCGTTAATCGGCGCGCCGCCCATTTCCTCATCGGACGCCTCCTTATCATCGTCTTCGTCCTCGTTCAGCACGAGTTTTTGACCGAATAGAGTCCCGAAGAAGCGATCGATGGCGTTTTGCTCCCAACTTCGGCGATCTTCCGGTGCCATGAAGTTCTGTAGTTTATCATGGACATTGAAGCGCATCTTTCGGCCCTTGCTAGCCTTAGTATCCACATGCCTCTTCGCTTTCGCTTCTTTTACGGCGGCGAACCGGATCGTCGCTGCGGGGCCACCCGGGGCGCCGGACGTATCTCCAGAACGTTGGTCAACAAGCTCCTTTAATAGCAGCTGGTAGAAATCAGCATCGTCGTAGATAGCTGGATCTTCATTAATTTTCTTTGCGATTTGTGCCGGAGCGCACGATCGTGGTGTCTGGGTTCGTTTGATAAGCCGTTCCGGTGCATCAAGCTCTTCATCTAGCCTCGTAATCAGGGATTTCTCTGCCGTATTGGTAAATTTGCGCGACGACCTATCCATCATCCTTATATTCCGGGCGCTATGCGACCACTTCTCCAGAACCGCTCTGCGTCGGATAATTGCGCGCTGCTCAACAATCTCCATATTTTCCCACATGTCTTGACTGGACGTATCTGTATCGGCAACTCGCTTCCTTTTTTGCCCTGTCTTTCCTGACGAGTCGGATTGTATACTCGTGCGGAACCCATCAATTGTATTCCATAGCTTTAACGCGGCTGCTTCAGCTGCTTCGTATGGTTCTGATTGACCTCCTAGTTCCTCAATGGTACTGAACGAGTTGACTGCGACGAGTGACTTTTGTAGTCGTATACGGATGTTGAGGAGTGCATCAAAGGCCTTTCGCTGTTGTCGGACCGCCTTCCCTTTTGCAACATCTTTTTGAGCCGCTGTTGATAAAGTACTAGCCACACTGCGCTGGCCAGCACTCATCATCTCTTGGATTGTTGCACGGCTCATCCCATTGGCCTGCGCTGCGTCTTTGGGGTCGTCATCCTCTTCCTGCTCATCCAACTCTTCGTCGCTATCCTCCATATCTTCGTCCAAGTCATCCTCATCATCTTCGTCCTCATCCTCTTCCGCCTCGTCATCTATGAAGCCGCCAATTCCTTCCTCATCGGAAGCATCTTCGTCATCATCGATATCCTCGGAGTCTTCCCCATCAAGTTGTGCCCCATCGCTGTCGTCATCTTCCTCATCGGATACCATGTAGTCCGCAGCAGTAGGTCTTGCGACTCTCTTGCCTTTCTTTGGCATAGCCTGAGAGCTTCCTCTAAACACAAAATCTTTGAATTTCTGTTCGTCGGTCTCATCGAAGGCGTTATCGCTGTCGATCTCCGCATCGTCTTGATTGTCTTGGTCAACTTCGAGATCGGCCGTGTCGGGATCATCAAAACCTTCCAATTCCTCCTCTTCATCATCTTCCTCATCCTCTTCGCTCTCGTCGTCGTCCTCTTCGTCACCAAGGGCTTCTCGACTCACGGGAGCACCCCGGTATTGGGGTCCTAGCGCAACAGGGTTTCTGTGACGAAGTTTGCTTTTGCTGTAAAACAATTTAGCTTATATCGAATAAATTACCAATTTGACAAACTGTCCTACCTTACAGCAACATAATGTTCTGTACCAGCGTTTTCGTCTACGCTATCTTCGCTTCCACTGACATCGTCCTCATCTGGGACTTCTACTTCGGGATCGAAGTCTGCACGAAGCGGCAAGTGTTAGCTTTATTTAATACGTAGTAACTGAATAAAACGTATATCTCGTACCTTTGACTGGTTGTTCTGCCCATTCGGCAAATTGCCGTGCATGCCCCTTTGCCTTAGACATTGCACTATTACCAACAATAACTTGTCTAATGAATAGGTAGTGAGTAAAAAAAGGCGTTCATATGTCGGCCCCACGACTGCGACAAGAAAGTTCTGAAAATTTTAGCGGTGGGAACCGGCAGTATCCATTTAGTGGGCTAGTGGGTTAGCGGGTCCAAGGATCCCCTGAAACTCAACCAAGATCTTAGCAAATAGGTACCTAGGTAGGTTAAGGGTTTAGGTAATCAATTTAATTCCAAGCTTCTGATGTCACTCAAGATAATCTTACAAAATGCATCTAAAAAGAGCAAATGGCATGGAGAATTAGAAGTCACGTAATGCAAACCTTATTATTCTTCAATCATACTTATTACTTATGCTAATTAATTAGTAAATAGGTGTACTATCAATATACTACGGTAATTGATATTGTGCTTCTTCACATAATGTCTAGTAGTTGTCTTATTTGAACGTACTTGACCTCTCATTTAAGATATAAAAATCATTTTATATAATGGCAACCATCCAACGTCGCTTTTTCCACCAATCCCTCCGTTATCTCAGTCATGAGAATCCCCTCGTGAGCTATTTCCTCCATTCTATATAGTAGACAATCATGCTTATCATAAACCTCAGGGTCTACCCCGAACGGGCTCAATCCCTCGTATGCAGCGCGGGCTCCCAGAACGGCGCAAGATCAAAGACGTCTCAAAAGTTATCGCTGTATCATCCGCTAAGGGTGGCGTAGGCAAGAGCACCGTCGCCGGTTAGTTTTTGATGTTCTCTTAGTAGAGCTTAACATTCACTAACTTTCCCTGGTAGCGAATTTGTCTCTAGCTTTCGCAAGGATGGGTTACCGCTCCGGGATCCTCGACACCGATATCTTCGGGCCCTCTATACCTACGCTCTTCGACTTGAGCGGAGAACCGCGGTTATCATCTAGTACGTAGTTCTAGTCCCAAAACTATTCACTGTTCTTTTCACTAGTTTGGAGGAATACTAACTTCTAGAAATATAGATAACCAATTATTACCCATGTCCAATTACGGTGTCAAGACTATGTCTATGGGCTACCTAGTTGGTGAGGAGGCACCCGTCGTGTGGCGGGGCCTTATGGTAATGAAAGCCCTACAACAGCTCCTTCATGAGGTCGACTGGGGTGGTCTGGACATTTTAGTACTCGATCTACCACCCGGCACGGGAGATACACAACTTAGTATTACACAACAAATCATACTTGACGGTAAGCATGTAAAGTTTCTATATAATACCTAGGAGCTCAAGATGTGCTAAAACTACATCTAGGCTCTGTCATTGTAACCACGCCACATACTCTGGCAGTAAAGGATGCGGTAAAGGGTATCAACATGTTTAAAAAGGTGAATGTGCCCTTGCTCGGCCTAGTACAAAACATGTCACTATTTAACTGCCCACACTGCCACCATGATATAGCAATCTTCGGATCTAGCGAACGTGTTAAGGAAGTTTGCGCAGAATATTCCATCGATCTACTGGGTGATATTCCACTGCATCAGAATGTCGGAGATGACGGCCAGAAGGGGAAACCAACTGTGGTCTCGGAGCCTGACAGTACGAGAGCTCAGGCCTTCATGGATATTGCTAGGCTAGTAGGGTCGAAGGTGGGCTTATAACACTTAACTACAGCATTTAAAGTTATTATAGGTACCATGTGCCAACAGGCCACTTCGACATAGCACACATCTACGACAAGCTTGAGGCGATAAAAATTCGGCTCTCTCTCGCCTACATTGAGATTGTTTTTGATACTAAGTCGCCCATATCTACATGTACTAACTGCGTCAGACGCATCAAGTATCAGGGAGTGGGCCGTTTCGGTTCCTGCCATTACGAAACTTTAGCAAATCAGTCCATAATTTAGTATTGGGGTCATTGCGATAGCAAGAAAAACTCTCCATATAAAAGTTCGTATATTGATGCTCAAAGCTCGGTTATAGGAGCCGATGCGCTAAATAGAGCGTCTAGTCCAGGGGCTACGTTAGCGTCCATAGAACCTAATTAGGGACAAAGGGGATCAAAGCCTGTAGAACCTCCATTCCTAATTCCGACCTTTCCAGACCATACGTAAACCATGTAACATTTTACGCAATGATGGTCACCTGCAACTGATATTAGTCTAATTCCTCATTAGCTTGGTAGATGTGGCGGCTCCTTGTAGGATCTTTCCGCATAGCCTGGCCCGAGCCGGTGAAACCGACTACAAAGAAAGTTAGCTCTCAGATTAACCTGACTATAATCGAAAACTGACCTCGACCGTGTACACCTTCGGGCGTACGAAACATGCTGTCCTTCTTAGTTTTGTGCGATTTGGCAAATTTCGACTTTGTGCTAAACTCTTGCCACTTGCTCTTGCCAGCCTCGAGCTCTTTGGTCGCCTTAATCTTTTTGGCTTTAGGCTTCCCATCGCCAGCATTCTTCAATGCTTCCTCCCGATTCTTTTGTGCTAGGTCGGGATTTATGCTAGCAGCAGCGGATATGACACCGGGGTTAGACGAGGTTGAAGGCGCTGCTGGCTGGGATGGCGCCGGGAACGGGCTGGCGCCGCTGACGGGGGTACCGTCAGCCTTTCTCTTCTGCGCAATGGGGCGTATGTCCTTCGCGCGTAACTGCTCGGTGGTATCGTAGCTCTTGAACTTGACGACGTAGATCGGGGCTGTAGAAGAACCAGTAATGGACGTGATGCGCGCAGGGTAGAATGCTTTGTCACCAGATACCCATTTCGCCATTACGGTATCATTAACCTTGTAGTTCACCAAACTCGTGTCGCTTTCCTTTTCCTCGGCTGGGGTGCTCCTCTTAAATGCCGGATGATTCTCTCGCGACCATTTCTCCTGGGCCGGTGGCGGGGATGGGTCTTTCGGCTGCGGAGGTGCCTTGGTCGGCTTTAATTCAGCAAGGGTTTCGTTCAACAGCGCGAGCGCATCATCTAACTCAGACTTGAGAGCAAGGAGCTCTGCATTACTAGGATCATCTTTTAAACCAGCATATACAACATCGAGCTGTTGATTTAGTCAGTGATATCTGCGTGTGAAATAGGCGACAGTCCATATTAGTCAACTTACTTGTTCTCGGTATTGCTTGATGTCTTCTTCGAGGCTGGCGATATCGGCCATTGCGACGGTACGACTCGAATAACTCCGAACTTGAAAGACGATAGAATATTGGGATTTCGCAGCAGCACGTGCCTTTGACTCTCTAAGATTAGATAAGAAAAGATAGAAGAATGACGTGAATTGTTTATAATTAAATATGGTGATGGTCGATTTCTTGAGTTTGAACGATGGAAAGTCTCCACATTGACAAACAAGTTGCGAAAAGAGGTAAGTGAGGCTGAATTCCAATTACGTAATCACAATGGGACCGTAGCTTCCGGGCACGTGAATCCTCTGTTGTGACACAATTTAGATACCCAGTATAAGGATATATGTACAGGGAAGCGTCTTAAAGGGTATAGTGCTTTACACGTCAACAGCATGCATTCAAAAGTCAACAGCTTCAAGAGATAATTAGAAATTAATATCTCCTATGTATTATGTTTTGATATATTATATAATTGCTTATAATAATTTTGCTCATAATATCGAAATATCTTCTTTCCTATTTCCAGCCAAGAGTCTGGATAACGAATATGCATGAACTAATACCGTTCAAATGTCAAAGTCAACGGGAAGAATAAGCAATTTATACAAGGCTAAAAATAATAGAGGTAGCTATTAACCTATGTATCTAACGCCATGAAGCTATTTCTCTACTAGTTCATTACATGTAATGCTTTAGCCTCAGTGAGCTCATGCAAGGTAATCAATTTGCATATAGTGCCATAACGAACCACGATACCCCTAATTGCCCACTGCTATATGAATCATTATAAAGGTCATATGTAGGCACTCTTTTAAAACCATTTATTTTCATCATTTCTACTTTTATCATTCACATTTACTTAAAATATCAGTTACACCATCAGTTATATAATGGCGCCAGTTATTGTCTTGATTACCGGTGCCAACAGAGGCATCGGGAAAGGTCTTCTTGAACTTTACCTTGCTAAGCCTAATCATACCGTCATTGCTGCTAACCGCGACCCCAATCACCCAAGTTCTAAGGCTCTTGCGGAGCTTCCCAAGGCTGAAGGAACATCACTTGTTGTGATTAAGATCGATGCTACGGTTCGCACAGATCCATCGGATGCCGTAAAGGCACTCCATTCTCGAGGCATCAGCCACATTGATATTCTGATTGCAAATGCCGGCCTTGGACTCTTGTGGCCCAAGGTTTTGGATGTCGACACAGACGACATTCAAAAGCACATAGTGACCAATGTCTACGGCTTCCTATGGCTCTTCCAAGCCTTTCATCCCCTGTTGAAAGATGCGAGTAATCCCATCTGGGTAACGATGGGCTCCAGCACCGCATTTCTCACGGTAAGATTGACATCGGTATTATTCATTTATAGACAAATTAATAGCTAACTTTGAATTTAGTAAGCACATTGTAATCCTGTATTAGTACTATAACAGTTCTAATTCCATATCTAGGAACATGGTCCCAGCGCCGAATTCCGCTTATGCTCCAACCAAATTAATGGTCCACTGGTACACCAAGTCAATTCATATCGAAGAGCCATGGCTTACCGCGTTCCCTATCGACCCAGGGTAAGTTATATACATATATCAGCCGCAGGAACAAAGATCTTGGTTAAATTCTCTCATAGATTCGTTCAGTCTGACATGGGTAATCGTGCTGCCGAGTATTTCGGGTTGGGAAAGGCTACAATTACTATAGAGGAGAGCACTGCGGGAATTGTCAAGGTGATTGACGCCGCAACTAGAGCTACGCATGGCGGGAAAATGTTGGCTTATGACGGCAAAGAAGTACCATGGTAAATTGTCGTGTCAACTAGCGAAAATTTCAAGTCGATGTCTTAGTTTTACAAGTACGAAGAAGATTTTGTTGATATTTATAAATTAATCTCATGTTGAAACGCGCCAATGACTAGAAGTGATAAATGTATTCATGCAGTTTTTCTATTTGAGGACAGCCTCGATTTCTACCATATCGAATACTTTATTCATTAGGAAATTACAGGTAGTTACATGTCTATAATTAAGGCTCGTGATGTTGTCCCTCGGATGTATTATGTAAATAAGTTAATGGATCCCTGTAACTATATTCCACTTCCGTCCAATCACACAAAAGAACTTCATAGTCTTGTCAGACGCAATTGGGTTGCGCTAATGCAAGAGGAATTACCATGCAGTAGCGCAAAAGCTTATGCTGCATAAGGTTGCTGACAGCACGTGCTGCTTACCCTGCATTAGGTACTTTGTGACCCCTCTCTCGCTCTCCCCCCCCTTTTTTTGGCAGGTAAAAATGTCACGAGGTAGATGGAACCAAAGAACATGGAAACAACTTCGTTGTTCCGCAAGGAACTCTCGCCTATGCCATTTACTCTACATATCTCATCTAGAATCCTGGCAAGTTTCTCCAATTTTGAATACATACCTAACACATGTGCATATATATATAACAATTTAGTTCTAAAAGTACTGAAATCTGAAAACAGAGTCTCTCTTCTTTTATCGATTATCGACATGTATTTCAATCTTAGGTACTCTTCTGGGTTCTCATGCCTACCTCTCAATTCCTAAATTGCCCCTGCGGAATGTATCTCCACTTAGAAAAATATGCTGACGTGTCTCCCTCGTAGCCGTTACTAGTACAATAAATACCAAGGATAACACCTAAATACCATCAGTACCGAGCGAGAAACAAAAGGATGATTGACAATCTTACCTGTAAATCCCCAGCTAACAACAGCATTTGATACATCAAGGACATTTCGCATCTCTGAAAGTGCATCGGCTGGTCCGGCTGACATAGAGTAATGTGTCATGTTGTGCGCTTTTATCTCCAATCTCAACTCCTTACCGGACCAAGTCTCTGGTACTGGGATTATAACTTCATTTGGCACCGGTATGTAGGAAATACCACGGTACCTCAGGTAAGGTCTAAGTCCCGATGAGTTCGTCGAATAAGTTAGGCCAGAAAATGTTGTAGTACTGCTATTCGCTGGAAGCATAACAATACCGAAGTCTAGATGATGGTTCTGTGTTAAGAAAACTGAGACACCTGCCTCTTCCTCAAGAGACGTCGGGGAGAAGTCAACATTAACGCTATAAGTAAATAGTGTATCTTGTTGACGCCGCCCAACAAACGTCTGACCGTTAGGACCGGCGTAGTTCCCGTTAAGTGCCGTAAGATTTAACTTAGAGGGGTTCAACCGCAGAGTATTTGGATGACCCTGGGGTGATATAGTATATGACTCAGGAATAGGGAATCTCCAATGCGTGAAGTGTGCGGGTAGTGTTGAATCCGGCTCGAAGTCGATGACATCCCCCTCCGTGATGATCGGACTATGACTGTTAATGGTGAAATTCGTAGTCAAAGAAGCCGGGTACTTACCCAGGTCCATCAATCCCATTCTTTCCCTCAGGAAGTGCCCATCCACTCATCTCACCATTCAAATGAGACCAAACTGGAAACTCATTGTCAGGCCAGGTAACTGGCACCATAATAGTTTCTCGACCCACTAGAACAACGAGGATTAATTATTACTTCTTATAAGGATAATGCCATCAGAGACGAGTTAAAAGGGTGGAAGGAACTCTTAATGTGACATACTTGGATAGTAAAGGTATTCGGGGCCGGATCGAGTTGAAAGCGCAACACCCCACCTTGAATCAACAGTAAGCCTTGAAGCTTTTACTCTCCTCTAGATATACTTGATATAATCGCTTACCAATTACCAGCGCCATCTTGGAATAAATCTGCATGACCAACAGTTTGAACTAGGAACATTAGAAAGTTAGATATATTTTATATGCCTCAAGTCCCACTTACAATAGTTCGTTGTATTGGCATTCGTGAGCACTGGATTCGAAGGGTTTACTTCATAGGGCCCACGGATGCTTTTGGATCTTGCCATTGTAACCATGTGATCTACGCCTGTGCCCCCTGTTAAAATCATAGGATATTAGTATTCAATCTGTCAGATGCCTCATACCCCTGAGATACTGACCTTCAGCAGCTAGTAGATAATACCATTCGTCCTTGAGGTATATATGAGGACCCTCTGGTGCCTGGACTCATCATTAGGACTTAATTCTGGGCATTCTATTTCAAAGGAATTATACTTACCGTGCCACCAGTGCCGTTCCATATAGGTTCCCATTGTCCCACTTCACCAGTCTCCAAGTTAGCCTCAGCTAAGAGAATACCAGGACTACCACATATCGTGTTAGCTTTTCCTATAGCCAGAAATTTTCATACGCACAAGACTTTCCAGGCATGCCCACCAACGATGTACACCTTTCCGTCCGAGTCCCATACGGGTGAAGTATCGTAGCCTTCGAAGTCGAAGTGGACTGCCTCTGACCATGTAGAAGGATCATATGGGTTTTTGGACTTGAATATTACCTGGAATGATCTCAGCAACCGAGCTTAAGAATCTAAGAGTAAGTCATACGTTGTCCCATCTTGATGCGTCTTCTGCGGCGCGGTCGTCGTCTACGAGAGTTGTTACTAGCCAAAATATGCCCTCGTTGAACCTTAGGGTCGGCGCCCAGATACCGCTATGGCAAGTTAGATCCAGGCTCCAATATCGTCTATTCAGTCTTTCACCTTGTCGATCTGTTTGTTTCCGCTAGACGAGGTAGCTGTTCTCGTCTGTTTAAGACGTGACCTATAACAGTTATTTCTGCCTAGTTCACAAAAGCCCAGTAAATAGTTAGCTTACCAATAAGCTTCCAGTTTTGAAGATCTTTGCTTGCATGTATGGGAATGCCTGGGAAAGCGTTAAAACTCGAAGATGCACAGAAGAATGTATCATCCCATTCGGGAACAAATATGCAACTTGGATCCGGGTGGAATCCCGGTAGGATAGGATTATAGTATGTTGAATTATGTGCGTGCAGCTGAGCTCCTAAAGAAAGTGAGGCAAGTGCACACACTATGACGGCTTTAGTTACGTGAGCCATCATCTCACTGGTATTGGGTATATATGTAAATACTCTATACTCTAAGCGGACGTACCCTATGGATTAACCTCACTCAGGAGGGTTTCATTGTCCATAGACGAACATGATTAACATTCGGAGATACTTATTATGTTAGCATGATCCCCCGCATTTTCTACCCCAAGAAGCACTCCCGGTTAAAATTAATGGATAAATCTCAAAGCTTGTATTCAGGTAATATTCGGTAAGTAATGAGCCGAAATGGCCCATTAGTGACTAGTATTTAAATAGAACTTGCTAATGACTTGGCAGGGTATGAAACTTGATATGGTACACTTCATAAGATGACCCTCCTGGGATATCTTAGAGCAGCTTGCTTAACCTTCGTGGTGTTCCGCGTATACATCTTTAGTCTTACCTGCTGTATTGTCAGACACACCACCTGCCTTGAATCGTTGCTGTGCGATCACCTCAAGTGATAGCCCCCTAGTCTCTTTAAGAAATGCGAATGTAAAAACCGCGATAACGGCGTCGAAAATACCTGAAAAATAGTCAGCGCATATCAGATACTATGGGATCTTTCTAGGTAATTACCCCATAGTAAGAATGTTCCCCAACCTAGGGAAGAGATCATGTAAGGGGTTGTCAATGAGAAGATGAAGTTGAATAGCCATTGTGAGGCAACACCGACAGCTACGCCAGGCTCTCGGATTCTTGCGGGGAAAATCCTTTCAAATATTAGTTGCTATGTCATGATCCTTAATAAGAAGTTGTTAAAGGTATTGTACTCACTCGGAAACATATGGCCAAGGCATTGGTCCCCAGCTAAAGTTATATGCGATAACAAATAAGTAAATGAGAGCGACAGTAGCAATGCCGGATGGAGCTATAGTATTTCCCCCTTCTTTCGGGGCCGGGAAAGACTTTACGACGGCCGCTGTAGTGATTTGACAAGCAGCCATGAAGGCGGCACCGCCAATCAAGACCTGACGTCGAGAAAGACGTTCCGAGAAGAACAAGACAAAGATGCCACAGGCTACAACTTTCACCGCTCCGAATATAGCCGTTAATAAGAGGCTTTGCTCATCGTTGCCAACAATGAGATTAAAGTATTGGGGTCCGAAGTAGGCAAAAGCCGTCGCTCCAGTCGCTTGCTGCGCTGTAAATATAGCAAAAGCGGCAAATACCCGCTTGAAGTTCTCTCCTTCTAGGAGTTCTATATTGAAAGCATATCAGCATTCGCTAGTATCATAAGCCTGAGTATAATTATAAAGTCCTACCTCGTATTTGAAAACCTTCGGTGGCAGTAGTCTCTGCAGTAACACCAGAGCGAATCTCTTCCATCTCGTCAGCGGTTGCTTGAGAATCATCAGCCCGAATCCACCGGAGACTTTTCCAAGCCTCTTCATGTCTACCCTTTTTGGTAAGCCATCGTGTACTTTCGGGGACTGTCAACATTCCTAAGCCGAGGAAGACGGCGGGTACAAGTTGAAGCCCAACTGGGATTTGCCATTGGGAGGGATTGGTTGACGAGATGCCTCTGGCTACACCGTAGTCTACCCAATACGATACAAATATCCCCTATGTATACCTAGGCATTAGAAAGATGCATACTTGATATGTACGAAAGAACTTACAAATGTATAGAACCATTAGAAGAATGATCCGACCTGACCACGCATATCTTTCGGCATCATTTCACTATTGAACATTGGTACAGCGACTGTCGCTGCGCCAAGTCCAAGTCCAGAGATCACTCTTGCAACGTAGAACGCCGCAAGTGAGTGCGTATTAATAGTTTGGATTACAGCACCAATACAGAATACGAACGAAGATATCATTAGCGATTTCTTCCTTCCAAGTTTATCGGTTAGAGGCCAAGCAATGAAACAAGCCAAGAAGCCGCCTAGTTGTTGAAGTCCCACCGAAAGCGAATTCGTATGAGTCTTGTCACCGCTTCCATACCGATAGTCGGATTGAAAAGAGGCCATCGTCAAAACACCACCTATAGTGTTTTTTTAGTTAATACTGATTATCGTTCCGCGCGTTAAATATAACAATCGGTTCACTGACCGACACTTTACTTGACGTTAGTGTATGACGAGGTTGTTATTAATGTAAAGCTTGCACTTACATTCCGCTGTCATATCCGAACAGAAATCCACCCATACAGACTACCGAACCCAGCCAATAGGCCCTGATCTTCCCTAACGTCGTACCTGTCATCTTGGTCGTGGTGGATAGTGGCCTCTCGTCTTCACTAGATCTTCGAAGTAAGGGCTGTATTTCATCCATGATATCTTTAGGACTTTTCGCCTTTATAACCCCAATTCCATTCAAGAACAATGCCAAGCTGTCTCGGTTAATGAACCTAGCTGCTATAGGATTATAACTACATGAGATCTGAACCTCGACGAGTTGGGGAAATGACGTGACCAGAAGGTTGGAACATCGACCGCGATCGACCAGCTAAATGGTACTATCTAGGGGTTCTCCGCATCCACTGAAGGCCTTAGGCGACCGACAGCCGAGCATCCAAGAAGACCCCTAGTCTTGGAGTTTGTGGGGAAGCTTCAAGGGTTTTAGACTTAAGCGGGATCTTATAGATGATAGCCAATAATAATTGTTATAGGCCGAGCAGCCGAATATCTCGGAGACGGTAGTGTCACTGTTACCTACAGTAGCGGTACTAACTACCTGAGTGCTACTCCTAATCAGCTCATTATCATCACTTGTGGGAGGAATTATGGGCTTTACATGTGACCTCTTCATGTCAAGGCATTAATAGACAATTGCGACATCGCTGTAGAGAGCGACGACATCGGAAAGGCGTTGTCATTCAAGCTGTTGTTATAACTGCACTCTCTGTAGAACGTTTTATTATGACCTACCTAGGTAGACATCTCACTCTTATTCTAGTATAATCATCAGTCTTTTTGGTTGTTCTGTATTTGTGATTTAGACTTGGACAAACAAGATTTACATGGTTAATATGGCACCAGGGAAAAGACCTAACTTTCTTATTGCTTTGGCTGATGACCTAGGCTTTTCGGATATTGGGTCATTCGGTGGTGAAATAAATACACCTAACGTTGATAAACTCGCCAAGAATGGAATACGGTTTACAGATTTCCACGCCGCTGCGGCGTGCTCACCATCACGAGCTATGATCATGACTGGCACGGATCACCACATAGCCGGCCTTGGAAATCTGATCGAATGGACTAACGTCTCTGGTCAGAATGATCCCAACGGCACGATGTCAACATCAGTCCAGCGTGGTATGCCCGGTTACGAGGGGTATCTCAATGAACGAGTTGCTGCACTGCCTGAGCTACTCCGTGATGCGGGTTACCTGACTCTCATGTCAGGTAAATGGCATCTAGGGTTGACACCGGAGCGGAGTCCGAAAGCTCGAGGTTTCGAGAGGAGCTTCGCACATCTACCAGCGTGCAGCAATCATTATGGATATGAGCCTCAGTTAGAAGGTATGGACCAGATACCAGAGTTCATGACGATGAGCTTTATCGCTCTCCACAGTGAAGACGGCGAGTATGTGAAGAAACTACCCGAAGGGTGGTACTCTTCTAACGGATACGGAGACAAGATGGTACAGTACCTAAAAAATTGGAAAGAGACCGAGGATGAGCGACCATTCTTCGCTTATCTACCTTTCACTGCCCCTCACTGGCCTCTTCAGGCTCCTCAGGAATACATTAAGAAGTACCGTGGTGTATATGATGATGGTCCTGATGCTCTCCGTCAAAAACGCCTTCAACGCCTCAAGGATCTTGGCATGGTCTCGCAAAACGTCGAGCCCCACCCAGTTGTAGCCAACGAAGTTAAAGAGTGGAAAGAAATGAGCGACGAAGAGCGAGCTAATTCATGTCGAGCGATGGAATGCTTCGCCGGTATGGTTGAGTGTATCGACGCTAATGTCGGAAAGGTTGTAGATTATCTTGAGGAAATTGGCGAACTAGATAACACCTTCATTTGTTTCCTCTCCGACAATGGTGCTGAGGGTGCCGCATACGAAGCTTACCCTATCGTCCAAAGCACCATGCTTCAACATCTGAAGAAATACTACAATAATCACATAGACAACCTTGGAAATGGCGACTCATTCATCTGGTATGTATGAAAGGATCCTGTGTTGTTATTTTCGAGCCCCTTTTCCATGGCAGTCTCGAAACTACCTTCGTAAGGTATATAGTGGCTATCAGTAGTGTGATGGCCCTATCATTTCGACGAAATCGAAAAATTATGGTGGAAATTCTAAAATTGTAATATTGCAAAGCTGACACTAAATGTTTTCGTACATGCAGGTATGGTCCACGATGGGCCCAAGCCGCTACTGCACCCAGCAGATTATACAAGGCATACACAACCGAAGGTGGCGTTCGTGTTCCGTATTTGATGAAGCCGCCGGCGAGCTTCAGCGGTCAATTCGAAGCCGGCAGTATAACAAACCAGTTTGCGACCGTAATGGATCTTGCGCCTACGATCCTTGATATGGCTGGCGTCAAGCACCCGGCGCCAACTTATCAAGGCCGAGAGGTCGTCTCCATGAGAGGCAAGTCAATGGTCCCATACCTACAAAAGAAGGCGGAGACAATCCACGAGAAGGACTTTATCAACGGATGGGAGACATGCGGACGAGCAGCCTGCCGCAAGGGCGACTGGAAGATCGTTTTCATCCCCAAGCCTAAGGGCCCGGAGCGATGGCAACTCTACAACCTCGCGAAGGACCCCGGTGAAGTACATGACCTCGCGGAACAAGAGCCCGAAAGGCTAAAGGAGCTAGTCAAGCTTTGGGACCAATATGTTCTAGAAACAGGTGTAATACCGCTTTCCCCAGACCTAGGAAATTGGATGGCCGCTATGGAGGAGCAAATGCCCGAGAACGCGGTAAGTAGCATCTGGAATCATTTGTTGCCCCTTTTAGGGTACCCTGCTTTTAACCATAAGCTCGAGCACTTCATTATCAATCGAGAATTATAAAAAGAAAATGCTAACACCTGTTTGCGTAGTGGATCGAGTACGAGTACTGGAAAGGGGGTGCTAGGGATGACCCCGCAAAGTTCACCAAACAAATCCCTAGGTTCCAGAGGCAGGTTAAGGCAATTTGAATAGGGGTCATATAGCACCCCTGTCGCTATCAAAATGGCTTTATAGATATGACAAGGTTACTTAAGTACTTGATACTCACAATAAGAGGGTAATATAAGAGATATGTATAGCCATTGTTATTACTACAAAGTGTCATTATACGTTAGCTTGTTAAAACAATAGGCATTGTTATCAAAATACAAAGAATGTACAGCTTGATATTGCTTAAAAGTCAATGCACCCCTTTAAGAAAACCATTCAGGCTGGTAAGCTAAGTTGGACCCGAGTTTGGCGATGGCGAAAAGATTGAGAAAAGTAATTCCCTACGGTGAGAATCTTCGCCTTATTCCATGCATCGATAATCAAGGCTGGTCAGCACCAGAAGGGAGCATCAAAGCCTGCAAATTTCAAGGACGACGGGATCATGCTCCTAAACCATTGGTTATCGAATACAACGTGGAATTAAAAGAGATGAATTTTCGGCAAGGGCTTACTAAAATATGTCTCTCACCGCCAGGCTTTGATTCGGGATTAGGCTGTTTCGGTAACACGGGTAAGCTAGTTGAGACTGGTAAAGGTGAGTTAGATGACCTCTATGGGGCCGATTTCTACGAGATCAAGGCAGCTATGGAGCTCATAGAAGGGTCCAAAGTCTGGGAAGATGAAGATTGGATATGTTTCCAGTGTGGATTTCAAAAATTCAAGGAGCCAAAGACGGAGTATGACTTAATAATGTTCCACGAAACTCGATCAGACAGTGAAGCAGAATTGTCCGGGTCTGCTTCTCCACCGTGTTTCTTAGAAGCAAACGAGTTTCTTGCTGGTCTTGACGATATGGAATCTGCATTATCAGATGTTGGGTTTGACTCGAAAACAATCCCAGCCTCTGTAAAAGAGGAAGATGGAGATTATGTACGACAACATGGTGACTTTGTAGATTGGATTGAGGAGGCGGACTTTGTCGAAGCCAACGCGAGGGTTCCAGCAGGGACATGGTACTACAGTGTCTCTATACCTTAGATACTTCGCCATACGATAGAGGACGATATATAGGCTAACCTATGGTTTGTATAGTATATGACACTATCAAAAATAAAATCTAAGATACTTAGGTAAACTTCATACTGTTGGAAACTCATGTAGCTACCTATTTACCACATATCATTAACATTATATTCGCGCTCTCGATGTGTAGGTAATGACCGCTCATGTATTTTTTTATGGATAATTTACTCTAACACTTGAGTCTACAACGTGTATTAACAGTTGTAAACCTAGCGCTGGTAGTACTGTGCTAATAGCCTCGGACTCTGAGTTTTTAACAACTGGATATCAACCTCCCCAGTGTCCCGCCAGTCAATCGCAGACCATTTCTCAGGATGCTGCTTCGCATCAATGAAATGTTTAATAGCTAAGACCGTCTGCTTTGCCCATTTTTCGTCGCTGATACCTCCAGTACCAGTACCCAATGGTGTCATCAAGATAGATTCTATCTTCGCTGAGCCGGCGCCACTGCCCTCCTCTGTTGCGGATCTATTATGCTGCTCGATCGCATTCAGCAAGCTCCAGATACATTCGTAGACAACGTCTCTGTCCCAATCGCAGCGGCTGGGAACACGCATGGTGGGACACAGAGCTAGATAACGACAACCCCACCCATTCCCGTCGTGATACTTCAACGTTCCACGGAACGACTCTGGTATTTTGACGATGCAGCATGAGCCAGGCGGGAGATAGCCGCTATGCAGACGGTACAGCTCTTTCTGTGCAACGCGTGTAAGAGCATGGTATTCTGTTTTGGGGCTGAAGGCTCGGGATATCGCATCATCGAAGCCACCATCTAGAAGACCATATGAATTTGCTGGTGACACTACCAAGTCGAAGTTCAGGGATGGTGGTAGGTCAGACAGGAGTGTATTATGGATTGTATAGTTAATCAAGGCCTGGTTAATTCCATACTCTCCTAGTACTCGGTTGAAGGCATCCGAGGCCGATTCATGCATGCAAAGGAGGTGGATATACGGGATGAGCTGAGTCTCCGAAGTCATATTGAAATATCCGGTGACGTGTTTATATGTGAGGTAGCATGCGGGGGTTGTGAAGTTGAAGGAATGGAAGATAACTTGTTGGTAGCTTATTTGGGTAATCATTTACAGATCACCTGACTTATTGGTTTGTCTGTTGGTTTGTCTTATAGGGGTAAAAAACTTCTATTGGTCGTAGTGATGTAGGTTAGTCTTGGCGAGGCTTCATTCAATGACTATCTAGGAAGGGTGTATATAATCCAATATTCATTATGAATGGACTAAAGCTATTTCACAAAAAGGGGCTGTCAGGGGCCGAAAGAGGGGTTCTCATTAAATCATATCTAACATAAGAGATACCACCAACGATCAAATATTAATAGCAGTGAGTTTGCTGGCTGTCTAAAGAGTTTCATTATCATACTAGACCCATACTAAATTTTCTTAATTTGAAGTTTTCCAGTTCAGTTTTGGCATAATCCCCAATCCCCAATCCAGTCATGTCTCTTAGACGAAGCGCAAGTGTCCATCCGAGTTTCCGATGCGCTCGTCCAAATCAATCCGGCGCCGATGCCACTGTCCTCTAGTATCCACTAGTTCCGCCTCTAGGACCCGTCCGCCGTCGACGAGATGGATATCCCGAGCCGAAGCGCTAAAATTTCCGGTCGATCGGCCCGGCACTTGTAGGGTTTGTCCCGGGTAGATCATGTCAGGATTAGCGATGTTATTCTTCCTAGCGATATCCTCGAAGCTACAATTACACCGTCTAGCAATCTCTCTCAAGGTATCACCCTGCTGTACCGTTATGGTGCTGGAACCAGACCCTCCACTTGCCCAGCGGAAATGACCGTCGTCATTGCTAAGAATTTCGTTGAGGTTTAGGATGCTTACGTGGCTTCCTCCTTCTCGACGTGAGCAGTTTGCGCGAAGGTCGTAGTCTCCTTCGAGATGGATATCATGCGACGAGGCGGAAAAGTTACCGTCATGGTTTCCAATCGATCTGTCTCGGCTTGGAGAATGACTTCCTCCGTGATGACCATGGTGGTGAGAGTCGGAATAAGCAGGCGGCGGTGATGAAAGCTGGTGATGTAGCTTTTCTTCCTCCTTCTTATCCTTTCGATCATGAACGAAGTCCTCCAGCTTGTGACCAGCTATGGCACCACCTATAGCTCCGATGATTCCATGGCCCATTTTATGTCCACCATAAGCGCCGGCGGCAGCACCAGCAAGTCCTCCCATCAGACCGCGATCTCCGTCTTCTCCTGGGCCGGCATTTGGGGGACCGGAATGATAAGGCCCCTCATTCTGACGTTCGCCGTACTGATCTCTAGGACCGGAGCCATATGCATTGCCGTATTGAGGATTGCTGGGCTGTCCGTATCCTTGTTGCCCGTACTCTTGTTGTCCGTATCCTTGCTGACCATATCCTTGTTGTCCCTCCGGACCACCAGAGTAAGGAGGATGTTGAGAGTTGGGCTGGCCACCATAGTAGGAAGAAGCCTCACCTGGTTGGCGCCCATCTCCGTAACCTTGGTTGCCGTAACGCTGATCCATATTGATATGCGGTGATTCAGTCGATTTAGTTAGCTTTTGACGAAAATGGAAACGTTGTAAATCGGGTTGATATGGCAGATGTGAAGAAGTCCAAGGAAGAGAGATAGAGCATATTAATATATTAATATCATGTTATTGTTAGCAAACACCTATTGCTCTAATTTCTAGCTGATTCGGCTGTGCCACTTAGTCTGACGTGTGCATACACAGCCTCTAGTCGAAATGATTAAGTCTTTGTCCATACTTAGTCCCATGGAACCTGAATCATACTACACTCACCGCACAGGTCAATACACGTTGGTACACGTTGGTACAGGAAGATGATTTGACTTGCGGTGGATATAATACGGATACTCGGCACAAAGCTGTAATGCGAGTAGCCAGTCTTGTGGCTGTGCGGTCTTGGCATTTATTGGTAACTGGATGTTTGGAATACGAAACATACCTAGACTAAATGAAAATTGTGGCTAGAGAAAGCTCGAGACATCGATATTGATGCCTGATGTGCACTAGAGTCGTACTAGTCGCGTTACATCAAGTAGAAGCTCGTGAAAATGCCCCCTTTTCCGAACGGTAAACCCGTAGCGTTAACTTGATCAAATTCTCCAATATTTGACTGATCTATGTAATGGATGGGTCGCTAGATAGGCTATTACATCACGTATGTAATCCATACCAAAGTTAGACCCAATTCTAGGATACTTGGGAAGAAAAATATATTACCAGGTTACCTAACTGGAATACAACAAATACATATCATCGAGTCCCAGACCGTTGAATAGGCTAGTCTAGCGCAAGTTACATCTTATTAGTTCTATTGACCCATTAATGTTTCCATTCAATACTCTATTTTCAGGGACACTTTATAATAAATGTTCATTGGGTAGTTCGCTCAAAGCTTTAACACACCGCTATATATTTTAAAAGAAAAAAAAAGAGGGAACAAAGCCGTGTTAAAGGAAATGGATACCAATCCTCAAGAGGGTTATATATCAATACATTAGCTATTCTTATCCAGAGGTCCATCAAGGTAGGTAACCAGCATAATCGAAACTTACATATGCCGCCATCAGAAGTATCTTCATTAGTATTAATACAAATGATGATCTGACTGATATAGCCCAATCAATTTCGCTATCACATTGATTGATACACGGCGCATATTGCGCTGCATAATAGAACTTGCCAAAAGCAATTATTACCACTCGCCCACCCCATCGTTCACGGTCGTGGGCGAAGAGGGGCATAATTCATCCTTATAGGTAGCTTCCCGAGAGGGGCGTCTTCTCAATGACTCCGCTGCAATCGTCGTTCCTATGATCATACGACAATTGGTAGCTTTCCTAAACTTGGGTTTCACGACAGACGAAGCGTTCCGCAAAATAGCCCAAAATATACTATAATAAACATATGGTAGTAAAATCAATTATGTACTATGACATACGCATTGCCATAGTACAGCACGTTGCATAGGAGAGGGTGATATCCCAATATATGTCTGCCTCCTAATGTTGACAGACACTTAGGTACCTCTTAACCTAACTTAGACAGATAAGAAATATTTTGCTACTAAAACTTAGAGAATGAAGCATGGCTAAATATATCAGAAATTTGAACCTGAAAGATTACAATAAGTTGAAAAAAACTATATTATTTGCTTAGAGCAGATTGTAGAATGAGTTTAGTGTTCGTATCAAAGTAGCATAAGTCATATTCTTTATCGTCCTCGCCATACCAAGTCTTATCCCTATAGTGTTCAAATCCCGAAGCTTTATTGCTACAGCGACTTGATGCCATGATGAGAGAAATAACCTATAAATGACCTGCTATAAAGCTGATTCTAGGACAGCCATGTCTAGTATTATATTTCCGAGCCGTACATACTGCGAAAAAGAGATTCCTGAGATTCCTTGAGACTTTGACCGGAGACTGCAAAAGGAGGATCGTTTGCTGGTTCATGTTCCATAACGACCCAGTCTGCCCAGCAGACTTCGAAATTGACTACAAACGGGGTCCTAAGGGCTTCTTTATATTCCTCCGGGTACAGAAGCCTAGCTATCTCCACCGTGTATACGGCTATGCGCGGGCGGCATTTCTCTCCAGGCGTACGGTCGTTTACCCAACTTGTATAATGAGCATCGAACACCGCGTGGCTTTCTAGTAACCATCTTTCATAATCCACCATGAGTACTTCAACTTTCTGGTGGAAAGACAGGATTTCGCGGAATGCTTCCACCGTGAAAGACTCTGCCGGCATACGGAACCTGCTGGTGTTGAAGATCATTTTAGTGCTGCCGAAAAAGATAGTAGTGTCAATAGAACGCGTCCGACATTTTACTTGAATATCTATAGAGTTCCTTAGGGCTGGAACTGTACAGGCATACCGGACCAGGGCAGCTTGAAAAACAGCGGTGCCCATTTCGTTGACACC
This sequence comes from Daldinia childiae, assembly GCF_008694065.1. NCBI lineage: Eukaryota > Fungi > Ascomycota > Sordariomycetes > Xylariales > Hypoxylaceae > Daldinia > Daldinia childiae. Next base: position 662,902 of record NW_022984644.1, read on the forward strand.
AACGCAGTAGAGGATTGTATCTCGGGCCCCTTGGAACACTGAAAGGAATGTCGATGATAGTAGAATCATCTTTTTAAGGCTCTTCCAGTGAAGACGGCACATAATGTCTTGAATCAACTCGATTGGGAGATTCTTGAAACAGCCTGCCGCTGATTCGTTCTTAACAAGCTTCGTGTGCTCCATTGCAATAAAAAGGTTCTCCTTGGGACTTGGGTTTGGTGATCGGTAAATGGATTAGGAAAGAATTTGGTTGATAAATGACACAATTAATGATTGATATCGAGTGCTGATAATTTATCGTAGAATTATAGATCGACAGGGTAGAAAATAAGAGCTTTAAATTGGAATGTTGAGTCTGAAAACCTCAAAGGTGTTTGGATAAAGATTGAATCGGGGATTGGAATGAAGGTAGGATGATTAAATAGAAACGAAAAACAACATCGTCACAATGCAATGCTTTATCACAACAATATCACAATCTTATTATTCATATTTGTTGCGAAACTCATGACATCTAGTCAAAGAGACAAAAAAATTAAGTTGTAGGCAGGCGCTGATAGTCTGCGAAATATTATCATAGAGTGAATGGCTTTTGAGCAAACAAAGTCGGAATTTCCTAATATCATCGAATTTTCTTTATCAGTCTAAAATTTTCACCACCTATTTTTACCTATACTGTGTGATAGCCATATAGTTTGATCACAGTACCCATGTCACATCCTATAAGAATCGTTACCAGTTATTCATTCTAAGTAAAAGCTCATTGTACATACAGTAACCAACAAAGAAATGTACCTAAAGTATAAGGTACTCCCAGTCATATACATGTGCCGAGATCTAAGTAGGTAATTATGACAACGTATTGGTAAAGGTTGCGTGTCTGTGGTATGCTAACTTTGAGGGCTCAAGGCGCCCTTTATATTAGACACTTCCTAGTAAACTTTTCCGAAGCAGCGTCTTTATCATCTCGATATAGCTAAATTACATTTCCCTATGGAGCGACGCGAATGACTATTGACTGGTAGAATATTAGTATAACCCCTGGATTCTGTATTTAGGGGTATAGCAATCCTGTAAGTACCCAATGTCTAAAAAAAAACAGGGCTTTACTCTTAGGGCATCATCAAATTGCTAAGTTGGTTTGTATAGATCTTTATTAGATTTGAGAAGCGTCTTCGATATCTGCTTTAAACAGCTTTTCGTAGAGAGTGGCCTCCGTGATGAGCAGAATTGCGTAAAGTATATACAGCCTAGTTGCATGATGGTACGATCATTAACTCTTCCCTTTATGTACAATGCTAACAAAAAGCAACTCATTTGCTCAAACCAACTTATGATATGCGTTACAACCTATTACCGAACTCCGTATATATACGTGGCCTCCTGACTCTGAGTTGATCCGATGCGTCAGTCTATCACGTCGCCTTTCCTCTATTTCCGCGTCCTCGCCCTCTAGAGCTGGAGCTGGGTCCTGCCTCTGTAGCTTTGGTAGTGGCATTATTACCGCCTCCACTATTATTAGGTCGATTACTGCTACCACCCTTTGACTTATTGCTACGATTGCTTCTTCGGCTGCTATTGTGCTCTTTCTTCTTTTCTTTACCTTCTTCGCGCGCAGCTCGCCTTGCTTCTTCTTCTTGCATCCGTCGGCTCTCCTGATCCCACCACTCTTGGAACGCCTGCTCTTGTTGAATCTCCTGGAGGCTACGCTTGGCGACTGCCTCGCGTACACTTTCCTGTTCACGCCGCTGTTCTCCAATGATATCAGCAAGGCCAAGACCCATCTCCTGCTCCGGTTTAGGTGCTCGCTTGATATAAGACTTCGAGTGCGGAGTGAGTTGCTGTGATTTGAATTGAGTAGCAGGCATGGCTACCTGTGTCGCACTGTTGGACCTTTGACCGGGAAACCTAGTATCCGGAGATGCTGTCCGCCGTGGTATGGACTTGCTAGACGATGTCTCTGCAGCAAGAAGTGGCTTTGGCCTCGGTGGGCCCGCCGACAAACCTGCCGAATGCTCCGGGACGTCTGTCGGGGGCGTCTTCGAGGCAAGCGGGATCTTTTGCCAGGGCGAGTCATTCTTTTCGCCAACCTTCGTCCACGGTGATGGTGATTGCTGAGATTGTGACTCTTGCCGTGTTGCTAACTCCGCTTGCTGTTGCAGTTGCCTTTTTCTCTCCTTTTGAGACATCTTTTGAGGGGTGATTTTGCTACTTGCCTCTCTTCTCTCAGCCGCTAATTCGGCAGACAACGCCGATTGGACTGGTCGAGACTCTGCTAACACCTCTCGCAGATCTAACCGTGAAGTTGGCAGTGATGATGGTCCCCATGGATTACCTCCCGACGGCACACGCCTTGTAGGACCGTTCTGTAACGTTGTAGGGGATAGGTTGGGCCTTGATGTCGAAACTTGTGTAGTGGAGTTTGGTGTGATGTGATCTTCAACAAATTTTCCTTTGGAATCCCTCCAAGGACCAGAAAGCGTTGATAACTGGTCCAATTCGGTTTGCTCACTGGGTTGCAACGGTTGGGGACTTGGAGAAACAGGAGTCGTGCTGCTAGGCGACCCCTCTTCGTCCATAGCAAAGATGAGGTCTGCATGAGAGTCTCTTGGTCGAAGCTCAGGCGTGAAAGGCTCGTTTCGAATTGCTTTCGACTTTCTCCTACTTCGGTCCGTTATTGGAGAAACACCGGTAGATTCGTCCAAGCTCCCAATACGAGACTTGAACGATGTTGATAGCTTTTTCTCGTCTTCTTTCTGTATGACCTTATACGCCATCTCTTTCACTCGTCTCTGCCTCTCTTCGTCAATATCTTGCGCTAGCTCAGGGTTGTGTTCGTGGAGGAGTAAATCAGCTCTCCCACTTCGCGCAAATGGACACCTGGCCAGTTGATTATCCCTGACGACCTCATCTAGCTCTAGGAGAAGATCCTCGTCGAGATCGTCAAGTAGACTGTCCATGTATTAGTATCACAATTCACCTTCGATATCGAATTTAATGATCTAGCTAATAACACAACCCAGCAGCCTATATACCGTAGGAGACAATCTCTATAACGAACGACGTCGTCGGGCATTAAAAGCAAAGACTTTGGGGAAATCTGATACACTGGTTTAATTGTTAGAGCTACTCACTGATTTTCAAGCATCGACTCCATCTGGAGGCAGATGTATTCCAATCCCTTATCCTTGAACTCAGTAACCGAACAGGGACTGATAGCATTTAGTAAATTCGAAATATTGCGAGTGTTAACTATTAAAATTAATATCTCCCTTGATGTAGTAAGAGAAGCAGAACGTACCAAAACGACCGATGACTTTCTGGCAGATTTGTGATAGACGATCGAGCATCAGTTCGTTAGCAATGCCCATAACCTCCATAACTAATTCGGAGAAGTCATCAAGATTCTCTGCGACAACATCGTCGAATAACTCTTCCCCAATATCGGCGTATAGATGCTGAAGTACGTAATGGAATGCCTCCGGGTCCATATGCTTCAGGTCGATTTTGATGTAGTCGTAATCTTTTTGTTCTGCACGGCGACTCTCTAGCCACATACCACGAGAACGACCTTTGAAAAGACCTTGGAACCACGGACACCTTTGGCAGAGCAGATCGCTATGGACAAGGATCTCATCGCCATCGAGTTCCAAAAGAGCATCACCATCTTCAAAAAAGGCTGCATCCTCGATAGCTTTCTTGAAGTCCTTATTCATAGAACGTGGCGGTGAGCTTTGGACCCTAACAGCAGCTTCCAAGTCGGTCATACCAAGTCCAGTAGCCAGTCTCATAAGTTCTGTGCGGATTTGGCGGTATCTATATGCTAAGGGTTTAGATTGCCGCGTAAAGTTCCAGGCAGGGATGACTCTGTCGCGATATAAATAAACGATGAGATTCATTAGTGTGATTATATCGACGCTGCCAGTAAGTTCTACAATCACAACATTATCCTGTTCACTGATAGTTAGGACATCTGAAAACTCGGAAATTCCGGTTTCCCTGAATTGTTGTAATCCGGCCCGAAGTAACGGACTTCTAGCTGACAAGAGCCAGGAGTGTACGGGAATTGCCAAATCTGGGAATGTAGCGGTACGAATGACCATGCCAAGACCATCGTGGTGGAAATGCCAATTCTTAAGATGTCTTTGAAGATCATCTTCAAGGTCAGTTGACGTCAACACCTCGTATGCCAGTGAGTCTACTCGACCTTTCAACACGTCTGGATCCTGAAATTTCCAAGTGTCCTTATTTGCTCGCGCTTTATAATTCAGAGCCCTAAATCCAGATAGAGGGAACAGGGGGGCAATGTCCTCCCACAATGTCGGGTCATCAATCTCAAGTTGCTCCCGTGTCACATCGCAATCCTTGCGGACCGCGGCGTATGCACCGAAAGCAGAGCTTCTAACCGCAACAATATCCGTAATATAGGGAACACGCTGGAATTTAAAGTCCTTGCGCTTGTTGGAGTCTGCTGTTGCAGGTGTTTTAGTGTCTTTCGCTTTTGTTCGCTTGATGCGATGCCAGACCGCCCCAGACTGTGTAGAGATTATAACAGAACTATTCTCTCCGACACTAACAGATCTAACGCCATCTTTTTTAGAGCTCCAAATGCATTGTGGTATTGTCACCGCGTCCTTGATCTTCGACGGATTAGTCGTGGACGCAGCGGACTGATTACCATCGTACTTGTGATTGACTACCATCGTAAAGAGGTCTCCATTGCCCGTAACCGCAGCTATGGTATCCCCGCCTGATGTGATTTGATGGATCTCGCGGCGGCCAGGGTCATAGCGGGAGGACATAGAGAGCTGCACTGAGCGTTGGAGTGGTGAACTCGTGAAAGGATCAAAAGTAGGGAACTTAATCATGTTATAGCCGTAACTCGTGAAGACACACACGGTATGGTCCTCGAAAAGACAAGATGTCGCTTTCTCAATAGCCGAGACCATGACGATTGAAGAGTGACTCGAGAGGAGGGTCGCGGCAACTTTCCTAGGGACCGTCTGAACCTCAAGAGACCTGGAATCCGCATCCATCAAGGCAAGTTGGCCAACATTTTTTCCCCAGCAGAACAAAGACGACCCCGTGTGTGCTACGGAATGAATAGCAGAAGCCGCTGCTCCAAGTATGATTTCCTTCTTCAATGGACCAAATACTTGTCGAGGCGTTGTACTTATTGGTTCCTCGTCAGGTTTCACCGGTGCAGGTAAAGGAACCCCAAGCTGCGAATACGTATTTGACCCCCAAGTCCAAAGTTCTCCCGTGTTGGTTACAGCCAATGAATGATTTTGGCCTAACGAAATCTGAACGACCTTCTTGTCGGACAAGCCGCCCTGAACAGGCATAAAACTGAACCTCGTATTCTCGTCACCAAGGCCAAGACGACCACCACGCCCAATGCCGCAGATGTACAAATTAGAGACGGGATCAGTCGTGAGGACAGCACTGTGTAGCTTAGAGAGCACTACATCCTGAATCATTAAAGGGCGATTCTGAATTAAAATTGGGATTTGAGACAAATCGCGAGATATTGAATCCTCTATGTTCGACTGGCGCTTCATTTCCTCGAGGTACTGGTCGTAGAAATGCTGAATTAAATGGTCAGGGCGTTTCAAATAGATGCGCTCTGGGAATTGCCGATCATCTTCATCGCCAAGGCCAAGGGAAAAATTATTATTGCTACCAAAGGTGAATACTTCTTCACCCAGAGCAGCAGATCTGGTATGATGCCTATAGGAGTTGTTAGCAAAACAGAACTTCAGACCTAATTAGCCCATATCCTTCCTACCTAGCATCTTCGCCTGCCGAACCCTCATCACTATCTGAGCCATCATCTTCCAGGCTCGCGCGCTCTTCTGAGACTTTCAAAGTTCGCAAAGCAATACTAGCGTTGTATACGTCAAAAGGACTATTTCCTTCATGGTCTTTCGTCTTGATTAATTGTCCCACCCTAGTAGTAGTAACCCCCCCAAGGGAACTTGTTATGTCTTTACGTTCCTTATCAAGTAGCAATCGCGCAATCGAAATATTTCCATTATATAGGGCTCTATGTAGGGCATTCCAACCGCTCTCGTAGTCCTGAATGTAGATATCGATCGCGGGATGATCAAGGAGGGCTTCGACAAAGGTGATGGCGTTCGAAGAAGTTGACGAAACGGCTCGAAGTAGAATAGTTAAACCCGAGTAGTCGCGACTATTAATATCACCCTTTCCAAGATTGCTACCGGCATTTTTAGGCGCAATTACAGAAACGCCAAAGCCGGACGCTTTGCGCGACTTGGTAGTACCTCGTGGAGAACTTCCGAATGCGCCTACACTACCTACTCCCAAACTAGAAGTCTTGGATGTATTCTGGGAATAACTGGCCGGAGCCAGTAGCCGACAGAATTTGTCGACGTCATTTTCCCAGTAGTATTTCCAAAGTAGATGACTCATGTGTATATTATAAGGTGTCGTTCAAAGCACTTCAAACTACACCTCGCTGTGAGTCTCGGGGGATCACGGCCTATTTAAAGGTGCGATTGGAAGTGCTTTGAATTGACAAAGTGTTGGAGGGAGTTATTCTGCCACGAATTATCACCCAGAGCTCGAGACTATAGCGACGTATGCGCAGATTCTAGCTTAAGGGGCCGATACGGGATACTACGAGGGGATGAATCGGAAATAGCGTTAGATTTCGACTTCGGGTTCGACTAGGCGAGATAAGATGTTGTGGAAATAGATATTGCGCTTTGGGCGTAGTAGATGAGTCGTATCGGTTCAATTGCACTTGTCAGTAGCCGCCAAGGGTATTCGATCGATAGCGTGTTGCTTCGTTAAGGGGTTGACTTAATGCAACGAATAGTACACTTTATAGAAGATTCGCCTACGGTAGTTGGTCCAAGATGATATATTATGAGAATGGCGTCTTGTTGAGTGTGTTATGTGTCATAAACGATCATAAGTGATGGAAGATGATAATCAAAGTGCATAGGATAGGCGAAGATAGGAAGGGACGGGGATGAATACGTAGCTTAGGTACATAAGGTACCTACCCTGCCTATCTACGGTTTGTGCGCAAACCCCGCGACGCTACCACTCTATACATAGAAAGCCGGGTCATCGGAGACCTTATTTTAGACCAATCATAACTCTAACCGACAGGGCATGGTAAATTCTCAGGGCATCAAGTCCTACTAATATACCTTGAATACCTAACAGGTAGGTACCAGGTAAGGTTACCCAAACCTAATGCTCAAACAAATGAGCCTAGAAGCTTTTTGAGCAATTGTGTAGTGTTTTAATCAAACTTTAGCCAATCCCTACTACACGCATACTTTTCTAAACATTTAACATAGGTATTCAAAGTCACTAGTAGGTAAAATCATATGCTCAAGTAAAAGTCTATAAACCAATTGCCAGCCAACTCCTGGTCATTGCTCACGCTTCTGCAAAGCCATTGGATGATGTGGAGTTCCACATGCATATTTCCCCCAACGAAATCCCCAGTGTAAGCTTTGGTCTTCACTATATTAGGCATATGAACGAACAAGCAATGGCAGCAAGTCTCAGCTAGACCATAGGGCTACGAATAGGAATCCATGCCGAGAAATCGACTTGGCATTACAGATACCTACTATCTAGGTATGTAAGCCTTATACCACCTGAAGTATTAGATCTCATATTTATATGTTCACTATAATTATTTGTTCTCGAACTTATTCAGTTTTGATGGTATGATAAGTGCAGAGACAACTGTAGGGTTAAATATTGCAAACAGAGACAGCTATTCAATAAATATCTAGGAAATGTGCAAAGGTTACAACTCTTCACAGTAGACAACTCACTAACTGAATAATTTATAACATGCTTTGAATTCGTTTTCTTGTTATAATTGCATGGCTTCGGGCGTTCAAGACAAAGGAATACTATTGATTAGGCATATTTAAGTATTAAAGTAACACTCAGGTACGTAATATTAATAGATAAAAAAGGATTACCTAAGTCCCTCTAGATTTAGGGTTATTCACAGTGGGGTTCACTGATAACGCCGATCCGGCGGGCATATGGCGTTCTGGGGTTAGTACGATTAGCGGGTTAGCGGGTTGTAAAGTATGCGCGCGCCGCCATCGCAAATAATAATTCGAAATTCGTTTTTCGTAAGATCAAATAACCGCCAGTACCCGAAGAATGTATGTATTATTTACCAAAGCATACCTCTTCTTCTACATTTAATCGAGTTGTAACCCAAATTGCTCACCCTGTCTCAGAGGTTAAATTCGCCCAAGATGTCTCAAGATAAACCACTTCCCTTTGTATACACCTTTGCCGCAGGTTTGTCGCATCCTAAGCCTTTCTACCGATGATCATTCTACATGAACTAACAACTTAACTTAGGTGCCATTGCCGGCATCTCGGAGGTAAGTGATGAACTTGAAGGTCCCGTCCATAAACAACAAGCTAACCTCACACTCTTTTCTTTCAGATTCTGACCATGTATATCATGCCATACCCCGCTTGAGTCTGTCGCGTGCGCATCGTTGACATAGACTAGGTACCCTCTGGATGTTGTGAAGACCCGAGTGTGAGCGACAGTAAGACCCTATAGTTGGCATGTCTAAGGCTTACCACAAAACAGGCAACTTCAAACCGGCAAGGGAACTAGCGCAGACTCATACAATGGTATGGTAGACTGCTTCCAGAAGATCGTTCGCAATGAAGGGTATGGTGACCACCCGAAACTTATAGTTCTCAGACTCATCCGAAGTGCAGATTTTCGAGGTTATACAGGGGCATCACAGCCCCCATTCTGATGGAAGCTCCCAAGCGCGCCACCAAGTTCGCCGCCAACGATGAATGGGGCAAGTTCTACCGCAAAGCCTTCGGTGCTGAGAAGATGAACCAATCGCTATCGATTTTAACGGGTGCCTCGGCCGGTGCCACCGAGTCTTTTGTCGTTGTACCTTTCGAATTGGTCAAGATCAGACTTCAAGACAAGGCTTCTGCGGGTAAATATACTGGCATGATCGATGTCGTCTCCAAGACTATCAAGAACGAGGGTGTTTTGGCCATGTACAATGGCCTTGAGAGTACTATGTGGCGCCACATACTATGGAATGCCGGATACTTCGGCTGTATCTTCCAGGTTAAAGAACTTCTACCCAAGTCCGAAAGCAAGAAGGGTGAGATCCTCAATGGCCTAATCTCCGGAGGAATTGGTGGTACTGTCGGTACGATAATCAACACTCCAATGGACGTCGTCAAGTCTCGTATCCAAAACAGCCCCAAGGTTGCCGGACAGACCCCGAAGTATAACTGGGCTTGGGGTGCTTGCGCTACTGTCATGAAGGAGGAGGGTTTTGGTGCCCTATACAAGGGTTTCCTACCCAAAGTTCTAAGACTCGGACCAGGAGGAGGTATCCTTCTAGTTGTTTTCACTAGCGTTATGGTAAGTCTCGTCGTGTTATTCCCTAATCAACTTGTTTTAATCGGTTACTAATACAAGTTAATAGGATTTCTTCCGTTCCATGAAATAAATATAGAACCCTGGAATAGTCTCGATGTTCTATTAGGAATAGCTAGGCATCGACACCTCCCTGTTTGATTAGCGACTTGTACGTTGACAGCTATACATGTGTCTATAGATAGCAGACAAGATACCTAGCACACGTCTTCCCCAGAATTTAGATCATGACCATCCTTTTCTACGTCATAAGCAGTTGACATATCCGCGCGAGTTTATGACTGCCCTTGCCTAAATAGCTTCTCAGCCACTGCTTTAAAGCCCAATTAAGAGGTAGAAGCTACCTACCTCGCAGGTACGCACGAGGCATATATGGAAGGCATTCAGATCACAGAAATGCAGTCCCCAACTTAATACAAACAATATTAGAGCTCGTTTTTCATATTCTCCTCGACTAGCAAACTTACATTGGCAATTACCTCTTGCTACATTATACTACACATGTTGCAGTTTCCTGCCTCCTCCTGTCCTCCCCCCCCGGTGGCCTACCTTCTAATCCATCTTGAACTTTACAATTCAAAGTTCGATCTCCATATTCTTTCTAGTTAGGTAATTAAATTGTTCTTCTTCAAGTTGACTTCTACCCTTTTTCTTTTCAACTCGGATAACCTTACCTTCCCGCAGATCTAGTTATCAGGTGCGTTCTTTCTATAATACATATTAAACAGCATCATTTATTCCATATACCCCCGTTTCTTCGTTTCTTACATCCACAATTAGCCTTTCAACCTAAGTATACATCTTTCGAATTTTCTTCCTCATAAACTTCGAATACTCCCTCATCCCATATACACACATAATTCACCTGCTTCTTCTCTTCTGCCAAGCCATATCCGTTGCCTTGACTCGATATCTAAGCGTCAAGTCTTTATTTCTCCGATCTTACATCTACATCGACCCTTGTGCCACTCATCTACTCGGAATTGAATACGTTCCTAACCCGGGCATTAGGTTATTTACACTATCTTCACATCTTCACAAGTGGTAAGAGGCAACATCTAGCCTAATCCAGCATCGTTCTTGACCAACTTGGCAAGTTACTCGCTTTGAACTTCCCTTTTCATCCTCTATTTCTATACACATACCTTCATCTTACGCATTTACCTCATCCCATCACCAAGCATACTTACCCAATTCTACGAGCCATAGCCAGCTACGTAACATCTTAAACACCCCCAAACCCCTTCCTTCCACACATCGGTGTTAATAGGTTCTTTCCCTTGAAAGTGCCAGTTCACCTATTCGCACGTTTGACACATCCAAGGCTACTCGTCTAATCGTTCTAATCCCAAAATCTATTGCTCATCATCTTCTTCATACAATAGTGACTTAAGTATTGAAACCCTTTACGTCCGTAAGATAATATTCCCCATCGTGATTCCTATTTCATACCTAAATTTTTCGTTGATCTCACCCAGCACCTCGTGAAATTCCAGCGTCTTCTCTCGTGATAATCGAACTGATGTGAAGGGCCTACTACTAACTATCAACTAGACCTAGGGTTCTTAGATTCTAGGAAGGTGAAGTATATTTACAAGTGTCCTTGCATTCCCGTGATACTTCATCCAACTCTACTGAAATATTGACCATTTTACTCCACATAACTCATATTCTTTCAAGTGACATACATCAATGTCTTCCGCACGAGGCGATAGCGCCGAGAACGATGACCATGAACGTGAATTGGAGGAAGAACTCGAAGATTCTATCAGTGAACGTGCGTCCTCAGATGCTACTGAAGAGCAAATGAGAGGTGACGATGGTAAGAGCTCGTCCCATTACTTGAAGGAGCGTGAAGCTAATTTTTATAGACGGTGATATATCGGTCGATTCAAGCATTCTTGATGACTTAAGTGAACTAGATTTTGACGAAATCCGTCATGGTCGTAACTATGATATACTAAAAGATGCATATAATCGTCAGCAGAGATGCATCGAAATGCTGGTCGATAATATCCGTGGAAAGAAAAGAGAAATCAGAAAGAAAAACCAGAAAATAAAAGCGCTGGAAGATCGTATTTCTGGGATTAGTGAGCCTCCTGTGGTGGGTACTTTCGTTTGATCTCTTCTTCATAAAGGGTCATACTCACACTCATATATAGCCATGGAGCCAGCTACTAAGAGCATACTTTGGGGGCGAAGGAGATTATAGCACGGTCTATAAGGAATGTTGCAAACAGGAAAATATGTCGCAGAAACTAAGCATATTCCATCCTGACTTCTCACTTCAGCAGATGACGATTTCAAGAGAAAGGCGCGCGCGGCTTCTAGCACTGGAACAAGCACATGACGGAAGCGATGTGGCTGAGCCGGAGACTCCTCCCATATCTTACTTCCCATTTCATGAACTTCCTTTAGAAATTCAGGTGAAGATATTTAGGCAACTATTTGTCAAGGGTACTCTTATCCACTGCCTCTCTCGATTGGATCCTTCAAACCCACCCGTTAGCTTCCCCGACGAGGATGTCGAAGGCGAAAGCCAACTACCAACCAGATTCCATTTTGGCAGGTCGCCGTGTCAAATTATTCTAGCTCACAAACCAAATGACGTACTCAAACCTTTACTAGTCTGCAGACGCTGGTACTTTATCGGCGTTCATGCTTTCTACGGAGCGAATACCTTTGCGTTTAGCTCGCTCGGTGAATGGCATCGATTTTGCAATGGTATCGGCCCTGCGCGTGTTCAACGGTTGGTGAACGTCGAACTAATGTGGCATGGAGCTTTGATGCCTAGACACGAGACTCGAATCTCGCAACGTACACTCGGTCTCAAGTGGTTCACCAAAACGAGGCGCCTTCGCACACTTGTTGTTCACATAGCAGAATGTGAAAAAAGTCGGACAAGACGGAAGTATGAGATACAGAAGAATCGTCAGCAAGTCGGCAACGGTAGAGGTCGACTTATCGAGGACCAATCCGATGGATATCAATCAGATGGGGACGAGTCTGACGGCAGCCAATCTGATGGGAGTCAAGATTCGGACAAAGAATTTGATCCTTTCGAAACTATGGTTCGTCGTACTCTTAGACACCCGAATTACCGGAAGTTTCGATCAATGCGGACAGTTCAAGGGATCGATTATCTCTACCAACTACGAGCTATGGATTGGATCCGCTTCAAAGAGAGTAACGGCCTTGATCACCGCCAATCGATTCGGGATTGGTCGTTTCTAAAAGACCTAAACACTGTTGTAACTTTGCCGAAGCAAGATGACCTTGCCCTCAAGAGCCACCTAGAGAATCTAACACCGCTAACGTGTTTAGAAGATTTTATCCCGTCAGAAGAAGATATGCTTATTGTTAAGACGTTTTACGACGAGACTCACATCTTAGGTCCGGTAGGTGGTTCCGAAACGACCGGATCAGACAACGGCGCATTTAGCGATACTGCTTCATGGGATGGCACCAGTATCAGCGACTCGGATGATAATGATGATTCTCAAGACAGGCATGCCCCTAATCTCCGAAACACCCCTAACTCTCCAGTTCCAAGAATCATAGATTTGGATTCTAATCCTAATAGCGATACTGAACCTGATAGCGACAATGACGATGATGACGCCGGTGGCTCTGGTGTACCGGACGTATCACAAAATGCCACCACTATCTCATTAGTTGGGGCTTCCCAACAGCACAATAACCAGATACAAGGCGACGAGAATAGGAATGAAGGAGACAGAATAAATATTGATGATGATGACCGCAGTTCCAGCGCCCTATTTGTCCCCTCCGGCTCAGGCTCGGGTAGTCCTCCACCCGACCCAATGGACATTGACGATCCTCCCGAGCAGGTAAATCATGAGGTGATAGACTTGACTGGAGACCAGACTGATGAAGAGTCACTTTTTGTTCGTTCCGAGCCAGATGATAAGTCCATAAAAGCAGAGCCCGACGATGTCGACTTTGATAACTTATATCCTCGTGAAGAAACCCCTCCGGGTAGCGACGACGAGTCTGATATCTACCCATATCCCGTCCTTAGAGGTGCTTCTAACGTCAATTCTTCATCCAGACAATCGAGCGAACGCGAAGCCAACTCCAATAACGAGGGACAAGCGGCAAAACGTCGTAGATTGGAGTGAGCAATACCAACATGGCGGATACTCCTTTGCATTTACCAATCATACCTGGCATGAGCCCCTTGGAAGTGAAGCAGTTACTTCGCTCTTAAGATAAGACATATTCGGACTCTTCTCTTTGCATCTTCATATTATCTACAATCTAAGCAACAATTATGAAGCTATGATTCAGACTTAATCCAGTTTCCCTATCTTCCTCTACTTTCTACCACAAATATTTTCTTCGCTTCAGTTTCCCGGTCCAAAATTCTATTAGGACGTTCAGGGCTATCGAATATTTTCCCATTCGGCTTTCCAGCTTCACCAGAATCAGACTAAGCAACTAGGCGCCTTACTGCCCAAGGTCAACAGCCATCTACAACCCATTTCTTGATATTTTCAAGATTATCCCAGCATAGTAGCCGGAACTTAGTCTTAAATCTACTTGAGTTTTCATGCTTCATCTCCACCTACCTACCTTTTATATCTAGTTTCAGATACTCATAATTCGCAGAACTTGCCTAGAAATCTACTGCATACATTCAGAGTAGTACGAGTACATATAATCGATGATTTCTCACAATGAATTTTGATTCTCTTAATAGTTTTCGTAGCCTGATAATATGGTATCTATTGAAGAACTTAATCGAACACAACCTTGCGCCCTTGAAATGCAATCTTTTGGCCTTCCTCCTTGGCCTTCTTAGCCGCGGCCCAACTTGGGTGTAAGAGGCCTGTATCATCTCTCTTAGGTATTGCTTTTGGTTTCGGGTTGTCCTCCACAAAGCTTCTCCCGCTAGCTTGTTCGCGGCCACCGTGAAGCTGCTGCTGGCGCTCGGGATGTATGTGCTTATTATCGAAGGGGTTCCGGATGCCCTTCTTCCAGGGCTTATTGGACCCCTCTTCGTCCCCTACAGCACCTCGTCTCATGTCCCACCCCTGGTCTCTGCCCGTCTTGCCTTCCTGCTGCTTCTGGACGTGCTTCGCTTTCTCCTTGTACTTCTTCTCCCATATGGCTTGACGCGCCCGTTGGCCCCGCCGGTTCTTGCGCGCGGGGGCGAGATCGAGGTCGGAGGCTTCTGATTCGGAGCCTGATATGTAGCCACCCATTAATGAAGGCAGGAATGCTGAGTTGCCAGGTATTATCGCAGCCGTCTTTGCGGCTTTAGCCCTTTTGGGAGGTGGGGATGCAGATGCAGAAATTTGGCTTTCTGCATCTTCCAGATCTTCTTCTTCCTCTTCTTGATCCGATTCGGACGATCCGACTGATGATATAGAAATGTCGTCGGCCGTCGCTTTTCGGAGCGATTTCGTTCTGCTGTCTGCAACGAGTTCATCGTCCCCACTTCCGTCGTCTCCTGATTCATCCTCGTCGCTAGATGAGCCTGCCACGAAGTCATCATACCGCGACCAGGCTCGTTCCTCGGCATCGCTGTCAGAGAAATTTTCGAATGGTTGGTCATCTTCAGCTTCATCGTCATCTTCGCTACCGAGTTCCTCCTTATCATCCTCGGCCTTATCCTGCTTCCTCTTTAAAAGCACTAGCCCTGGCCCGTTCTCTTCAGTATCGGACTTCTCTTCGTCTTCGTCTTCGTCGTCTTTTTCTTTATGCGTATTTTTAATCGCTGCCGACCTCGTAGTATCTCTACCACCATCCTGCTCCTCTTTATTTGAATCTTTCTTCTCCTTCTTACCCTTCCCTTTCTTCAATTTCTCCGGCATAGGTACCCTCAGCGCAATGCACGTACCCATGATAGCCTCCTCAATGACGTCGCGGATCTGCTTGCGATTGCAGAGCGCACTCGTCACATTATGTAGCGCAGCCTTCTCTTCATCGGACAGCCCCTCAGGCTTCGGAATAGGCTTGATGATATCAGCGGGTATCTTTGGGGACTCGGCCACACCCTTGACTTTGAGAAGCGACGAGCATAGGTGCGCGTGCGCGGCTTGTTGGAGATCGAGACTCTGATAATGAGTTATATGTCAATACAAGGTCGTTTCTAATAGCAAAAAATTGGGGTTTTTTTTCGTCCGTACCTTTAATACGGCAATCTCTCTCTCAAACCTCGCCGTCTTTTCCGGATCGCTCTGAGCTTCGCGAATGCGCTTGCTTAATCGTTGGCGCTCGAAACCTTTGGCGGTCTTCATGCCGCGCGCTAATTCCTTGTGCCATTGTGATAGCTTCTCTTCGAGGCTGGGCTCGTGATTTCGTTTCCGCTTTGGCATGTCGGGCGATATGTGGATATTGCGCTTGGTACAGAATGTTTGAGAAACTGAACCTCGAATTTTTTTCAAGATTTACTACCCGTTATGTAGATACCACGTTATATTCAGATTATCTTTCTAATGAGTTTTATATATATATCTTTATCGGGGCCTTAACTTTCGCACTAAAATTCCATCGTCATTATCTTGACGATGTCTTAGAAATCTTAGCTAGTTCATACCTCCTAATCACCAATTTTAGTCAGAATGTATAGATAAAGCTTATTACGCCATCTCAATGTAACATTCACAAGAGTCGGATTTTACCCTAAGTTTTAAAGGGCAGCTCCATAGGCATTTTAGCTCTGTAAGCATCTTACCATATACAACTATTCTAGTACTTAGGCATATCGCGACGCTGGGCTCCACTAAGAGGTGGAGAAGCTATAATCATCAATGAGATAGCGGGGCAATACCAGAAGAGGATGGCTTTTTAAAGTATAGCTTTGTCTACCTAAGGTTATTGTCTTGCATATAGTCAAGTCCGGTTGGAGTAATTGTTTCTGTATATAACCCCTAAGACATCAAGCCGTATGAGTCAAGTGTGCATTCCGCAACTAGAAAGCCCATCTACAGAATATAAAGATTAAATATTCTTCACCTTAAACCACTACCTACATTCTTGACAGTATATCTTAGAATCGATAGAAATGACAACTTCACAGTCAACTCCTGCTGCACTTAGCGCAGA
Organism: Daldinia childiae; assembly: GCF_008694065.1. Classification (NCBI taxonomy): domain Eukaryota; kingdom Fungi; phylum Ascomycota; class Sordariomycetes; order Xylariales; family Hypoxylaceae; genus Daldinia; species Daldinia childiae. Next base: position 679,418 of record NW_022984644.1, read on the forward strand.
AAGCTTGTTCAATGCTAAGGGTATCGTCGCGGTTGTTACAGGTGGTGGTACAGGTAGGTGACAAGACCTAGATTAAGATTATATTAGTTACCTACATATGAGCCTTTTACTAACAAACCTACAGGAATTGGGCTTATGATAACTAAAGCTCTGGCCACTAATGGCGCATCTAAAGTATACATCATAGGACGACGTCTGCAAGTCCTGCAGCAAGCCGCAGAACAGATCGGCACCGGTAATGTAATTCCGGTTACCTGCGATGTGACGTCTAAAGAGTCTTTGCAGTCGGCGGCAACTCAAATCCAGCAGGACTCCGGATTTATTAACCTGCTAGTCTGCAACTCGGGCATCGGTGGGCCGTATGGGAACCGGCCCAGGCCCGAGACCACCTTGGATGAGTTCATCGAGGCCAATTTGACCATACCCATCCAGGATTACACTAATACATTCGCCGTCAACACTAGCGCTGTGTGGTATACTACCATATCATTTCTGAAGCTCTTGGACGCCGGTAACCTAAAGGGTAACGTGGAGCAGAAGAGTCAGGTTATCGCCATAAGCAGCATCGGCGGCCTCAACAAGATAAACACGGGAGGCTTCGCTTATGGACAGAGCAAAGCCGCCTGCATACACCTTATTAAGCAGTTAAGTGTGGCACTACCACAGTGGAATATCAGAGCCAACGTCATATGCCCTGGCCGTAAGTGATTCAAGCTATTCAACCTCGGCTTTTCCTCCCTACAGAGGACAAACAAGTTCCGAGATGAAGAAAAGTAGAATAGGTCGCTTTTATCATTCTAACCGGTACATAGTCTACCCGAGCGAGATGTCGGCCCCTATTATAGAAAAAGGAGGAATCGGAAAAGATATGGTGCCTCTCGAGCGTGCCGGAGATGAGAAGGATATGGCGGGCGCTGTCCTCTATCTCGCCTCCAGGGCTGGTGCCTACTGCAATGGCACCGTACTTGTGACTGATGGAGGAAGGTTGACTACGTTCCCCTCGACCTTCTAGGCCTAAGCGAAAATCGCAGCCGAGAATGATAGCCAAGTATCATAAGCAGGGGCTTGTTTACCGCATAGTCAAGCCCCACGCCTTACTGGCTATCAAGCACATTCTCATCAGGGTCATGCTAAATTAGCTGAAGGGAAAACACATGTGTGCCGCCCCTTTTTGAACGGTGTGGAGGTAGATATTAGATAGGGGCGGAAAGTCCCGGTAATTGTCGTCGCGTTGGCCCGGTCATCCGAGCCGAAGACCGGGTTTTTATAAAACAATACCCGAGGTCAGTCACCTCAGGCTAGTTATCGACAATAGGTAACCAACCAATTGCAGCCTTTCAAAGAATATGGAATCATCGGTAGTCTATTGCTTGGCCCCGTGAGCTCTCTTCCTGCCTGGTTCACTGAAGCCGGTTCACATATCACAGTAGATGAATAAGATTTATGTCAGGACCGCTGTTAACACGATCCCTGTGATGAAGGTCGTAACGCAACAGTATATTAATGAAAGTGGCTAGGAATAGCTGTCGACGTACCTAAGTAGGTAGTTATCCATCATAATAGCAACTGTTTAGAAATCCTTAATAATCCAATATAAAAGATAGGCGGAGTGTGTCTAAGCAAATGAGTTGATGATGGATCTATCCCAGCGGTTATTTATCACTACGGGGCATTATTAGACCCTATCGGATAATTCAAGGACGTGCTACCGGTACGGTAGGATAGACGGGAAGAACCCTGACTTCTTTGACCTCGCGGCTTTGGGCCAATAATAGATATCCCATATAGAGAAATAGGCGACGTTATGGTCAGTATTGTTTTAGCGAAACGCGTGCGGACGGCCATAAAAGAATTCCCTAGGTACCTAATATATTAGGTGCTTTTCACCTGACCGTCGGTTGTCTAAGTGCTTGTATTCTCTGGGTACGGTTGATTGATATCCGTGTAATATATTATATACCATTGTAGAACACGTTGACTTCGATTCCTTTCTAATAAAAATAATACTAGGCAAGCCATTTTCTCATAGCCGGGTTAAGCACCCGTATTTAGGTAGCTGCCGGCTACATTCGTGAGACACCAAACAAGGCAAGCCAGGTAGCTACCTCTATATTGGAGATACCTACGGATGAAACCATGGAGCAATTGGAGCCGAGACTGTTATTCCGTCCCGTGATCGCATATGTACCTATTAGACTTACACATGTCCTTTGCTATGAGAGGAGCTCACATAAGCTTGGCTTCCAGCGGGAGTAACGATGCGAAACGAAGTTGGAGTTCTAGATTGGAGGACGAAGATGCAGCTGTCCTTTTTAGGAGAAGACCTGCCCTGTCCTTGCTTGCATGTTTGTACCTATCAGATTTTACTAATTTTTAAGGCGATGGAAACCCCAGCAACTTGACGTCACTTGTGTAATGTCTTTATCATAGCTATTCCCTTCCGGTATTCCACTAAAATACATATTTCTCTTCGGATAACCACTTTTAATAATTTGCAGACTTAAATTAACTTGTTAATACTAATTTTCTTCAGCTTATACAACATTTCCTAATTGTTTTAAAGGATATTAAAGGTATTAAAAGCTTGTTAAATTTCAAGTAAAATATTAGCACGTGCTTATCGATAGATAGCTGTCTACGTGGACCCACACGCTAAAATACCTAGCACTTGGTACGGTGCATGTGCATAGGGACTTTACCCCGCAATCCGCCAACTCTCGGGACAAGGGACGAGGATATCACGGCACTCGAGAAGGACAAAGGTTCAGATGTCAGAATCGAGAAAGGATGACGATTTTTACTTTCATACCTCTAGGTAGTTCGTGACCTCTCTAAAGATTTATTGAACCCTACAAGCACTTAGAGTCAAGATTGAACTTTGTCCAACCACCCAAGACCTTTTTATCTTTTTCCACACGGACTTCCGCAACTTTGACATCAGTCCCAGCCTACAAGAATTCCGGTTGAATGGGAACGATATAGCGTAGATCTCAACCATGCAATGCCGAGATCCATACAAAGTCCAAGCTTACGTATGTAGGGTACCACTTTTGACGTTTACCTAAGAGGTAGAGTACCTAATTATAGGCCTTGATTAGGTATGGACCAACGACGAGAATACTTCGTAAGAATGACATTGCTTCTACCGTTGCTTGTAGCTTATATTACAATAAAAGGAGTATCCATGAACTCCCGAATGGCTCCAGGTATTTATTGCGTCGACCTAGCCGGAATATAGTATTCGTAAAGTGAGAGGTTTGTATTTATTTAAATAAATAATCTACCCGATGCCGCGTCAGGTAGGAAAATCCGTAATGTACCATGTAAATGGTATATAAGATACATAGGTGATAGGTTAAGTGATAGGTAAAGAGAAGAGTACTTGATATCAGAAGCACCAGAACTACAACTGTAACGGGAACGGGAACAATTGTACAGCATGACCTTGTTCCCAATTTGATGTTGGCATGATGAATTGTATGCGTCAACTCCGCATTCTTTCCCCCTCGGTAGTGCCCCTAACCACCATAAAACTATACGCGGTAGGTATAGAGGGGATTTGATCATAGTCACCAATAAGGACTCGAGATAATCGATTCGCACTCGACTCGGAATTCTTTTTGTTGTTCCTTTCTCTTTTTACATAAGTTTAAAAGCTCTAGTCCCACTTCTCTTCCCCTTTCCTTCCTTCATCTTACATAGTAGAGTTTACACTTGCATGTATACTAGAGGAAGTTCACACCCCCTCAGACCCCCTAAAATATTCTTCCTAGTAGCGACGACCATACCCGAGGTCACCCTCCTTAATAAATATTCATTCAAGGACTGGCTTCCTTTTTATACCAAGTACACTAACACAAGGCACTACATGTACCTACCTTACATATAACCTGCACATGTGCCTCTCCAACTCTTAAGCTTTTCTTTTTCTTCTCCAAACCTTCGGAAGCCAAGCCCTCCTCTATCTAATTAATACTTTATATCATCAGCTCTTTGCATTACTTAAATCCTTGTTCCTAGCTACACACGCTTTTGCTCGTGTATTTTACCTAGCTTTGTAAACTTGGTGGTTGTTATTCTGTTGATTCTCCCCACCAAATCCGATAGCTACCCTTCGATTTCGCGACGGAATATTCCTTCTGCTGACATCATCTGGCTACATACACACCGGCGTCCAATCCCCGTATCGACATACAGCTCTCTCTCGCCTGTTGAGCTCAACCTATGATCCCGCCGGTCTCGGTGGCTTTTTCAATTTCCTCAATCTAGGGCTGATAGTTACAATTCAGCTTTCTAGTTGGGGTGGAATAGAAACCCATCTCCGGGTCATCTATTAATTTTCTACTAAGACATTGTTGCACAAGTTGGTGCCCCCCTCCCCCCATTTCGTTCGTTCGTTTGTTTGTCCCATTATGGAACGCCATCCTCAACCGTTTACCTACTATCCGCTATTATCAACTTAATACCCTATTGGCGCAACCTCGCAGATATGGCCTTGGATAACAGAACGGTATCCGAGATGAAACTACAACGTCTTTGGCCGCTGCCCGGGGTCTAATAAGTACACACACCCCCACTTCCTATCTTTCCCGACCGGTCCACATCTGTATCTATCACAACAGATACCCGCTAAATGGGGCCGAATTACAACATCGGCTATTAGCTGTACACCTCGGTCATGACTATGGCTATGCTTTCAAGCGGATGTTGAGCGCCTCGTCCAATGGCGCTTCTCCGGACCTTCTCAGGAGTTCCCTACGTAGTCCGGCGTTTCTTATAAGCTTAAAGCCGTCTCACCAAAAATGACATTTACGGACACGCTGCTAACTGTGTGCTGTTAATACTAGCTTTCTACTCTTTCTATAGTCATTCCCAGAGCTTAAACGGGTCTTGGCCTTGAATCAGTATACGATTTCTTCGCCTCCTTGCTATCTTGCTTCACTATTGGAATTATGAGCTCCAACACCTTTAAGCAAGCCGCGGAAGCAGCACGAACCAAGACGTCCGCTATGGGCAAGCAGGGCTCAGAGGCAGTTTCTGCCGTAGGAAATGATTTCCTACACACGCCCATTATGCGGGCAGCCCTTCCCTTCCTTAACGGCGGCATCTCTGGCATGGTTGCGACCACTGTCATCCAACCTGTAGACATGATCAAGGTCAGATTGCAACTCGCAGGCGAAGGCATTGCTACCGGCCCCAAACCTACTCCGTTATCCGTCACACGAGATATCCTTGCGCAAGGCAAGGCTCTTGACTTATACACCGGTCTCTCAGCGGGTCTTCTCCGCCAGGCGGTATATACTACAGCGAGATTGGGCTTCTTCGACACATTTCTGAAAAACCTATCAACACGTGCCAAGGAGAAGGGTAGACAGGTTAGCTTTGTTGAGCGAGCGAGTGCTGGACTTGCAGCCGGTGGGATAGCAGCCTTTATCGGGAACCCTGCAGATCTAGCTCTCATTCGGATGCAATCAGATGGTCTCAAACCTATCGCTGAGCGCAAGAACTACAAATCTGTTATCGATGCATTATCGACGATCGTCAAATCTGAAGGCGTTACTGCGTTATGGGCCGGTGCGACACCAACAGTAGTACGAGCTATGTCGCTTAACTTGGGTCAACTGGCATTCTTTTCGGAAGCTAAAGCACAACTTAAGACGCGTACCCAATGGTCTCCTCAATCGCAAACCCTAACAGCTAGCGCTATTGCTGGATTTTTCGCTTCCTTCCTCAGTTTACCCTTTGACTTCGTGAAGACGAGATTGCAAAAGCAGCAACGCGGTCCTGATGGCAGACTTCCGTACAAGAGTATGACAGACTGCTTCGTCCAAGTCGCTAGACAGGAAGGTCTCACGCGCTTCTACCGTGGATTCGGTACCTACTACGTGCGTATTGCGCCGCACGCGTAAGTTCATCCCGCCCGAAATTCGGAACTGGTCGGAATAATGTTTGCTAACGTCACATTATAGCATGGTGACCTTAATTGTTGTGGATTATCTTGGTTGGTTGACGAAATAATTTGTCAGCCCCGGCTGTTGATTACCCATCTTTTGTTATCTTTTAGTTCGCTTAACTGTCTATGTAGAAAGCGACCGGGGCGTCTAGCGGTTATCATGGGAAGCATTGCCAACGTCATTTACGGGGGATTAAGGAAAATACCATTCGTATATATTATCGCTTTCATATATTTTGTACTTTGCAGAATGCAACTAAATGACTTTTTTTGTACAAGGGGACAAGAACTATAAGTGACTATATGCTAGTTATATGATATGATACCTATGTTTTACACCGACATACCCCCTACCCTACGGCCCGAATATTTTCGGTCCTTATGAGGTAGCTTTCTTAGTGCAAATGATCCAGTGTAAATATCCGCAGGGCCAAAGAAACTGCTCCTTTCCGCTCTTAACCTCCCAGTTGTCGCTGTTCGTACCACAGGTGCGTAATAGGGCCTCAACCTCGTCGGCAGTACGGGTGCGTAGGCACGAAATAAGACCGTCGAAGACAAGCACAAAGGGGACGACAGGGATAACGTAAACCCAGAACAAGCGCATGGGTGACCACCAATATAGCAGCGGAGCGATTAGAAAGATGAAGAAGCCGAAGGCGAAGCACGTCAGCAAACCGGTGGGGGTCCGGTCTTGTAGCTCGAAGATGCTAAGAGGGAAAACTTTGTCAGCGTCATCTGAAGAAGATAAATATAGAAAAAAAAAAATTTTAGTTTAGGACTCTACTCACCCGAACCCATCGCTGGTCTCGATCGTATTCTTTAGAATGGAGCGAGCTAACTTGTCATCGAAGTGGTGAAATGCTAGGTTGAACAGCCGGAAAATTCCCTTCCCGCCGTTCTTCTCCGTATACCGCCGCAGTAGTTCGGTTGGCGCGCTGGCGGCGTCGACGGGGCGTGCGACGTACGACAGTCGGTCGCTCTTCTTACTAGCGGCTTCCCAGGACTCGACGTGCGGATGCAAATCCGTCAGCACGAAGTCCACCTGGCTGTCCTCTTCCTGGACGGTAGCAGACTGAGCCTTGGGGTTGGCGACGGCGGCATAGCTAGGCGTGTTATCTGCCGCAGCGCGGTTCTCGCCGTCCACCATGCCGGATTGCGCCGTCGCGGGGACCCGGTGCGTGGCAGCGCGCGCGAGCTGGCTGTTTAAAGCTCGCTCGATAAAAGGCGTGGGGCCTCCGGCTCCGGCGCAGAAGTCGATGTAAGTGTGCCGCGAGGCGGAGCTGCCGAGCACATGTCGCAGGGTCTCGGCTACGATGGTCGCGGGGCTGCTGGGCTGCAGAAACGGGATGTGGACGGTCCAGGCGTGCGTTAGGCCGGCTTGGACGTACGCGCGGAGGAAGGAGGGGAACCTGGAGGATGGTGGTTGGTTAGTTAGTTAGTCAGGTGAGGACATTTTGACGCGGGATGATGCTCTTGTTGCCGTGTAGGGAGAAGGTAGGTAGGTAGGTTAGACAGCCAAGAGAACCGGGATAGACCTGCAGTAAGCCACGGTGGCACACGGCGGGTGAAGATCTGTTGGATGGGATTATCGATCGATCAATCTGTTGACCCAACGTGCCATGCCGGATGATAACAACCAATTGATGCTAATCAGGGGAGGCTGGAATCCGGAGCTCCGGTGCTCTAGTGCTTATGATTCTAGGCTGTCTTCTTTGCATTGCATGTAGGTATGTGTGTATGTGTGTACTTACCATGTCTGATCGTCAATCTCCCAGAGATGCAATCGAGGGATCAAAGGGGCCTGGGATGCCATTGTGACGGATTGGATATCTATTGGTTCGCAATACACCGTATATTCCAGTAAACTGAATAATAGTCAGATCAGAGACGGATAAACAGCTTCGTGAGTATGTCTGCGAACCGGCACAGTTGACAATCAAAGCTATCTTGGGTAAATATGAATTTCTGACGACCTTAAGAAAAGGAGCGGGGAGTGGTATAGAAGTTTTCTAGCTCCCCTTGCTACTGTCATCATGACAGCTTCATGATTTGGCAATTTCGTCGAGTTTCGAGTTGAGCTTTGACGCGATTGATGGTTACAAGCGTTACAAGGGGGAAGATGGGAGATTAGAGCCAATCACATGTGTTGAATAGTAAATAGGTACGTACCTATCTATGTAATAGACTACCTACCTAACCTAGGGGAGAAACAACGGGGGCTAGGGAATATCCACATGTTCCGTTGCGTCACTGACGTAAGGCTGAAACGTCGACATGTGATGGAAAGATACAAAAGATACAACTCTACAACATACAAAGCCAATGAGAAGCTTTATGATTATATACATACATGCATAATGGCTTCACGATTCTTCATTTAAAAGATCGTGCTATGAGCTTCAAAATACCCGTATATAATTTTGCATCTCAATTGAAATCTATCATCCTCAAATGATAAAATTCAGTCCCTTTACGAATGTAGCTAGCCCCTTTTATTAGACCAAGATCACATGAAGCCATCATTACATACATAGCATATACGCCGAGGCTTTTCTTTTAACAATCTACGGTAATTAATATGGCTCTCCTTGAAGGGTACGGGCTAGTTTGCCTTGGGCTTCTCGGGTTACTCTTTTGCTATCAATTCACTTTGCGAACCCCGACTATTCAACGGAATGGGGTTCCCTTGAGGTAAGGCATGTCTCAATATTATTCCATAAGGCTACTACTGTCCAGAGTTTAACCTCGCAATAGAAAGCCACCAAATACCCTACCCATCGTAGGCAATGGAATCCTCTTTCTTCGGCCACGCCAGAAGCTATTTTCTTGGTTCGTCAAGTGCGAAAGGCGATTTGGTAATGAGACGTTCCAAATTAGCGTGCCCACATTGCCTCCAGGCGTGGTCATAAATGATCCCAAGAACCTAGATTATGTCTTCAAGAACGAGGGTATCTTCTCCAAAGGCGACTTCTTCAAGAAGCTCTCTTGGGACCTATTTGGAAATGGGATCATCAATGTTGATGGTGAACTATGGAAAGCCCAGAGGAAAGCCGGCCTAGCTTTTCTCAACACTTCCAATCTCCGAGTCCTAACAGACATTGCGCTACCGCGGTATCTCGGCCGCGCTGTAGAATATCTACAAGTGCAGGCTCGTGCTAGGAAAGTCGTAGACCTGCAATCCGTATTCCACGAGATTACGAGTCAGCTTATGGGAAAGATGGCTTATGATATGGAGATGCATGCTGATGATGATTTCACTGTTGCATTCGATTACGCTTCAGGCGCGACCACTGAACGCTTCCAGAACCCTTTGTGGTTCATTAAGGAGCACTTCACCGGTTCTAAGTTCAGAGAAGCACTCCATATAATCCGCACTTTTGGTTACAAGATTGTAGACAGTGCTGCGAACTCAAATACCAAGAAACAGGGTGACCACGCACCGGAACTGACACCTGATAGGCTAGATGAAGTTTCCGGCAGCTTGATACAGTCGTTATTGGAAGTTTTTGGCGATAACAGGGAAATTGTATCTGACTCTGCCTTGAACTATTTATCTGCCGGTAGAGATACAGTTGCCCAAGCACTGACGTGGTGCGTATATCTCCTTATGCAACACGACTTCGTCATCGACGACATTCGGAACGAAGTACGGGCCTTGCTCGACAATACCCAGGAGCCATTGCTATCATCTGATAGTAAGGGAAGTATCAACTCGAGCATTCTCACACCCTCATCACTACCATACACCATGGCAACTTTTTACGAAACACTCCGACTTTACCCGCCAATCCCTTTCGAAATCAAGCAGTGCGAAAAACCAACCACATTACCCGACGGTACTTTTCTCCCGGAAAAGTCCATAGTATTTTGGTGCACTTGGGCCATGAATAGGTCAAAGATTAGCTGGGGAGACGACGCAGACTCCTTCCGGCCCGAAAGATGGCTTACGGAAGATGGAAAACTGATCACAAAAAGCGCCGCCGAGTTTCCAGTTTTCAACGGCGGTCCGCGATTGTGTCTCGGAAAGCGAATGGCGGAACTATTAGCTGCCCAGGTCATTCCAACGATGGTGTTGATGTTCGACTTCACGCCAGCCTATGGGGGCGAGAGAGTTAGCAAGAGTAGTCTTACATTACCGATGAAAGGTGGATTGCCATGTCTTGTAAAGTCCAAGGTACTTGATTAGAAGTAAACAGTTATATCACAGACAATTATATATCTACCAGGTAGCTAGCTCTCCAGTATTAACTTGCAATTTTCAGAGACTTTTATCGGTCAAATATTCCCATTCAATGCATACAAGAGTAGCGACAGGCACCAGCAAGCTCGAGTATACGCCCCTAGTATATGAAAGAGAATACTTTAGCTTTTTACTATCTATAATATAGGGTTATCTCCATCCCTACCTCCTTTCTCGTTGGAATATGTCCAATATTTGTCACCACCTCACTATAATACATGATCCTCCGATATCGTAAACACTTAGATCCCTACTATTTGTTGGGCCTGGTTATTCCATCTATGCAATGGTTGAAAAAGTATTCGTAGGTCAATTCTTTAGATATCTATTGTCTTCCCTAAGCATAGCGCCTTTAGTTTCCAAGTATAATTTAGTTAACCTTTAAACCTTCGTTGAGAATGATAGAACTTAATTCTCTATAGTTAATAACTTTATATCAATGTTTGCCCATTACGATTTGAAAAAGCATAGCATAAGCATTGGGTAGATTTATTATTCATATTCAATGCTAAGTAATAAATATATAGCATACCTAGGTGCCTAAAGTCATTCTAGTAGATATATGTTCAAACGGAAGAATAAGGTTAGTGTATAGTAAATATTCGTTGCCAACCCCTTTTTAAGAATCCACTATCAACTCCTAAATTAATCAACATCCATAATTCTTCTCGCTTTTTGTCAGGGGGTTTATACCCAGGTGATTGATGTCATACACAGAGTGAATATCTAGGATGGTAGACCAAAAGGATGATATATTGAACTAGTAACGCCTGGCTTCTACTCTCTTTCGAGGGCGCAGAGCGCCCTTATATAGTAGATAGACCCCTGTAGGCCTCCGTACCCACTTATACCCTGACACTTTTACTTCATTACTTTAGGTACTCTTTTCACTCCCATTATTTCCTTACATCCATACTCCTTTAATCATTCCTAGTTACGTGTTAATCGCGCTTATCAATGCGTGCTGCGCTACAATTAAGTAGGAAGAGTTTGGCCATGATATTCTACAAGAGACTATCAATATACATGAGTGCAACTTGACATAAATATAGTCTTCATCAATATAAACACGTGGAACAGGTACCTTGGATAGTTAATTGAGCGTCTATTTAAAGAACCTACGATATAAACTAGACATCTCTCCCTTTGAACCTTGAATCGTCTCGCCGTTATACTCTTAGATACTGCCACAGTATGACTGAGCGTTGTTAGGTCCCTAGACCATTAATATATCTAGGATAAAGGGCTTCTAGTTACCTCGTATCAATAATTCAGTCCTAGTCTGCCCCAAAATTACCCGTTCCCAGTAGAGTTGTGTTCTCACTTGTCCTCACAATAACAAACGCTGCCTATACGCAACGCAACACTTTTTGTTCCAAGTGCCTCTGCCGTTTTTGGATAGACTGCCCTATCAACACGAGTGTTAGTAACGTTGTAGCAAAGTGTTGTTAATTACTTGTAGCTTAATGCCTATGTACAAGTTCCTTATGCTATTTATTCGCTCTCCGTATAGGCAGCACTCATAAAATCTCTAACTGTTATCTTTAGCCACAACTTATAGTCGGCAACTATCAGTCCACGCGTTACTCACAACTGTGTAAATCGAGATGCTCTGTAGAAGTAGATGTAACTATGACTCTAAAGCACATCGTCTTCTTCGAAGTACCTAAGGCTAGCATCCTGTAGACTCAGCCTTTTCTTGCATATCGCATAAAGACGCGACTAAAGGGGTCAGGCATAGGTACTTGACATTTGTAGCACGATCAGTCATCCCTTCTCGCCCTTTACTAAGATATGATTGCTCATGAATGACCATTATGGAAGGAACCCATTCAAGAACAGCCCCGGGCACCCGCTTATTTCGGCCTTGACAATGCAACTGCCTTGACTTCCGAGTCTCTAACCCACCTCCGGCCTCATTACTCGGCTTCCATCGACGACATGCCCATTGAAACCTGCTCACCTTCCTCGAAAGTTACTTGTAGGGCAATTTGAATTTCCTTCTGATGACTCTTCCTCCACCTCCCAATCTTTCTATTTAAATCTGCCAACACCCACCCCACGAGGCAGAATCTACCTTTCCACATTCTTCTCATCACAAGACAATATTCTTTCCCTTCTTCAATACATCGACAATTACATTAAAGTTTCATCCTCGCGAACCATTTTCCTATCTTCCTTTTCAGATTCTATCCAAGTATCCCTCTATATTCCGAAAAGATGGAGTCCAAATTTCTCGATCTCGTCACCTTCATCAAGCAGGTTATCCTGTTTGTGATCGCATTACTCGTTAGCCATGCAGTGTTCATCACCGCTGTTATGAAGAGAAAGTGGTTCTTTCGCGCCGTTCAAGCAGTTGCCCCCGAGTTCCATTTTCAATACCGCCCCGTCATCTACGGTCTGGAGTTGATCACCGTCTGGTGGTGCTGGGTTCTCGTCAAGTATATCAGTCTAGCCCTATTCGTGAATGTCTCGATGCTACTTGCGATCAAGAATGGCCTCTTCTATGAATCACTCGAAGTCTATGTCTTCGTCGTGTTGATCGCTGCTATGGGCTATCTTCTCTCCTTGATCTCAAACAGCGCGCGTATCGAGGCAATGCTGATAGCCGAGAGCAACGACGTGGCCGTAAGTAAACTGTTTTTCCTAACAAACCCCCCTTCTCCTCTTCCCCCTTTTTCGAGACCTCTCCTAATTCCGTCTCGCTAACATGCTATCTCAAACAGCACCGATACAGATGGGACCGAACTCGCCTCCACTATACCGGACACAACTGGCCCCAGAACGTCCTGCTAAAGAAGATCCTCTCCATTGCCGACTGGGTCCATCAGTGGAATAACGGAGTCCTAGATCGCGTCATGGCCCATGAACTTCAGTACCCTCGACGTTACAACCCGGATCCTGAGTCGTGGCCTCAAGAAGACCTCGCATTCCTTGATGAATCAGCGAACCACAGCCGAGAGATTTACCTTATCCCACGGGACGGATTTTAACTATTTGTCCCCAGAGACCTCCCGGTAGTTACAGAGCGACGGAATTCATCAGTATGATTCCCCTATAACCTAAGATACTACATATCATTACTAATAAGAAACTCTTAGGTTACTAGCAGATACTCAGCCTGAAAAGTGAGCACAATACTCTTGAGCACAAATTATGGGAACATAACGTAGCGAAGATGAGCAGAGGGCTTTGCGGCTATTAGTACCAGTTGCCATGTTTATTGCTTTAGCTTCCTCTGCTATCAAGTTTCATATGTCAACTTTTCCGTTACGAACGAGCCCGAGGCGAGCAATAATGCATCTGTCCAGGACCATATCTTTCCCAGCAAAGAATAAAGATATGTAGCAGTGTATGTAGCGGTGAGGAAGGGGGCGTTCCTGTTTCTTAGCACACTATGCAATTTTGTCTCCCACAGAGACACTTTCAAAATACTGATTACTTCTCTCCCTACTTAATTCCTTATGCAGTGAACGTGATTGAAAGTGTGTAGTAAATGTCTTGCAGGATAATGACTGCCCACCTCTCTCGTTCTTGAGTTCTTGAGGCTTTCCTTGGGTATTACCTATAACTTACTTTGGCCTATTCATAACAGAGGAGACATGCTACGGCTAGTTATACGGCTTGCCCCTTTTGCTCGAACTATTACTAGAAAGATATAAGCAAAATATCAAGCTACCCTAGACTCGCAAGTTCCAAGATGAAATAATCTCCTCCTAAGTCCTACCATTGCCATTTTTGACCTCACCAGCTGTGATACTTAGCCCCCCCCCCCCCCTATTATGTCAGGCGATACTCTAGCTCTGTTCCCTCAGGGAGTACTCTAGACGTCTAAAAGCGCCAAAGATGCGCGTTGTATATACCTAGGTAGCATACAGCAGACAAATAGACGTAAACGATTTCATCATCATACTTAGCCCCTTTGAACAGTTGTCGCAGATAATTAATAAGTGCTAGTCAGGTAGAATATTGTCGCACCTGAATAAGAGACAAGTTTCTATATCTTGATAAAATGATAAAATAACATAGGATTAAAAATCTTTCAGCTATGTACAGAAACTAGATACTCACCAAAACCACACAACTAGAATAGAGTAGCAAAATCAAAAGCTACTAAAAAGAACAAAAAATTCGCAAAAGAAAAGCCGACGTGGGCCTGATTCGAACAGACGCTCCCGAAGGAACAAGATTTCTAGTCTTGCGCATTAGACCACTCTGCCACCACGCCATTGGTCATTAAAAAGTAATCCATTACGCATATTTATATAGTATGGTATCTGGAGGGAAGCGCTAGCAAATTGTGAACATGTGGCACATATGATTGGTGGAAGTATCCGCAAGTGGATCCAGTAGCCATCCCTCTTGTATTTCCTTGGTTGAGATCCGGATAGTAGAAAAGGTAACACTTAGCAATGTGCCCAGTTGAAGAAATACGTGGTAATTTTGCTATTAGTAATGACTCTCTAAAGACTACACTGTAAGGTAGAATGCCAATGCGCAAAAACATCCATATAGACTAACCATCTGCCCGTTAACTGCTTTTTACCCTATAAAGTTTAAAGCCCAACCTGCCTCAAGTGAATAGGGGTAGTAATGCATGCTAATATGTTATTCTGGATATAACCCATGCTCGTAGAACATTACTACCTTAGCCTGCGTTATCAACTCCTTTTCAGGCTTTCCAGGCACTCCCTAAGCCACAAAGCGAATAACATCATAAAACTAATCTCCTACTCACCACCTAAGCATCACACCTCATCCTGACCCAAACCTCTCCCTCGCAATCCTCTTCAATACCTCCATCGTAATATCCTCCTTGCGCCTATACTCCCTAACCCTACCCTCCCTCTCCGCAGCCTTAATCCTAGCCTCCTCCTCTCTCCGGACTTCCCGCTCCGTCTTCCGCCTCTCGGCCACCGCCTTCAGACGCTTGTACTCGGCGACCGAGTCTCCACCACCCATGAGCTCTGCTTCGCCGACCTCCGCGCCACCCCCGGGCGACTTGTCCCGGAATCCGCGCATCTTCTCGTTGACCTCGCGTTTCTTCTCCAGCTGCCGCTCCCGCGTCCCGGGTTCTGCTCGCGGAACTAGTTCTTCGAGGCGCGCACGTTGCTCGGTGCGGTCGGCTTTTCGTGCCAGACGGAGGTCGGAGATATGCTGGGTACGCTCCTCTTCTGCGTTCTCGCGTCGTAGGTCTAAGTCTTGCCGATTGGGTATACCTGGGCCGTGTCGCGTAGAGCGGGTAGCATCAGAATGATCGCCGGTATAGCTTTGCGCAGGGGCTGACCCTGGTAAAGTCGGTCCATACCCATCGTCGTCTTCATCTTCATTTTCCTCCCCTCCCGAGAGTATCAAGCCACTACCCCCATCAAGCCTGTCGCGATTCTGTCCGCTCGGCCGCTCCGATGGCGACGTCACGGAGACTATCCTATCTTCCCCCAAAAATTGTGTACCAGCGCCAGCGCCAGCCTTCTTCGCTTCGGAAAGCGTCTCAGGACTATACCAACCCTCAGCCAGCTCCCCACGGTTCCACTTGCCGACAAAGCTCTTCCAGCGACCCTTAACTTCCCTCTCGTCCAGCGCCGCGATGTCCTTGCATTTCTGCACCTCGAGGTATTGCGCAAATAGAGGCTTGAAGGTCTTGAGATCGGAGCGGACTAAAGGCCTCGCGCCTAGTGGGAGCTCGCTTTGGGTATGGGTGGCAGGGGTCGAAGAGCGGTGGCGCCTATGATGGTGGTGGTGATTAGGCGTATGATGGTGGCGTCGTGCTGAAGACGTCGAAGGTGAGCGCTCGAAAGGGATAGAGTTGGTACGATGTTCTCGTCTAGAATGTCGATGGTCATCATATCGGTGCTCGTGTCTACTTCCACTCCCCCTCTCATAATCGTCGTATCTCTGCTTGACACGTTTCACGTCATCTGGCTCGTGCTCGTCTTCCCCACGCGTTCGCTTATGATTCGAATGACGTCGGTGGCCTCCCAGTCCGCGGTCTCGGTAGCCGCTAGCATCAGCCATTGATGCAACGATAGCAGCCGCACGGGTATAAATTAGGCGATCAAGTAGGATTCATATGCGTCCGAAGCCGCAGTAGAGTGACCCCTGTTGGTGCTGTTCTTCGTTAAAGGACATTGTACATTCCAATATATTGGATGTTGTATGTTGTATGTTGTATGTTGTACAAGGAGAACAGGCTAATAATAGTGGACGTTAGGTAGTAAGCCGGGGGATTGCCCACTGGCTTATTTCTAGGTTAGCAAGGTACCACCTGTCAGGCATTTGTGCCATGTGCCATGTGGAATGTTGTGGGTATTAAATACATCTATGCATCTGTATGACACTTACATAAGCAGAAATGTCCATCAAGGTTCTCACGTATTTCGTACTAAAGTATAGAATTATTTCCTGGTAAAAAACTTACATGACCTCTATGGTAACATCCAACTTACTTACCTAATGTATTAATGCCGATTCATCATAAGTAATTCAAAGCCCATATTTAATACAATTCTTATATTGTACGAAACTGTGTCGCTGCGCTATGTAGTGGAGGAGCATATGTATCTCATGACGCCTAACTGAAGTAAAAGACTTGGGAAAATCCGCAAATAAGTCGGCCAAGCTCCTACCCGTATGTATACGGCCATTTCCCATCAATTCGTATCTCCTAAATTACGTATCGAACATCTGTCACACCGCGAACCCTGTACGTAAATCTGCGCCGAGTCTTACTTGTCACGTCTTACAACGTCTTATAAAAGTCCCCAGGCACGCGGCAGGCCAGCCGGTTGAGCGCCGACTTGTACAAAACCGGCGTAGGACGTAGACAGTCTAGGCCTGGATTCTATTCGCCGAACCACAATACAGACCCCATCGTCCCGGAAGACGCCAGGATAGCCGATTGGGGGTTCGTCGACGATAGAAAACCCCCGCTAGGTGGGGGTATGCCAACATATAAACATCCGCTAATTCATCGAGTGAATATCGACCACTTGATCCTCGAAATTCAGTCGAATTCGCTATCGCAGGGTCCGCATAGTTGATGTTTATCACTATCCATAGTTCGTAACAATCCCCATAACCTCATCTCCGAACTGTCGTCCCCGTATATGAAATGTTTCATGTTTCCCGCCCGTTCCCGTAAATATATACGTCCTTGACTTCCTATATACGTTCGAATGTTCTGCTCTCGTGGGCTTCATCCATGATCCTTGGGGATATTAGTTAATCTATCGCATTATCGCTTTCGCTAAAGGCATCATACAGTTGGACGCCAGTCCATACGCTAGAGAAATAACCACGTTATCCCTTTTCCTTCAGTTCGGGGTCTTATCCTGAGACCCTCCGTGCATCTTCGCGTCCAGTGGGTCTCGGTGAATCATACAATTAACACACGCGCAGTCATCGCCACATCCGCACATCCCATGGCCGTAATCGACGAAGAGAAATTCGCTAGGCGATAGATTTAGATCATTCGTGCCCGGCGACTCCGTGTCGGCTGGGCTGTGCGTCGGTGGTGGTGATGCTTCGCCTACCGCTAGCGGCGGATCCGGTATTGAATTGCCCGTATCAATCTTTCCGTTCACGGGCTCTTCCTGAAAGGCCATGACATCGCGAATATACTGACACGTTGCTTGATTATAGGGGTGGGCAGGGCATCCAAGACAGTCGCATTCAGGGCCACAGTGGCATACGTGACTCGTATAGGAACCCGGAGCACCTCCATTTGGTTCGACTTGAGGTAAGAGGTTTGCCACTAACTGTTCCCATTGCGACTGCTGTAGCGGGAAATGGTACGTCCCAAATGGGGCCTGTTCTGAGTATAGCGCTGGTTGATGAAATTGGTCCATCGGATATATTTGTTGTTCAGCCGACACTTGCGGCGGAAAATGCGCAGTCATAGAGCTGTTACCTGTGGGGATCTGGGATATATAACCCATCATATTTGAGGATTGTTGAGGTCCAGCGTGAAGTTGGTTTTGGAATTGAATATGAGTCTGTATCTGTGGAGGTTGTTGTACTCTCTGTACCCTCTGAGAACAGCAGCTTCCGGTTTGTTCCAAGGGTAGTTCTTGCGAAGAATCTCCAGTACTCGAAGTCGGCGTGTGGTAGGGTGAGCTCGATGCACCAGATGTCATCGTTTCCGAACTAACTGTTGAATTATTCGAACGGTCTGGGATTCCGTTTCTGGAAGATTGTGTCGGCGATATATTCGACAGGCCGTTGTTTAGAGAAAGTAAAGAGGAGTCCAATGGCCTGCCTAGACGAGAAGCTATCTGCGGATATGAGGGATACTGGTGACTGCCATTTTGTAAGGGCGGGATGTAATTCGTATAATCGGCGGAAGAAGCGATAACATTCGCGGGAGATGCCGGTAAACCACTACTCGCGCCAATCAAGTTCAGACTGTTAGCGTTCATGCGCTGTAGAGCGGAAGCGGAAGCATCAGTAGACTGTTTTCGGTTTGGCTTTGCTGTCGGCTTCTGAATTCGAAATGATGCTTGTTTCGTAGGCGATAGCGGCGGATTATCTGATGGCTCTGCCTTGACGATGGCCGGCGTGCCGTTAGTCTTGCTAGGCGGACTTCCACCGCATCGACATGAGCCTCCTTTAGGGAGCGCAGCCGTTACATTCCGACATTGGCACGACTTGCCTGGCGGATGAGGACAGGTGCTCAGCGGTCGACCCGGCTTTCGCACAGGTAACAGCATACGATCCCCCAAATGCGCGCATTTTGTTGATCGATGCCCTCGTATACATGGCTCACTAAAGATAGGAGAAATAGTCAGTGGGTGAAAACAGCCAAGACTCTGCGGGAACCATTCGTTACACAAACCCCCAGTATCAAATAAAGATTGTTTGCTAGGAGAGGTGCCTCAAACTTAGCGTAACAACATGCAACCTTCCGAGACTCCCCATGGGACACTGCGCAGAGACAAACAGCAAAATATGACATTTGACTCACCAGGCCATCTTTTGTCCGTTAATGATAGGCATCTTCCGTAGCGTCGCGCGGCGGTACCGGCGCAACAGAGGCTCGAAAGTATGCTAGACAAGGAAGGTAATAGATCATGTAAGAATTATCGACAGTCCCAGAGACGACTCGTCCCAACTTTACTTTAGAGATTGATATCCAACGTGTTAGTCGGAAGCGAGGCACATTGGGACTTGTCTCATCGAGGTTGTCGCGCGGCAGGTAGTGGTTCTTCTAAGTCGTACTTGCGAAGGCAGGTTAACCACTGTAGCATGAGGTGAAAGTGGCTGGCGTCGTGGAACTCGAGGCTTCGAGAAAATCGAGATGAACTAGAGCGAACGACGCCTAAGGTCTCACAGGGGCCTTTAACAGATAAACTCGAGACCTAGATCGTTATAGGGATGGAGGTGTGGTATAGTAGATATATCAATAAGAGATAGGGTCTTAGAAGCTGCGAGGGTAAACGAATGAAGTGTAATATGTCCGGTAGAGTGTCGTCGACCAATATGGCTGGTATGAATTTGAATACCGAGGCAGAGTAATACAGGTTGGGAATATGACGGCAGTCACTCAACAATAGAAGCCTGGGGTCGGCACCTCGGGGTTCCGTCACAGGTTATGAATATCGGACGGGGGATGAAGGGTCCACGGTGAGACGATCCGGTGTAAGTAACGACTAATACTCTAAGAAGAGACTCCGGAAGGGCAGAGTCAATTTGGAATCTTATGACCGATAAGGAAGAATAATTGTCCAGGGATGGGGAGGGGAAGAGGTTGTTTCTTGTCTGATTCCCACATGTAACGTCTCCAGCCAACAACGTTAGTGGAGGTACCCAAGTAGGTAAGACTGTTAGGTACTTCGAGTCGAGGCTGATGACAAGACAGACCGAATACAAGAAGTCTGTACCGCCGGGGAAAGTCTCAGTCCTGTAGTTTAGATGGCGGTAAGAAAGGGGGATTTATGACCGGGATCCAGGTTTTTAGATGTCAATGTTTTCCAAGAGTCATCAGGACGGTTATAATTGTGTGAAATCCGGGAAAAGCTTCTCTTTTTGTTTTTTGTTTTTCAATGATGGTTGTGTTGGTAGTAGGCGGTTTAATGTTGCTCTCTATATAATACCGGTAAACTGTATGTGAACTATATGTAAACCTGTTAGAGATATTGTACCTCTTGGAGCTTAACGGGTTCGGTTTCGTCTTGTAGGCTTCAGCGGAACCACCAAGTTTGACCAAACCGTTTCCCAGTGAAGCATACCTAAAGGTCCCACCACAAGGAAATAGTCGGTTTAGACCATAATAAGACCACAAAATATCTACCTAAGTATGGTCTGAACTCTCTAGGAAATAATCAAAGGGTCAAAGGATATTAGCAAAAGTGAAAGATGATTGGGATGGTGACTGTCGTGTTGTCTGTGGGGGTATCCCAAAAACGAGCAAGTTTTGATTGGCTGCTTGGCCCAAATGGTGCTGACTTCGAGTTAGATCCTTCACTTTCCCTTTCCTCTTGGACAGGGATTATGCTATGTACATAATATAAGTACATAAAGTATATGTATGTGTTAGGTACTATATGTACTATGTACTGCAGAACGCGCTAATCGGGGGAGACGGGAGCATTAAAAGGGTCCTGCAGAAGATGCGTATCATCTACATCCAATGGCACTGTTAATGAATGACCATAGAGTCAACTTTATGGAGGGGCTGAAAGGGAGGGGCTCGCAACCAAAAAAAAAACATGAAGTTGAATGGTCTTGGGGAACGTGGGGCTAAAAATCTAAAGCACGTAGGTACCTTGTAGACCTTAGGTAACTTCCTGCCCTTAGAATTTTTACAGTATAAAAAAAAAAGGATACGTCATCTGGTCACATATCGGGTTTTTTTCTTCAAGCTTGCTTACAAGGCGTTTTCGGCACTTGCTAGCTATTGATATTCAGGCAGGTACAGTACGGGCTTATGATAGCACGAACGATAAAATGCTATAATAAGAGTCAACCTCTTTCCTATTCGGGTATGTCCCCAGTGTCAAAAAGCCTCAACCTTATTAAGTGCCTAAAATGCAATGCAGAACTTTAGAGGATTCCTGACGACAAGTACATAACCTTACGTATATTACTCGCTTACAAGTATAAGTACATAATCAAAGATGCGGCTCTTCGAGAAGAAAATACGTGTATCTATCTATCTATCTTAAATCTACCTAATTCGATTTTAATTACTTCAATTCCGATTACCTTCAGAAGAAACAAAGAGTTCAGCAGATTTATAGCACGAAAACTAATAATTAGTAATGACTGAAAAAGACCAATAGATATTGTCAACTACCCACTCGTAACTGTTATACAAAACCTGAACCTCGTGAGGCACATATACATTACCAACTCTTTCTACTATCTCATACATACCTATCTACATAATACATCTTATTACTTAGTTACTAGTAACTATATAAATCTTACATATCAGTTACCCATGCTGAAGTCATCGAGCCCTGCATAATCCGATATATAGGTACTCACATATCGCGGCGTAAGCTCTATCGAAACGAGTTATAACAAGCTGTTTGTATTCACGCTCGGACTAGTTACATGGTATAAGCCAGCATACGAGGTAAAACACCAAACTAAATATACGCTGTAAGGGGGACTCAAACATATACGTGAGTGATTCTGACGAATAATATCATTGTTGATATAATCATTGTTAGATATTATTGCATGTACAACATGCGCCTCTAGTTCTGCAGATCTAATATGAAAACTAAAAACTCGGATATCAAATCATAGTCCCGCAGCACTAAGTGACATCTGACCTCGATCAGATTCGAGATTCGATACCGCCGGAATGGATAACCGAAACCTAATTTTATCGAGCTCCGGGATGATTCCAATTGGCCCATCTTATATGGCATCTCGCGTGCTTCCACCTCCGGGATTTGTAATTACCCTAGACCTATTTGAGAAAATCATCATAGCTACCTTACTGGCTAGCCATTGGCGATGTCGCTATTTCTCAAGTATCAAGGTAGATATCATGCTCGAATTTTACGTTTGCTAGCAAACTAAAATCTGTCGAGTTTCTTGCTTCCCTCGCACAACGTCTCGTCCCAATCCGCCGGTAGAATCTACCCCTAACCCCAGGGCCGCTCTTAGAGAGATGATATTAATCACTTTAGATCAATGCATGTATCATCAATGTAGTACCAAATACAAACGTACTGTCTCACGATGTTACCCCTGATACCTTGTTCACTATCTGGCTGGTTAATAACGCTCATACCCCATGCCTTCATGTCTTGTAGATACGAAGCATCTGTTACAGAAGGGGCGTATCCCCGTGACTGTTTAAACCATTATGTGTGTAGTTGGCGAATCGTAGAGGGTCTGCTAAGAATTTCTAGTGACCTGAATAAGTATACCGAGTAGATAAGCGTCATCGTCATGGCACATAGCCATTAGTATTTTTAGTGAGCTTCAAGTACGATATAAAGCCATTAACAGATCCTACTTATCAGTCACTCTATGATTGATAAAGGCGACTGCATTCCAATGTAAAGCACGGTCCAGGCCTGACTCTCCTAACGTGGGACCTATATGTGCACAGGTAGGCCTCGATTTTGTTGATAGCCCCAGTTAGTTGTCGATGGTGTACGAATAGGATTGACTCCGTCCCTTACGCTGCCACATCATTTTCCATTGTCGGAGTTATCAGAGTCTGCAAACATATCGACGGCTCTCATACGCCTCCTGGACTGGGTCCCAGCTGATTGCTCCTTAGACAAGCTACTTGAACCGGCATTTCCAATATCTTCGGCATATTTTCCTTCACCACTTTGACTACCCTTGTCCGCCGTTTTACCAGCGGGGTTATCTCGTTCCGCATCTTTCGTTTCACTTTCGTCCATGGGTTCTCCATCTTCACTGTCATCCATTGGGACGCCATCGATATCGGTATCCAGGTCCGCCTCGTCCATTGACATATGCTCATCCATCGCCTCACCATCCACATCGTCAATATCCATCTTAGCGGCCTCGTTGTCATACCGCACTTCCCCAGCTGCAGGCAGAGGCACGAACCCTTTCCCTTCGATTTGCGTAGTAGCCAAGCTACCGGCTTCCACAGTTTTCCATTTGCCTTTCCTAGTGGTCTCATCAACCTGTTCCTCCTTCTTCGCACTTGGGGGGTTTTCAAATGTCTCATTGAAGAGCTGTTGGCTCTCGTGCGGAAACGCGCACCATCCTTCCCACAACCCCAATACTAACTTAACACTTCGTTTCCATTTATCTGCTCTCAGACGACCCCAATTGAGGCGTTCTGCTGTAAGGCCTAAAATCTCGAAAACGTCGTTATTTTTAAAAGATACCTCGAAGAGCTGGCGGTACCTCCAAGCATGCCGAACCCCGCTGGTGGCGGATGACGAGAGAATATCGCTCACGACATACAAACCAATAAGACTTGCAGCACTCGTATCCTGAGTT
This sequence comes from Daldinia childiae, assembly GCF_008694065.1. Classification (NCBI taxonomy): domain Eukaryota; kingdom Fungi; phylum Ascomycota; class Sordariomycetes; order Xylariales; family Hypoxylaceae; genus Daldinia; species Daldinia childiae. The sequence continues at coordinate 703,057 of NW_022984644.1, forward strand.
TCGCTTAGCTTTGCGTTTGCGTCGTCGGGAAAAGGTGTCGAGTTGAGCGACTCTCCGTGGTCCTCTCCATTTTTACTAGGTTTCCCATGCTCTGGGTTTGCCAAAGTTAACGCAAATGGCTTGATGATGTTGGCTACGATCATGTTTACAATTTCATCTGCGCCTCTGCTCGCATGGGTAATAGCGAAAGTTGTTACCCTAGCAATATCGCCCTTCCGAATCTTTGATAATGTCGTCGGGAGACGAGCTAGCAAGTGTGTCAATCTTGTTTTGTCGAGCGGATTCAAGTAAGTATTCTCGTTATCGCTACCATCTATCGGCTTGTGCCCTTCATCCTCATAGTCTTCTTCGTCAGAAGAGTTGTACTCCGAGTCTGATACGAATTCGTCGATAGCAGTAGCATATTCGTACGGCAAATCCTTTTCAGGTACCCTCCAAGCATGGCTACCTTCGAATAGTGGTATGTATTTCCCCTGTCGGCCAACCTTGGCTTGGCCGCCTGTGATCACCTCCCAGAGTCGCCACCGATACCAGACACCACCTTCACTACGTGCATCCCAGAGCCAGGCCCATTTCTCTTCTTTTTGTACATCGGGCCGCGACATCAAAAGGGCTTCGAACTCTGGGCCATGAGCTAATACAGATTCAACGACTTTATGGATTAGTTGAAGTTGTTTGATATCTCTCGGCGCTTGTACCGGGACATGAAAGATAGTTCGACTTATTGGTCCTCCCCCTGTACTATAAGACGTTGGCGGAGCAAACCCACGGTGAAATCCACCCGGATGATGAGAATTACTGTCATTTGCTTGCGGAACTGGTTTTGCGCCGAAAGCATGAGAGGTAGACGAAGACGTGAGACTCGGCGTAGCCATGGTAGATACTACAGCAGACGACAGATGCCTATGTAGCGACAGATAGAAACCGTAACCGAGATATCGATTCTGTAGAGAACTGACCGTCGCGTCGATATCCGTAGCGGGGGTCTCCTTAGACAACGTAACAATGGCGGCTATAGATTTCCTCTCTGTGCTTCCTGCAGTGGGAGGTAAGATCTTCACATTCTCTACAGTCAAGCTCGGTGGCATAAGAGCTTTTATGACTGCAAGAGATGTTCCCGGTGGAAGATTCGCTAGGCGGAGCGTAGGCTTCGCTATAGCCTTTTGCTCGGCCAAGTCCCTCGATCTTGTGTCGCCTTCGTCATCGCTTGCATTAAAAACTTTGGAAATAACTTTAGGTCGTAGGACATGGCCACCATCGCTATCATCATCATCGTGGAATCCAAGCCGACCCCGCGTATTATCTGCGGCTTTCCTATTGAATCCCTGTTGATGGGTGTCAAGTCTCCTCTTGCTACCAAAGGACGTTGGAGGAGGACCCAAAGATCCAGGGCCACTCTTCAAACCTGGCCCACCGCCAAAATGTCGCTTTGGCGGTATTGGTCTACCACCTTCGCGACCGGGAGGACCGCCCTGAGGTCGAGCACCAAACGCGAGTGGCGGACGGGAAGTAGGGCCCGTATTGTCATCCTCATCATCGTCGTGATCGAAACTCTTAACAAAACTCTCGTATACTGCGGCGGTTTCAGCAGCTTCTCTCTTACGCTTAGCCTCAGCATCAGCTTTCTGCTTCTCGAACGCGGATTGCTTCGACGGCTTCTGGAGCTTCGCCTCGACGTCAGGAAAGTCGGTAAGTTTCTTGGAAGACATTGTCGGTAAATTGATTAGATTAGGATTACGTAGGATTTCGCATTTTGTGAATAATTTGGTCTTGCATTAGTTAGTTGGTAGATGAATGGTATGTGGTTGGCGTTGGAGATTCAATTAAAGAAACATTTAAAGGTTGATGAGAATTGAAGCTAATTGGGATGGGTACCTCATTAACACAAGTATTCTGTACATTCTCACATGCCCATGTACCTAGGCACTTACATAATACTTGCATATATGCGCGCCGGTACCTAGGTACATAGCATACGGTGGATCATCTCCACGATCCAATCCAATCGTAAGGTCAACAAAATTATCTTACACTTACATCTAACAGTATCTGGTCAAATTAAGGGCGCTATTCAAGATATACCCTAGCCTAACAACATTCGAGTGTGGGATATCTCCACCTGGTTTCCACATCGGCGCCGATGCGGGGAGTATGTATAAGAAGTTCAAATAGTTACTAACTATATATAATTCATAGTTCAGATCTTAGTCGAATATTATCATATTATCAAATTATCATTGTTAATATCTTCGTAACTCTCATACCTTTTTCTTAAGAAGTAATTATTATGCCACTAGCAACGCAAGTATCGCCGGAAGGTTTGTCTATGACTCAGGTTCTATCATGTCCAACCCCAGTCCTCCAAGATATCATTCTCGATCCAGATATGGACCCCAAGCATGACCCCCCTACTAGCATCTTGATCATAGGTGCCGGGGTATTCGGACTCAGCACAGCCCTCGCGTTGACCAAGCGCCCGGAGTTCGCATCTACCTCTATAACTGTCCTGGACCGGTCCCCAGAGGCTGGGGTATTCCCATCCCGTGATGCTTCCTCTATCGACTCGTCGAGGATCATCCGGGCCGATTATGCAGACCCGGACTACGCGGCGTTAGCATCGGAGGCACAAGCCCATTGGCGGCAGACCGATCCGGCCTCTCTCGGTGGTGAGGGCCGGTATACTGAGTCTGGATTCATACTAGGAGCCGACTCCGGGCCGCTGGTGCGTGATAACGGGTCGTCAACCGGTCTTGCCTATGCTAAGAAAAGCTGGGTGAATGCAATGGCGCTCGCGCATAAGGAAGGACGACCTTTAAGCTCAATTCGCGTTTTAAAGAACCCGTGGTCTGTCGGCAGTATGTAACGTTGAGACCCCTTTTCCCCCTCTCGCCTAAAACTAGAGCCGACGTTTCTCTATCAGGCTAATCTAGGAGATTTTATTCTTTTACATAAACCCCTTTAAACTCCTTACCAGAATGAGAATAAATATTAACTCTCTGATACAGTGGTATCTGGCACGGGAGGCGAGTTCGCTTACTGGGGATACCTAAATACTGCGAGTGGTTGGGCAGACGCTGAAGCGAGCATGAAGTGGTACTACGAGCGTGTCACTGCCACGGGTCGCGTAACCTTCGTCAACGGGACGGTTGAAAGCCTCGAGACAGACGAATCGTTAAGGAGGGTTATCGGGGCGCGACTTAAGGACGGTAGCACGTTATCAGCCGATCTCGTAGTCGTCGCTGCGGGTGCCTGGACACCTACGCTGGTAGATCTCTCAACACAGGCCGTGGCCACCGGCCAGATTCTAGGTTATATGGACATCACCGAAGAGGAGCAGAAGAGGTTAGAAAAGGTTCCAGTGATGCTAAACATATCAACAGGTCTCTTCGTGATACCTCCGCGCAATCGTGTGCTCAAGATTGCAAGGCACGCATATGGATATCTAAATCCCAAGCCGGTATCAAAACCGCCTCTAGGAGTTCCCGGTTCGACAACGCCGGAGCTAATATCACAGCCGTATACGCATCTCGATGATGCAGGTCTCTCAATTCCAGCTGATGCAGAGAAAGTACTACGGGATGGTTTGCAGAAAATAATACCTTGGCCGGAATTACAAAACCGACCTTTCTCCCGAACTCGACTCTGTTGGTATACAGATACCGAGACGGGGGATTGGATAATAGATTACCATCCATACTGGCAAGGTTTGTTTGTTGCTACAGGAGGGAGTGGACACGCATTCAAATTCTTGCCAGTTATTGGTGATAAAGTAGTAGATACCATTACGGGAAAATGCTCTGAAGAACTTCGGAGAAAATGGACATGGAGGTCCTCAAATACTACTAAGATCATAGCAACAGAGGATGGGAGTCGGGGTGGACAGCCCGGACTAACACTAGAAGACGCGATGAAAAAATAAACCTACATATCTAATTTAACTAGGCAAATCACAAAGATCATAAGTCAAAATACGAGAATGCCAATTATGAATCAATGGGTGAATAGATGCATATTTTACCTGAGGAAGAACCTCAAGCAACAATAATCCATATGAAGTCCAAACGGTGTTCCGTAACGGATCGTGAGGAATACGCAGGATGTTACTAAGATGTCCAGACGGATCATGACGCATACAACCAATATCACCCCTGTCCTCAAACTCTGCGGAGTGTATCCGCCAAGATGGCTCGCATCCACCTCATTACCATCCTCGTAATGCAACCACCGATACTGACAAGTAATTCGGGGTATCACAACCTCCACCGACGCCGTACTATCAATTGTACAGCCCTACTCCTTTGCGCGAATTAATACGGCACCATCGACCTGCGCGAATGCCGCCGGAAAGTATCACGGTGCAATCTAAGCCGCTAATCCGGATCTGAAGAGGGTTTTCTTTTTTTTTTCCTTGTGATATAAAATCATCCTTATTCCTTCCAGTGTAATAGGTCCTTCCTATGTTAAACGCCGATGCAATGCTATGTGGGAAAACGACAATGATACAATAATTGACGAAAGTCCATGGGCTTGGTCTACCCAGAACGACGTCGTGACTCGTAAGGCGAAGATCATAAAATCATAAAGAGTCGGTTAATTTACAAATCCCGAATGGGCACCGAAGGGAAGAGTCTAGTGACAAGGGCGGCTCGAAGAACACGTGTCAACCATGACGTTAATATGTTAAAAGACTCTAGACCTTGCGGAAATCTAGACTATGTTAGTAACAGAACATAAGTATAGGGCACAAGCTTGGTAACACTCACCTTGCAGAACGGGGTAAATCATTTCGAAGGCCTGATAAATTTCTTCTCTGACTTTCGCTCCGGTCAAAACAATCTTACCGCTCACAAAGATCAGGAGAACAATCTTAGGCTTAATCATGCGGTAGATTAGACCAGGGAACAACTCAGGTTCGTAAGAACTGAAGTTGTGATGGCGCGAAGCAAGACCCTCAAGTCTAATGGGAAACTTGATATCGCAGCTGCCAACGATATTCTGGATCTTGAAATCGCTGAACTTGGCATTGAAACCGAGCTTCTGGATGATACGAGCATATTTACGCGACGCGAGCTTCGAATCATCTTCCGACTTAGCGCCCGTGACAACCATCTTGCCTGAGGCAAAGATCAACGCCGTAGTCTTTGGCTCGCGAATGCGCATAATAACGGCAGCAAAACGCTGGTGTTTGTCAGCAGAGCTCTTTCAAAAATAAAGGATTAGATTCACAGTACCTTCGGGTTGTACTCGGCATTGCGGGCATGCAGGGCAATCGTCTTCAAATCCAACCGGCACTCAAGGTTGACAGTTGCGACGATATTCCTTTATCATGCGCGGTGAGTTTAATGTCTATAAAAATGCGACATAGGTTATACATACTGCAAGGTAGGAGTCAGCCCACTTCCTCCTTGGACAGCCGCAGGCGTAGCAGCGGGTGTGGCGGGAGTCACCCCGGTACCGTTTGCAGCCTGCTGAGGAGCGCCGTTTACGGGTCTCTGGCCGTTCGCCTTCTCGGCATCGAACGAGGGCGGAGTGAGATCACCAGCACCACCAGGGAAGGATAGAGAACCAGGCGCGGTAAAGGCCTTAGCCTGTGCGGCAGTAGACGGGTGGGTATGAATGGTTTCCATCTTGCAAATGCACGCTCAGGCTTTTTAAAGTTGAGCGGATCAGAAGTACAGACCTAAAAGATCTAAGCGGTTAGAAAATAGTTTCCAAACAATCAATGCCCACTGGAATCAAAAAAGCGCGCGACCAGCGGAAGATTGAATAGGGATGATAGAAAAAGATAAGACAGTTATTAAATGCAAGGTTGATGCTCGGTTTAAATAGAAAATAAAAATTTTCTTCCTGATTGGTGAATCAGGTGTCAATGAATCAGGTGTAGAGGGGCAACGGGGCGACAGTGAGGCAGGTGAAAGTGGGGGGTTGCTAGGTACTGAAGGATTGATATTGGAAAGTGGGAAAATAAGGCAGTTAAGATACCCAATCAGGGCTGATTTCTACAGGTATGTTTGGTCTCCATTGTATCGAAGAAACTGACTTCGTACTAGGGCAAATAAATGATAAGAAACAGGCAGCCTTACCAATTAATGTGCTAGAGATAAACAAGTAAATGTCTCCCCAACACAGTAGAGGCTAGTACGACGATACGGTCGATGGATCTTTCGATCTGTTGACCTGAAAGCACACACACGAGATGTAGATATCAGATGTCAAAAGTCACTTCCCGACCAAATCGGAGAGGTTCGTGAGCTTTACTTCCACTGATTCGAAGCGCAAGATATACGAGTGACTGTCGAGGTCGAGGGATCTAAGGTAGGATTCGACGACAACGACGGACGGTGGAAACTCGGTCTCTCGCAACGACGGTATTGAGGGAAAGGCAAATCCTCAGCCTTGCGTTTTTCTTCAAAACTCGTCTTCTATTGTTGATCTATCTTCTTCTTGGCTACACAGCACCGTGATCCGTGCGTGTAAAATATGCTCGAGATCAGGTGAGACGGATTTACTCTTCCTGATGCAGATGCTCGAATCCTGAAATAGGCGAGCAACTGGTATACACAAAGGACCAACCTAAAGGATGGTTATCTTCGATTTTACTTGTGTCGCCTGTTTGCTTAATTTAGCGAACAAGTACGATAACACAATGACAACTTCGATTTGGCCCCAAAGCAGACGATGTAGCTAACAATAGTCCGCGGTGTGACGTTGAAGTGATGAAGTGAGATGAGAAGAACGCGGGACGCGGGGTAAAAATGTAGGGATAAGGTATTGTAAGGTACGTACTCTCTCAATCACTGTTAGAAGGAAGGTGGGGTCCCAACAATGGTGACGCGGTTATGAGAGAGTGAATAAAAAAAATATATTACGAGGGTCAAACTCAATTGACAGGCAATTGCTGACAAAAGGTCTGGTTTGTGGCTGATGCACTTTTTGTTGTGGCTGAGGAGAATTATGAAGAGGGGACCTTCGGGTCGGGGAATCCGCGCGCAAGAATTTTCGAAACATTGAATTTGAGGGGGAGCTGGCCAATTTATAATTTTTGGAAGCAAGCACTCTCGTGCAAGTGCGCATTGACTTTTTAGGTAGGTACGCCCCAGTGTGGCGGAAACCTACTACCCACTGCTCCCTGCTTCCCTTCCTTAGCGGCCACGCTAGCATTAATGCGTCCAATCATGTCTCCTCCCTCGTCCCTTATTTTATCTTCCTTAATCTTTTTCTTTCCTTGCTCGTCACTCTAAGTTCTTACCAAGTCTTTCTCATGTTCCTCGTCATCACACTATTTCTTCTACGCAACCTTCCACCCCGTGCACATTCGCGTCCGTATCAAACACGGCTTCTCATTCTACATCCTACACGATCTAAAGAAGTTTTCTTATGTTCATTTGCACCTTGCTCTCCTATATTATAATATTTACTAATATTTAGGTCAATATTATCATTATCGACGAAACTCCCGTCCTGCTTTCGTGGCTGCAGAAACCCATGACTCGGTCCATTCAATACATCCACAACCTACGCAGAAGCATCGTCAGTCCGTATTACGGCTAGCAGTTCGCACTGGGCTCGGAGCTATTGGATAGCCACCAGTCCAGGCTCCTAAAATCTTGACGGGTGGGTGTGAGCAGGACGGAGTTTTAGACCCCAACCATACCACACCCTGCGAGCCTGGTTTACCTGCCACCCCTAGCCCTCTTCTTTCTCCCTGAAACGCACACAATGCCTCCTCTTTTACCCCTATTATCATGCTTTTTGTGTTTTGATTGACGCTTGGCCAGTATCTCAGATTTTGCTCAGCCTCCACAAGAATGCATATCTGTTCACATTCTATTGTGAATGGAAAACCCCAAACAATGGTTCAGGAGAAGATTACGTGGATTAACAAGCTCTTTTTTTTTCTGCTCCGCGAGTAAACGAGACGGCAAATTGTTAGGTTGTGCTGCTGTCGCACTCGAGCATCCTACAAATTTTATTTTATCCCTCTTTTCTTTGTTTGGCTGTGATGATCCCTTTTTCGTGGATCAATTGCAGGTCTCATTTCGGTGGTTTCGGAGGTACCAGCCGCAATCGCAATCAGAGAACGCCACCCTTGACCAACACATTTTTTTTTGTCATTTTTCCTTTTGTTTTTTTTTTTCTTAACGCTTTTTCCATTTTAGGAATGGAAAACGTATTGAATCAACCACAAAACAAAATCTTGCTCATCGAACAACTTTGCGTTTTCCGAAGCTGAGTTTGCTAGAATAACCTGTTCGAAAAGCTAGAGATTATTATCTTCGCACTTATCCTTTGGGGATATGCGCTACCGTTTTGGTTGAGAACTAAAGCGACACGATACTTGATCTCACTCTTGTGTTCGCCCCCCCTTGTTTTGGTATCCATTTTTGTAGTTTCGTATTCTATCGGTCTGTCGGTGCACAAGGCAAGACCTTGTTCTAGTACACAGTACTAGGTAGCCTTCAGGCAAATCCCTGCCAGTGGCCACACGCATTATTTTCTACCTAAAGGAAAAAATTGAAAAAAATTGAAAATGAAAAATTTTCAAGGAAATCCTCCCTCGGCTACCAGCCTCATTCAGCTGTACGCTACATACCAACCAGACAAACCAAAGAAAAATTCCTTGTTATGCATCATTTCTTGGCAACCCTTATGACTCATTGATAACCCTTTTTCTTACAGAGTTCAATGCAGCGGTCGGTGTATTTGTCCAGTGCATATACATACTACAACTTAAACTTTTCTTTTTCTTAATGTCGATATGAATTTGAATTATATGGGGTGGTCTTAGATGATATCTCTAAATCCTGTTCTATCGGACTTCAAGTTCGTAACTTCGTATTGCTAAGTTGTGATTGGAATCGTCCGCCGCTGCTGCCTGAGCGCTAATTTTCGCGCTGGTAAGAACGCGATATCCCTGTAAGACTAGGAGGCTTGGCGCTCTCGGTTGGTATGAGATTTGTATGCAAGCGCTCGGTACTCTTAAATCACCTGATGTAACGATAACGGTCTGGCAATGCAAGCTGCACAAATTTGCGGCTTGAACATGCAAGTAGCCTCTAGTAACCAGTATGTATGCACTGTGTTCTTTATTTATTGGTTTCTTGCTTTTTATCGATATAATCACGAGTCTAATATCAATTTATCCCTCTGCACAAGCAGTTGGGATATAACTTCTCAAAGCTCTAACCTAATTGAATTATCAATAATACATAACTGCAGTCTTTTATAGAGTTCTTATCGAGTTGCTGCCGACCTTTACATATTCTTTGCTTTTAAAAGCGCCATGCTTATATACGTACATATAAGTAGTTGTTTTAACTAGTTAACTAGTAGTAAACCTTCAAAGTTATAATGTCGCGGGTACTAAAAGTCTGAAAGTCAATATTAAATCTTACAAGCGCCATAAGTAAGAACACCGCCATACTTTGAAATTTCAATGTAATGTTTGCCCGAGTCTAGGTTAGTTAACTACCTAATAAAAAAAATTGTTCATTATGATGCTACGTAATATTAGTCTATTCTCTTAAGGATATAAAAGCTGGGTAAGTTATATAGGTACATAGTAAAAAGCTAGGCAATATCAACTAAAACATCCGATTTGAGAGTTGATAACATGAGCTATAGCTTTACTGGCTTGCTTAAAATAAATGTTATTTTCTAAAAGTGTACGCCCAGTGAATGGGGCCTGCTGAGTAACAACTGTTATATTATAAAAGTTAAAGTTAAAAAAAAAAAAAAAAAGAAGCGTCAATGATTGGAACAACTATGCTTAACGTAATAGTAGATTCTTGAAAATGATATCATAGTATTATTATACAATTACTTGACGAAGGCGAGACCTAAGAAGCTTATATATATGGCGATTGGGTATATATAATTAAAAAACTGTCGTGGGCACACACATCAACCATCGAAGTATTTTCTATTTCCTCTTCTATCATGGTTGGTGAAGCTATCGCAAAGGTAATGTTTTCATCGTTGAATTAACTTTATACCTCCACTATATCGGACAATTCAACATCTAATTAATTTTGTATAAAGACTTATGCTCACTACCTAAGTAGTCAGTAGAAGTAAATGGTGATGAGTTGTTTATCTTGCATATAGGTAACATTATTGCTATAACACCTAAGCGTCCGTATAATATCATATCATTGTTTTTACTCACATAGTATCATGGCTTCTTAAGTCGTGTTAACCTAATCTATGTGTTATTTTCACTCCGGATAGATCCTTCACCTATTTTAGCGGCATGTATGTTGTTATTTCACTACGATTATTCGTGGGATACTTTCGTAGCCCCCGGTTATTTCTTCAAGCCCCGACAACTATAACAACCTAAATGTTAAGTTTTAAGCAAGACTGTACCTAGCGACACGCCCTAGGAGCCAGCACAGATAAGACCGAACAATATCAAAAGATATTATATCTTTCGTAGGGATATGTGATGCTTTCTAGTTACGGTGTAGCCGTTAGTCTCGTGTGTCGTGGCACATTCCCCACGCCCGATCCACGATTCGTGCACGAGGCCCCTTACTTAAGTCGTATTCCCCTAATACATCTTATATACGGGTATAAGCAGTTTTTTGGAAGTCGTGCAAAGGAAAGAAGCGAGATTAAGATATATCGTGCTTAGTTGTCAATACTTTCCTTCCCCTGTTTTTTACGATTGCATTGACGAATTCTAAATCCTGTATGCCGTGTAGTTTTACAAGTTGTTAATCTGCGCATGTAGCTTCAAGAAAGACTAGTGATAATGAAGGAATGATAACACGTGTTCGTGATGGATGGCGGAGATATTGTATTAGATCGGTTTAACGAAGACAAGTCCGACCGGTCGAAGTCACCGACGCCAAACCCCGATCGTCGTCGGTATGCGGCGGGTCTGCAGACGGAGGTGGGGGTGAAAGAGAACCTGCAAGCCCTTGTACCGTTGAAAAAAACAAAGTGATGATGTGATTAAGTGGGGGGTTTCCACCCAGACGGCTCTGGGGCTTCTAGGCTTTATCAGTTTTCGGAACTAGACCATCTAGACTTCACTATCTATTGGTATAATCGTGTCCATTCACCGTTCGCTTGGAAAACTACCCCTGGCCATCCCTGCCCGTGGCTTTTTATACTCGCTAACGAGCCGCCCACGTCTGCCACACACCCTATTGTTAAAGGCCAGCAGGTTTGAGGCGAATTAGAGATACCTATACATCCCGAGTTAGGATAGACTCCTCAGCCGATCTATTACGGTCTATTACGTATCGGGCAAGATGTCTCGTAACCGAGACGCCTGTTATACGTACGCAGGCGCTTACGGTAGGCGATGATGAAAAGTTGGCAATCTGGGACTGGTCAGAATAGTCGAGACATGTCGGTGTGAATGTGAATTTATTATATTTCGGATCATCCATCCCCATCGGTTTGCTGGCCATATTCTCTGCTAGGTACCTAAGTTACCTGTTATTGTAAACGTGTACTGTACCTAAGAAAAGCCAGCGAATCCCCGTCACCGCTAGTTATATGTATGTATGTATGTACCTTATTGCTTTCTTTCGGCTTCCATTAAGCTTCTGACGATACACGGATAGCCCTGCAAAGCTCCGTTTACGGCGCCGGTCCAAGGTATTAGCTGCGATAAGCGTTACAATACATGCAAACTTCCACTCCACATCTCCTGAGATACATACCCTTTTTGACCTTTTTCTGCTTCACCAAGCGACCTCTAGAGTATATTCCCGGGCCGTCTTTGCGTTCCACTAGACCCCGTATCTACGGAATTGGAACTTTTGCCTTTTACTAATACTTGATCCGGTCGTCTTTATCAAAATCAAGTGGTCACGTGCTTATGCTCTGAGGGTCTGAGGGTGTGCTGTATAGTTTACACGACCGGATTCCTCATCCCTTATTCGATTTTGGGGTATTAGGGTTCGACTTGGATAGCTAAGATCGGGAAGATGACTGTCATCGATACCAGCAAAGATCTATCTGCGTTATTTCTTCAGCAGGTCAAGGCTACCCCAGATGCCGTTGCCCTGGAAGATGGACCCACGACGTTAACTTACGCCGAGCTCGATCGCAAGGTCGATGCACTCTCTACCCGTCTTCGTCACGACGGAGTTGGTAGAGATTCTCTTGTTGGCGTCTTGCTTGGACGGAGTGCAGATTATGTTATTTCCTGTCTTGCTGCGCTCCGTGCGGGCGGAGCATTCTTAGTCCTTGAACTTGCATACCCTCCGAGTCTCCTGGCCGCTGTTATCGAAGATGCAAGACCTACCGTGATAATAACACACATGGCGCATTTTGGCAAGATCAACTATAAGACCCCCCTCATAGTTCTTGATGATAAAAGTTCGTATGAAGATGGAGATGCTCTATCAAATGGAACATCGAAGACGCTACCCCCATTGCCCGCGGAAGATGACTTAGAGAAACTTGCCTTTGTGTCCTACTCATCTGGAACTACTGGAAAACCTAAAGGGATTGCGAATCCACACAGGGCAGCTGTTTTATCGTATGACTTAAGATTTGGAGTCAATGATCTCAAACCAGGCGACCGTGTAGCCTGCAATGTATTCTTCGTCTGGGAGATACTGCGTCCGTTACTGCGAGGAGCCACTGTAGTGACTGTTCCTGATGAGACCAGTTACGATCCTGTTGCTTTGGTTGAATTACTTCGCTCAAAGGCTATCACGGAAACTCTCATGACACCCACTCTGCTTGCAACAGTCCTCGCTCGGCATTCACAGCTTGGAGCCCGTCTCCCAGATCTGCGTACAGTATGGCTCAACGGTGAAGTTGTGACTACTGACCTTGCGCGACGTGGTCTCAAAGCGCTCCCGAAAGCACGCCTATTAAATTGTTATAGTGCTAGCGAAACCCACGAAATTGCTTGTGGAGATATAAGGGATATGGTTAATGACGAAGCTCGCGTCGTCCCAGTTGGTCCTCCCCTGGACCCGGAGCATACATACATTCTTGACGAGGATGGCAAAAAGGTTGAGACGGGTGTTAGCGGCGAGTTGTTCGTTGGAGGAAAACTCCTCGCACGAGGATATCTGAACCTACCGGAAGCGACCGCGAAAGCTTTCACCGACGACCCCTTTAACCAGACATCTGGCGCACGAATGTACAGAACTGGAGATACGGCGCGGTTACTTCCCTCAGGGCTTCTTGAAATTACTGGTCGTGTGGGAGCGATGATCAAGATCAGGGGTTATAGCGTACAACCTCCGGCTGTCGAGAATGCGATAATAAAGCACCTCGCAGTCCGTAACTGTGTCGTGATCGCTCATGGGGACGGCCTCGATCGCCAACTTCTCGCTTATATAGTCCCAGACGAGGATGAGCCTGGCGATCGAACAGTCGTGAAAATTGACGAGGCCGGATTCAGTCCGGTTGCGCGGCGTGCTCTATCGGACCACCTCGCACATTACATGATTCCGGCTCTTTGGGTTGAACTGGATAGCTTACCTACTCACGAAGTGTCAGGGAAAGTCGATCTCAAACGTCTCCCCCCGCCAACTAAGTCGCGAAGTCCTGCGTCGTCGCTGGCACCCCAGCATCGAAACCAGAAAATTACTGTCGAGGACATTGCAAAGATGTGGGCTGCATCTCTTAATATCCCTTATAAATCCATAATGCAACAGGAGCATGACTTTTTCGATCTTGGTGGTCATTCATTAGCGCTCGTCGACCTCGTTACAAGATTTACTGGCACCTATGGCTTCCCCGTGGCTCTGAGCCGCCTTGCTGGTAACCCGACACTAAAGGGACACCTAGAAGTTGTCTGCGATGCGCGTGATGGGCATACTGCATCCGTGCAGGCTGATTTACCTGCCGTTCTACGCGCAGACTCCGTTCTTCCACCTGAGATCAAGCCTTCAGGAGCCAAGATGCAGCGAATTAGTGACGCAGATACGATCTTGCTCACCGGTACAACTGGATTTCTGGGAGCATTCCTGCTTAGCACCATCTTAGAAACTACTTCGGCACAGGTCGTATGTCTTGTTCGCTTTGCGGATCTTTCAAGAGATAACTACTCCGCCGGAGTAGCGCGAATTCGTAAGAACCTCCTCGATTTGGGTCTCTGGAATGACTCAATTCTGGACCGCATAGAGGTTATCCCGTCCAACTTGGCTCGGAAGCGCTTCGGCCTTTCACCTGAAGGCTTTGAAGATTTGGCTTCTCGCGTGCAGGTTATTATCCACTCGGCTGCTACGGTCAACCTTGTATATCCTTATGCTGCTATGCAGGGAGCTAATATTTTTGGTACGAGAGAAATTCTGCGACTTGCGTGCCGAGGAGGTGCGACTGTTCACCACATCTCCACTAATGGCGTGTTGCCGCCATCCGTTGAAGGCTGGTCTGAAGACGCCATGTTGGACGTAGACGAAGTACCCGAGAAATTAATTGACGGATATGGCCAGACGAAGTGGGTGGCAGAGCAGCTTGTCCTCGAGGCCGCGAAACGGGGCTTACCGGCGAGAATATATCGCCCAGGAACTATCAGTGGCCATAGTGTCTCTGGATCATCGAATACATACGATCTCCTTAACGCCCTGATCGTAGAATCGCTTCAGCTAGGACATGCTCCGGACATCGAAGGCTGGTATGCTGAAATGACTCCAGTCGATTTCGTCAGTAAGGCTATTACGTCCCTAGCCGATCTTGTGGACACGGACCAGCGCATATTCCATCTAGGTGACCCATCTCCAGTTCCAACTAAGGATATCTTTGGAATCCTTGGCGAACTTGGATACCCCACAGAACCTCTTGGATGGGACGAATGGGTTGGCATGTGGGAGGAGAAGAGGGGATCTAGCAAGGGAGACAACATTTTTACAGTTGACATTCTTCGTCGTGGTATGCCTACGGTTGATTTCTTGAAATGGGTCACCGTCCTCAAAGATCCGGCAACGGAGCCTGCTCTCGCTAAGACTGGCCTCCAGCGTCCTAAGATTGATAACAAATTGTTCGAGACCTATACTCGGCACTTTTGCGCTCGGGGTTGGCTGCCACGTGCTCCACGACGGACCCAAACCAACGGAGTTGCCAAACACTCGAAACGAGGCCCGCTAGCTGGGCGTGTCGCAGTCGTCACGGGTGCATCGTCAGGCATTGGTGCCGCCGTTGCTACCGCTTTAGCTAGAGAAGGCGCTCATGTGGCTATCGCCGCCCGACGTACCGAGGCTCTCGAGGATCTTAAGAATAAGCTTTCTAGCTCTGGAAGCAGAGTGCTGGTACAGAAGACAGACGTCACAGACCGAAAACAAGTCGAGTCGCTCATGCAGACCGCAACAGAAAAGCTTGGCCCTGTCGATATTCTCGTCTCCTGCGCTGGTGTCATGTACTACACGATGATGGCAAACGTGCACATGGAGGAATGGGAACGCACCGTCGACGTCAACTGCAAGGGCCTTTTGCACTGCCTCTCGTCCACAGTTCCGTCAATGTTGTCCCGTGGTGGAGGTCACATCGTCGCCATCTCGTCGGATGCCGGGCGCAAGGTGTTCCCAGGACTAGGCGTGTACTCGGCGAGCAAGTTCTTCGTAGAGGCCACACTACAGAGCCTACGACTCGAAACTGCTGGGTCCGGCTTGCGTGTGACCTCTGTACAGCCCGGTAACACGGCCACCGACCTTCTTAGTATGTCTACTGATGCCGAGGCTATTAAGAAGTACGGCGAACCGACCGGCGCCAAGGTCCTACACCCCGAGGAGGTTGCTAGCGCCATTATTTATGCCCTGCGTCAGCCCGCACACGTTGCTGTTAACGAGGTCTTGATCGAGCCCAGGGATGAGCCTATCTAAGAGTACGGATATCAGTGACTGCGTTTAGTACGACCCAGGAAAGAAGTCATGCTAAACTGAGAATGGGTTAGGGGGGGAAACTTGTACCACGATCTGGACTGTCAAAAGCTTCTCTGGGGATTTCTTGTTACTTCTTATCTTGTGGGACCTAACTGGTGGCTTTGGTGTAATATTCTTTGCATATTAGCGGCTTCATGACGGTCATGATGATTGGGTTCCTGACTAAGTGTATGATGTACAAGGGGCTCGAGAGGGTAAAAGGGCGGTTATAGAAAAGGTTTGGTGAGAAGTTGAAGAGTGTTATGGCAATAGTAATAAGGTGGATTGTTGTATGATGTACACGAAGATAGGAAGATGAGAACCTAATAACAAAGTAACGTTTACCTCAAGGCCGAGTGTCGAGACTTCATACCTGCTAGAAAGATAGCCTACCAAGGAAAGACACTTGCTCTTAACTTGGGCAAAACAGTAGCTGGCAGAACATATTCACGAATGGTACTGGAACTGGCTCGAAAGCCGGACAAAAATTGGTTCCCACATCCACAACTTTCTATTGGTGTTCTTGTTGCTAACTTCTTTCAAAAGGCGCGGATCGAAAACCCCAAAATCAACCTCTGACACAAAAACGTCAGATTCCTGCGGTGATAATAGTAATACACCTGATCAACATGTCTAGACTTGCTAGAAGATCCTCGGCCGTTGCATCCGTCATTAGCCGTAACAATCCCGGAAAAAAATCCTGATAAACCCCATCTATGACCTAAATTTACAAGATACCCTTAGTTATTTATTCTCTTTAAAAGTTGGAAGCTCTTAGTTAGCTCCTAGCTTTCCTAAGAGACCTTGTAAAAGGCCACCTAGACCGCCCTGTTGTCCAGCAGCACCACCGGCAGCATCGCCGGCAGCGTCACCGCCAAGGAGACCTGCGAGAGGGTTCGCACCAGCAGCGTCACCACCTGCTGCGCCGCTGAGAAGATCCGCGAGAGGGTTTGCGCCGTCAGCACCGCCGCCTAGAAGGCTTCCGAGTAAGTCGGTGAGCTTGTTACCGCCCTGTTGGTCTGCGCCAGCATCCGCACCCGCACCAGCATCTGCACCAGCGTCTGCACCAGCACCGGCATCCGCATTGGCACCGTCTTGTGCATCTTGGGCGTTGTCATTGTCTTTACCCTTGCCCTTCTTGCCGTCCTGCTGGTCAGCGTTGTCGTCTCCTTGGTTGGCATCGCCTGCAGCATTGCCAGTTCCGTTGTTGACGGCGCCGGCCTCGATGGCGGCAGCAGTTCCGTTGTTGGCAGCACCCACGTTGGCGCCGTCCTTGTTATGCTTCTTCTTGGGGAATCTGACATCCAGAGCTGCATATACAATTAGTATTGTTGTGTGGCTAAGATGACTGGAACGGTACATACCGAATTCTCGAGGGGCTCGGACTTGGAGAGCTCCCTGGGGTTGTTGAGTTGGTAAGGCAGCACCGAAAGAGGCGGCTGTGGCCAAAGCCATCAAAATAGCACCGAAGTTCTTCATGTTGAAAAGAGTGTATATCCAGACACTTAACAGAAAGTAAAGAAGGTTGAAATAAAGTTGTCAAGTGACGAAATAATACAGCGTAAAGAAGGTATGAGCACAGCTTCATTCAGTTAGTTTGGACTTGACCATGTTGGATATTCAATTTAACTCACCTCTTAAGAACAAGAAACGACCTAGAAAGGAAAGGTTGACGGTTGAGGCTGATGTGGATGTGTGAAGAAACAAAAATAAGACCAGATTGAACAGCACGGGGAGGCGAGCATTTTATGGACAATTGAAGTTCGAACCTTGGATGAGCTCAACTATCCCATCCCTGATTAACGTGGCATGACAAGGTCTGTGATAGACGGTTACATTCTAACAAACTGGCAGCTAACCCCATAGTCACAAATGATGCTTGTAAACATGACATAGCTTAATAGCTATCTCCATGTACGTTAAGACGGTTATAATATCAATATCAAAAAGGCCTTAAGAAATACAGGGAATAAGGCATGTAAACGAAGCTCCGATTGGGTTGACGAGATTGTAGACCCACCGAGGCCAAACACTTCAAGAAGGCATTCCGTCCCACTCAAAACATGGGGCGAAGTAGAATAAGATGACCGTTTGAGTCCCTATTGCAGATCATACGAGCGATGTTAAAAGAGTTGCAGATCTGGGCCTCCAGATTTGGAGCGGCACCGGGGAGATCAATTAGGAGATCCTTGGGAATCATTAGAGTTGAAACTTGAGATGCCAAGAATGCGTGGGGATATCTTGGTCGCTTTGAGGTTATCGACTTTTCTCGGCATCAGGAGCACCCAAACGTCGCACGGGGCAGATCAAACGAGCCTCAGACAGGCACACACCAGGGAAGCACAGGGGTATTTGACTAGGGTTGCCAAAATGCCAGGAAGCGCACATAGAATCTTGATTTGCTGATAGTAAGTCGGTGTATTTTGTATGGTTGTAAATGTCAAATGTCCCAAGCGTCATGCAGGGTTGACAGCTCACCATCTAAGGAAATAAGACTTCCGGTTGCAGCCAGGAGTCTCTCGAAAGCATTACTAGTCTAGAAACGACCCAGAACAGCAATTAAGTCGTGATTTAGATTTTAGAACCTAGAAAGAATAGTGGCTGTGTCTTTCAAACCTCAAAGTACGGACATATGCGAAACGTATCAGAAGCTTGAATAGCTTCGGTGTAGGCGCTTATAGCCTTTTTTCATTAATGATGCTTTTGAGAATAACTTGGAAACTAACCTTGTTGCCTCATAAAAGTGCTTAATGTTGATACATATCGGTATGGTCTAAGTAATATCGTGGTCTAATATTACTGCCGATCACTAGGACCATGTGCTCTCCGGCAGTCCGCATGTGCATACGGGTGTAAACGTAGATCTTCATTTAGCCCTTCTCATGCGAGAATAGCTTCGCAGAAAGATCAAGCCAAGGTAAATCATGATGTGAAGATAGTCGGCTTGACATGCTGCTGGAACGGCCAAACTAATAAGATTCCCGGGCCTCGAGAACGATCATGGAGATCTATGGTGAGGATGTACATATTAATGCCTTGTCTTATTTTGACTGGTGAATGGCAACTGTACGCGCTTGCGTTCTCGAACATTTGCAACACTACTGAAATTTGTTTATTGCGAATAGTATATGAAGTAAACATACGACGATCTCTCGAGTTTATAACCGACAAGATGTTATTTGACCTCGGGAGTTATGGACGAGTGGAAATATGTAAGAGTTAGTTATTCTGGTCAGTAGAAAGAGCCTTGTACCTTGGTAAAGGAAGTATATGCATGTACTTCGTACCTCTAGCTGTTAAGCCTCACCCCGCATGACTTTCAAGCCACTCTCGCCACAAAATAGTCGTAGGTAGGTACGAAGTATATGTAGAAGCTTCCTAATCACGAGCAGATGATAGGCTTACATGACTCTCCGAACGCGGCCTAGAGCGGCTTATAGCGGGCTTCATCAAAAGTTTTGCGCATCTTTAATCATCTTGTCCAATGAATGACCAGCGCAAACCTCGGCAGCTCGGTCAACCTCCGCAAAAGCTGTAGGTTACAGTTTTAATGGGAACTTTCTTTATACATGTGGCTTTGATGTCATCATAGCTATTAGGTATTACTTTTCTAAGTCAGAACATTTAGAAAACATTTAACCTTTAAATCGAACTACCTATTAATAAGTCCGTAATTATTAACACCCATAACCCCAATGGCGTCCCAAACTCGGTAGCAAGTAAAAAAACCTTTACCTGACGACGAGAAGGCCCGTTTGTCTTCTAAACGAAACCGATAGACAGGGACGGAGGGATGTTGCAGCAAAGAAGTTTTACCATGTCTGCTTCGTTGCCCCTCCACGTTCTTACACGGCGGGGTGCCGCGTCAATTCGGTCGAAAGCTCCCAGAAGAGTGCCCAGGGCTTCATATTCCTCCATAATTACACCTCAATTACGATATACTGCTACGACATATTCCCCCATTGCTCGATCGATCCCTCGCGCATTTAGCACTACTCGTCCGAGATACCTCGCAAGCGCCGAGGATGACTTCGACCCTAAAACCATCGAGCGGGAGAGTGACGAGGTGGATGTCTGTATTGTTGGTGGAGGCCCTGCTGGTTTAAGTGCTGCAATACGTCTAAAACAACTTGCCAATGAGAATGGAAATGAAGACTTTAGGGTATTATTGCTAGAAAAGGCTGGTGAAATTGGTGCGCATATCTTGTCCGGAGCTGTTATAAACCCAGTTGCGGTTAAGGAACTATTTCCCGACTGGCTCGATGAGGCGAATGAAAATCGATTCGAGCATGCGACGCCCGCGGCAGGAGACAAGATGAGATTCCTGACTAAGACCAGCGCAATTCCTTTACCGGCCCCGCCGCAGATGCACAACCATGGCAATTACATCGTCAGTTTAAATCAATTTACAAAATGGCTTGGAGACAGGGCAGAGGAAATTGGCGTCGAGGTTTACCCCGGGTTCGCTGCATCCGAGGTGCTTTATAAGCCCGATGGGTCGGTTCTTGGTGTTGCGACAAACGACTTAGGCATAGGCCGGGATGGAAAACCAAAAGATAGCTTCGAAAGAGGCATGGAGTTCCATGCCCGGGTTACTCTGTTTGCAGAGGGATGTCATGGAAGTTTAACTAAGCAAGTTATCAAAAAGTTCGATCTGAGGAGGGATAGCCAACACCAAACTTATGGTTTAGGAGTAAAGGAGGTCTGGGAGATACAACCAGAGAAGTTCCACAAAGGCGAGATTACCCATTCTATGGGTTATCCCCTCTCCTTGGATACGTACGGCGGCGGGTGGATGTATCATTTTGGGGATAACCTGGTTAGCATCGGACTTGTTGTCGCCTTAGATTATAAGAATCCCTGGCTATCACCGTATGGTGAATTCCAAAAGATGAAGCAGCACCCTCTATATAAGTCTGTCTTAGAGGGTGGAAAGTGCATATCCTACGGTGCGAGAGCCCTTAGTGAGGGTGGATTTCAATCAATTCCTAAGGTCGCATTCCCCGGAGGTGCCTTGATTGGCGACTCTGCTGGCTTCGTCAATGTACCTCAAGTTAAAGGCACCCACAACGCTATGAGAACTGGTATGTTAGCTGCAGATGCAGCTTGGAATGCATTGGCAGAAGGAAGCGAGGAATCTGTTTTCTTGTACCACTACGAAGATTCTCTCCGGAAATCCAGTGTCTGGAAGGAGTTGAAAGAAGTTCGAAATATGCGACCCTCGTTTCAAACCCCCTTGGGCACCGTCGGTGGTGTTATGTACTCTGGCATAGAGGCTTTCGTTCTTAAGGGTCGCGTTCCTTGGACCCTGAAGCATCGGCATACCGATTACGGCGCCACTAAGGATGCGGATTCGTATCCGAAGATCGAATATCCTAAGCCGGATGGAAAGATTTCATTTGATATACTGACGAGTGTCTCACGGACAGGGACAAATCACGAGGAAGACCAACCTGTTCATCTCCAAGTTAAGGACTGGGATGCACATACCCAGGAGACGTGGCCTACATATAAAGGCTTGGAGAATCGCTTCTGTCCTGCTGGCGTCTACGAATATGTTGAAGATGACTCGAAGCCACTGGGTGTGAGGTTCCAGATTAACGCCCAGAAGTAAGTACCCTGAGCTGCCCTTATTTCTTGCTTATACTTTACTAAGAAGGTTCTTATACTAACGTTTGTCGTAGTTGTATTCACTGCAAGACGTGCGATATCAAGGCGCCTCACCAGGACATTAACTGGGCCGTGCCCCAAGGTGGCGAAGGGCCGAAGTACTATATGACATAAGAAAAAAGGGAATGGCGTGAAGCCTCAACAATTTAAGAAAAAAAATGGTAAAAGCTGCTCGGTGTCTTGATAAAGTCCAACATACCTTCTATGTAGACTTCGGATAACCGGGACGTATGATTCACAGATTATGGTGGTATACGAACTCAACTTCTAGTGTATCAACATTACCTCGCTAGCGGTGGACTGGAACATGTAGGTCGTATCGAACGGAAATTTCGCTGTATTAAGACCTACTTGGATATATTCAACTGTATATTTAACTGGCGTGGTGGTTGAGGGGACTCGCTTCAACATGAATCTTGTCAATACAGAGTAAAAAGTCAACTTATGCGATTTTATCTGCCCCTCTCTCATGAGCATTTGATGACTACCCCTATGTATCGACCAATAAAGCAGTGTACAATACTTTAATGCCAATTTTTATTTATATTTCCGGTAAATCAGTTCCCCTTTTCCCCCTTAGAATCCTTGTTGCGCATGCCACTTCTCCTTCCACCCAGGAAACCAGGGGCTATCATCAAGCGTCTTAGGCTCCCAGTCCTTCTCAATAATACCTTTTTCGATCTGCTCTTTCTCGAATTCTTCCAGGGTCGGAATCACCACGTGCTCGGTGTGCCAGGTATTCTTGTATTTCATGAGATTCTCCTTGCCCTCCTTCAACACCTTTAATACGAGGCTCGGCACATACGGTTCGTCTCGTAGTTCTTCCAGGGGCGTGAATAGCGCTTTGAAGTTGAACACGACTCCGGCTGATAGCGGGAGCCGGCGTAACGTCTGCCAGTCTACGCGCAGGTGGATACGGGATCGTGGTACGTTCGGGTCTTGGGTGTCTCGGTAGCCCTCATGCGGATCTCCGGGTGGCATGTAGAGTGGCTGGTCTACCTCGAGACCCCAGGATCCGCGCTGGATGGGCTTGCTGGCGGGCATCTTGGAGAAATAGCTGTGACGAAGTTAGCATTGTGACGAAAACTAGAAAATCCGTAGGGTAGGCTACTAACCGATCCATACTAAACTGCATCTTCTCCTTGTAATCTGGGATTGGCTGGTGTATCTCATGGAGTTTGAGCCCCATCTTGGTCCCCAAATTCCACCCTAAGGATGAACATGTCATACCAGCGCGGAGGTGGTAGTAGCCAGTTTCCGGGTCCCGCAGCATGATGTTGAAGTCTTCAGGAACATTATCTAATAGGATAAGTAAAGGATGCTTCTCCTTGATGATAGACACCGTGCCGAGGATCTTGTTCTCCAGCTGCGACTTGTCCGGCGATAACACAAAGTACTGCGGATACCGCGCGCATATAAATTGCAATACCATCTCCATCAGCTCCTTGCACGCAAGTTCCGAGCCGGGGAGCCAATTTAGCACGCCCTTGCCGTGTGTCGCATAGAGTTCTTTGCGCTGTGCAATCCGGGCCTTGTATGTTGATTCCAGCTCGATCCACCAGTCAGTCTCGAGCTTGGTCAAGGCTACCATCAATTATTAGCCCCTATTTCCCAAACTTAATAATGCTAGTTACAAGTAGGTACTCACACATGGTTTGATGGTATGCCCATCTGAATGGCCGATATGGCCGTGGTTTGGCGCGGTCGATATCAAATTCCAAGTATGGCTGGGGCATAGGGACCTCCGAGATCACTGAGTAGTCGGGAAAGTCTCCTAGTGCCTTGAGCTCACGTACAGAGAAGCCGCTGAAGCAATACTTCGAGTCATCCGCAGTCCGGTAGTCTTCTTCAAATCCTAGTAGCGAGTGTGCGATTGTGTCCATGTCGAACGAAAGATTGCCTAGCGCTTCCTTTTGATCTGGGGACATAGTTTCTGCTATGATACTAAGTTGGCCCCTTTGAGATGGAGGTAAAGCTGAATGAAGATCTAAAGTTGATGATGAGAGCGGCTTTGAGAGCGGCTGCTTCTCAAGTAACGGTGTGCTCGGGCGGGATGCATTGCGCCTTGAGAGACCTAATCTCCTAAGAACTACATCCTTCTGAGATTTGTTCAGAGCGAGAAAGGTAAGTAGGGATACGACAACACCAGATGCCAGCCAAAGGGCGACATATAGTGCCATCTTGAATAGCGATCAAGTATAAGATTAAATGCCACAGGTACTAAATGGGATCAATGCATTTAAGAAGAGATCCCGATACGTCTTCATAATTCCATTATTATATCTATTACTTCTGGCGGGGATCCCCCTTTATTAATATAATCATTCATCATCAAGACAAGGCAAAAGGTAGTAAAGCAAACATATGAAAGGTATGTATCTTTAGCAATATAGACCGACAGCGGAGTCCCTATCTCGGATGTGATGATAAGCATGTCTGATCATATGAACATACATCGTAGCTGGACAAGATTGGAGCTCGTAGCGCTAGCGCCCGGATGATAACACTGATGATGTGAGTGGTTGCTGATAATACTAGCGTATAGAATATCGATCTTCATGCATATAAAATAACTAGGCATTGCTTGTCATGCCTGTCAAGCCTGTGTACCACATTTTTCATAAACGCGGGTCACCCCGCATACTACTTGTTTTAGATATTACTGAATATTCCGAAGTTATTATAGGCTTGTTTCTTTTTGCCGTGTGGATAGATCTGCGTGTAACATGCGATATTGCATCAGATATAATTATTCACAACCTCTTGATATCTGACTAACAGTGATCCAAAAGGAAATATAACAGTTAATAATGATCGAAAGAAGTTGAAATTCGCCAATAAGAAGTATATAAGGTGTGTTTATACAATCTAATACAGTTCACGATCCGCTACGGAAGAGGACCTGGTAACGCATCCCGTACTACGTAGGTAGACAAGAATCTCACTCACTCTACGTACAAGGCTTAAAAATGGTATCACAGCGAGTTCAATAGTAAGATTAGCTTGGATGCCACGTACTCTGTGGCGTATCATAATATCTACTAGAGGAACTCGGCCAAAGTTAATCGGAAGCTATTCGCGATCTATTGAGTATTCTGTTTCAAAGCCCTAAATTTAATCACAATAATTTCAACGAATGGCAGAATATTAACTTCGTACACCATAGCTGGATGATCGCCCGATGCTTCTCATTTTTTTTTTTTCAATAAGGCTCTTATAGAACCCTATGAAACGTATCACTTGACCTTAATATTAAGATGTAGTGCTCATAAAAACTAGAGTACTTTATTACTAGTAATCATGTATAACTGTTTTTAACTGAAGCCCAGTTGCTTAACGAGAGTATACAGAGCCATCCGCTAAAAATAATGCTGGTACGTAGATTAGTATCAACTTATACATAGTTAAGTATTATAAGCTTCACAGTTTAAAGATCCTAATATATTATACTCAAGTCCTTAACCCCTAGAAAAAGTGTAATATTTATAAAACTTAACCCCTCTCGTTGTTATCAATCTCTTTAACTACTATTTTTGTCTTTTAAACTTATATGTGAAAAGAACGTACGATTTTATTTTATCTATACGCGCCGGAGAACATTCGGAGTTTACTTAGGATGGCTATCAACGTGAATCCCCGAGAAGTCACCGTTATTGGTTGACTACATGCAGGAAGGTGAACGCCTGCCAAGACCCTAGTATGCGGTTCCCGTCGTTGGGCACGGCGTTATCGCAGTATGAACATATTAAGCATTGAGAAGACTTGACCTATTGAAAACATGCTAATCATATATCTGGGCTTATAATCGAAACGTTTTTGATTGCATAGCTACCTACCTACCTACCTACCTAGGTAGATCATGATTTAATTTAGGAATAAGCTAAGAAATTGACTTAGGTTCAAGGGTTAATTTAACGTTGTGCAGACTATACACAATGATTGACTCGAAAATTATAGAGCAGGGTGATCTTTTAGCAAATATGCCCTCTAACTATAAATTTAATCCGTGTTTTTATAGCTGGCTACCTACTAATATGTCACTATTTAGAGTTGACATTGTGATGAAGAACATTCTTATCTTGCTTTCAGTAGACTAAGCTGTTTCCATGGTCTTCTCAACGATATGATTTAAGTCTAGATAAGTTGCAGGGTCTTGTCTATCCTCTGCATCTAGCATTATAGTTCCCGTTAACGATTCATTCTCCCAGGTCTGGCACGTCTTTTCTGGATTCATAGACCTCCAATTACTTTCCTCATAGATCGGTGGCAATAACCCTTGGGTAGGCTCCTCTTCATTCTCCGCAATGACAGAGGGTAGCCTAGCACCACCCACGAGCGTCTTCCATGCAACTTCCTCGATTACTTTGGTGATGTGTTCTCCTAAAGAAGAGACAACCCCTTTCCCATCACCTATACGCATAAGCCACCGGCCAGAGTCTAGTTCAACAATAGGAAAAGCTCGGCTTGTGCGGGAGTGAAATTCCGCAAGTATAAGAGCGTCACGCAAAGTACTGCTCTGAGTGTATCTCGTACCGCCAAGGGCGAATAGCCTGGCAGGCGGTGAGCAGGCTTCGGGGTGGTCAGCAAGTTTCTGTAGAATAGACGTCATCGAAATCCATGGCGTGGCTGATCCCAACGCACACTTTACCACATATTTGCAGTGAATAAAGAGTGTTTGTAGGTTTGGTAGTTTAATGGGCGTCGGCGAGTTATTCGGGTTTGCCGAAAAACTACTCAGCACATCAGGGCATATGGAGGGAAGTTTGAGGTGAACATGACGCATGCGAGGTAATATATAGCGTAGTTTGTCGCAAATATGCACGGGATTGGCACGCCTTTGCCTTGGAAAATGCCGGTAGTATGCCATAAGATCAAGTTCTAGGTTGACACAACTGCGAGGGAGTGCATCGATTAAGCTGAAAAGAGCTTGCCAGATGCGGTAGACAGAAAAACTCATCGGCGGGGGGATACAGAACGAGAAAGTAGACAGATTGTATAGTTTTGTTAAAACACTTGAGAACAATATTAAGTCTTCATCTATGCAGTAGACTCCGTCCCTAGGTAGTCTGGTAGCTCGCACTGTCAACGAGCGGACTCGGGCGGCTTCACGTAGATTGAAGGTTTCCCTAAAACGGGTTATACTTCTACAATCTAAAACCACATGTCGGTATAACTTCGAAATTCCTACGTCGTGCCATCTTCTGCAGACTCTTAGGCAGCAGAGCAGATCCGAGACTCCAACGGATAATTTTACTGTAACTAGTATCATGGCCAGTAGCTCCAATGGGAGCGACTCCATAGTAGATACCATAGTAAAGGATGCTTGGGCGATAATATATCTCGTGTATGACCGAATGTGAATGCGAATGTGTATATGTGTG
The DNA here is from genome assembly GCF_008694065.1 of Daldinia childiae. Lineage (NCBI taxonomy): Eukaryota > Fungi > Ascomycota > Sordariomycetes > Xylariales > Hypoxylaceae > Daldinia > Daldinia childiae. Next base: position 729,947 of record NW_022984644.1, read on the forward strand.
GTTGTATATGTGTGGTTGAGAATCTAATATCTGGGGCGGTGGGGAGTTCAACGCCGCATTTTGAATAAGCGGAAAAGGGATGGCCTGATCCTAGCAACATGACGAGCCCAGTGGACTAAAAACCTGTGCAGTTTCCCTAGATAATAGCAGGTCCTTTCCAATATAAACTCGTGACTTAGTTATATAGGAAAGTATAATAACCAGAAACCTGCGCAATTTCCTTAGATAATACAAATAAACCAAGCGACACCCTACGTACCTACCGTATAACCTACCGTATAACTTACCGTATAACTTACCGTATAACCTTATCACGCCAAAGTCCCTTTTAAATATACCGCAACGTATTCGACAGGAATAAAAACCAAGGAAATAACCATGCCACATCAAACGCATTAAAGTTATAGGCCTTCTGTGTGACGCATCACGACCTGATACCCAGACGAAGCTACGTCATCATCGTCCGTATCAGCGGCGTTAGGCGACACGCTTTTATCATCCTTGTCGACAAATAGAAGTCGATTGCCCATAAGATAATATCTACGAAGACCTTTATAGGCTGTCTTGTCGTCTTCGTTGTCCTTGTCGCGGTCGAGAAATATGATTCGATTGTCCATAATATAATACCTACGAAGTCCTTTATAGGCTGTCTCGTCGTTTTCGTCGTCCTCGCTGTCCTCGCTGTCCTCGCTGTCCTCGCTGTCCTCACTGTCCTCGTTGTCCTCGCTGCGCTCGAGATGTATCATTCGATCGCCGATGAAATGATACCCAAGGGAATTGTTGTGAGTTCGAGATAGAGACCGCTTTTTAGAAGGTGGGCCTGAGTCTGGTAGGTTGGGATTAGAAGATGAACGCGGAGGAATCTTGCCTGCAAATATAATATCTTCCACATAGCTTTCGGCACCGCTTATAGTTTCCGTAGAGAGCAGCAATTTGTAGGGACCTGGCTTGGCTGTGTGAAGTATAACAGTATTTCCATTGAAGATAGACCATGCAAAACGGGCGAATAAAAATTCCCGACGAATACCGTATAATTCCTGGCATTCAATATCATGGTATCGCTCTTCTATTTCCATGTGGCTCATAGCGCATGTCTTAAATGCATGGCTCACCAAATGATATTTATCCTCGTGCTTCTGGGGGAATAGAATAATTTCCATTTTTTTATCCCATAAATGATGTACGTCCTTGCGGAGCGTTATCGAGTTTGATGGAGAATCGATATGAGCGCCGCCATAAAACTTCATACGATTTGCCCTAAACCAATCGCTTTCAGAGCGGGGGATTATATGAGCGCGTTCTAAAGGGGTGAAGGAGTTGGTTATTCGACAGGTTCCGTCGCGGTTTATTGTTGCTTCTCGAGAATCGATATCTTGTCCTGCGTTAGCAGGTGCAGGGGAGACAGATATTCCGTTCCAAGGAGGAGGTATGTCTTTGTGAGGGAATATCCAATGCTCGAAATTTGGCGTAATGGGGTAATGCACTAAATATTTGATTAATATCTAGAAAAAAGAGATAAAAAGATAATAATTTACCGTTTCCGTTAATGTTATGCAGGAAGTAGGATTCTTCGGTAAGTTTACTATCGGTAGGGCAGGTAACGGCTTTATCTTTGTCAGGGTTTGGACAGAGTGACAAGTAAACGTAGTTGAGATTCTTCTTATCCTCCTGAGAAGTGCCTCTGTCATCATTTTTCATTTCAATAGGCCAAGCATTGCCAGCTACAATACAACAGGCATAAATAACCAAATTGTAATCAACGCCACTGCCGTAATGGGTGAACTGTAATAGCGACTCATGTGTATAACCAGGATGGTTAACAACAAGAAACCGCCCCTGACTATCGTCGTATTTCTGGGGGGAGGGTAAAGATGGTAGTCGGGGACGTACAGGCATTGCGAGATTGATATGCCATAGATGACTATTACGCCAAAGCGGCAAATGATGAAGAAAAAGGCAACGAAAGATAATATGATATTAAAATAAGGTTCAATATTATCTGAGTACCTGTGACCTGAATTCGTTCCACTACCACTAGTGGGCTTCGCCCACGGCGCCACAGACGCCTCAATTACATGGCCCATGTGTCTGTATATATGTGGGTCACAGGCGTGGCGTTGCTCGAATTCAGGTTTGAGGCTATTTTAGACCCATTAAAAACATCGGGTATTTTAGGTATCTTATTAGTTTCCCATAACAATTTTTTGATCACTTCAGTATAAATAACGGACTTCGTCCCGGATAAACTTAGGGCATTAGGCTTGGAAAGAATACGCTAAATTTACCGGAGATTTGTAGTTTTGTGATGGTAAGAGGAAGTATCCTAGTTAGCTGGTATTTCTCGGCTTTTTAGTTGCTATAGTTATACCATGCACAGCAAGTCTAACAAGCCAATTAAAAGCTTGACTCAACTCGGGCTTAATTTGGCCAAACTTGGATAAATCCTATTTTTGGCGTAATTAATAAGGTCAAATATAAAAAAAAAATTATTTAGTTAATAATAACCATATATAAACCTATTAATATTAAAATCCGAGGGGTATAATTGGTAAATTAAAATTAAACAACTTTTAAAACTAATATAAATTTGTATTTACCGCATAATTATAATAACATTAAAATAATATAATTTAATATAAATAAAATAATAAACGCGTAATGTAATATTAATAATATAAAACGCGTTGATAAATATAATATCTTAATTTTATATATATTAAAACTAACGATAATCGTATTTTTAAAACCATAATAATATTTTTAATAGTTAAAAAAAAGTTTAATAAATATATTAACTAATAAGATTATAAAAGGAATTTACCCGAAACTTAGCCGGTATTATTACTATAAATACCTTAAATCAATCCCATAATATAGCTAGGTAAGCCTCAATTTACAACATATTTAACTTGGCTTATCTAATTTAAATATATACGGTTATCTGGCTTGACTCGGCTCGTTGGACTTGCTGACCATGCATAGGTTTAGAAATAAACTCTCAAGGGCGGTAAACCTCTGAAGACTAGAGATAGGCTCAGGTAGACCACGAGTAGTATAACTCCGGTTCCGAAAATCGAGATATAGAGACTCAAGCGTCCTGTGATGCCTATATAGATAGGTACCTATTCAATAACATCATGTAGCTCAAAGTGATTAACGTCGTCTACCGAATCACATTTGGATACTGTCCTTGTCTAACCTATTATGCGTGATACGAAGAGCACATATCTTCGACTAGGGAGGTAGGTAGCTAAGAGCATCCCAAGCAATGTGGCAAAGAGTATCTGTTGCTGGTCAACAGCGTGTACTATGCTTCCCATATCCGGGAAATGGGTAAAGTATCTCGAGAATGGAATCGCAAGTTTTTGTGTGGCTTGCTCAAGTGCGACCCAAACATTGACTTCGTCAAGCTTTGCCACTAAAAATAGATGAATAGAAATCCTCCTAACTAAGACGACTAGATCATGCCGTTGTGATAATGTATGTAGAAAAGACGTCAATCGCCCTTCCCACTTGTATGATTTTGAACGCCAAGAGTCGCCATACCCAGGAATGAAGTCGTGGTCCAAAGAATACCATGAGGATTCACCAGGCGGCTGTCGGGTTCCTCGGAAGTAGGTATTGGGTGCCCCTGATTTATGCTCTGAGCAGCAGTTCCAAAGATGGAAACTAGTATTTCGTTTGGCAATCTATCCAACACCAACATCAGAGGGCTCATCTTAACTACTATCCTAGGAGAAACAAAAGCCTTGCTGCAAGGTCTTTTAATTGAACATGTTAGTATCAATAATGCCTACCTCTTGGCATGGAAGCCTCCAGAGTTGAAAGTTTAAGAATCAAGAAATGGAAACCCCTATACCCTATACCTGTTGTGCCCCACAAAGCGGCACTTATTATCATTAGGTACCTGATTATCATAGATAAGACCCATAATTAAACCCACTTATGTATTTAGATGTACCTAGATCTTATAGATACGCATCTTACCTACCTTAGATGCCTCTAGAAACCTTCCCAATACATCTTCACGTCTACAATTGACAGCACTTCATTCGACAGCACCAGTATATGCATCGGAAGACCAAGTCTTGGCCTGATATTTTAATTTTGATAAGATAACTAGATCATATACTATAATGCGATTCCAATCATATCACCATTATCAGGTGATTCTTTTTTCGATATATTGTGGATACTACCTCCGATAGAATGAATACCTACCTATAGTCAATAATATAGTCAATAATACAGTCAATAAGGCTGGTTGGAAGCTTTTATTATTAGTGCATTTACGGAAGGTGGACATTACCTGTTCAGCCGTAACGCTAACAAAGGAAGGCGCACGAATTGCTGAATGTCTCCGGTGCCCTCCATTTCAGGTTCCATTTCAGGTCATGTAGCAGCCAAGGCTTATAGGCTGGCAAAAGCAAGACTGAAGTTCCCTTATTAGTGTCGAACGCCGCGGACATCTCGGCTGCTTATCCGGAACGGCAAGTGCAAACGGACAGACCTCGGATTACATTAGTCTCAGTGAGCCTAGACCGTTAAAGAAAGCGGAGAGAGAACGTGATGGAGCTAGCTAGGAGAAGGGGGTAAGGGGGTAAGAGAGTAGGGGAGGGCCGGGAGTAAGGGGCGGGTTAGCCGGAGCTCGCCGCTGCAACAGCCGGAGAATTACAGGTTTTTCCCGCAAAGCTAGAAATGCAGATCATCGGTAGGCTATAGCTGAAGCATATGTTAGATTGCTTGCTAATATCACCTACCGGCGACCTAAATCTAGCGGGCCGGAATCGTCGATCGCCCGGTTTGTCGGCCAGAAACAATACGGGGCCAGACCATTACCATCGGCCTGCCAAGTTTGAAGATATAACCGATCTGAAGCCCATGATCTGGAATAACTTGGCATGTTGACTAAGGTCACGAGGTGTGTTGGCTTGGAGTTACAACGCCTTATCTATCAAAAGCTTTCATCTAATCCCTTGCTCTCTTCTTCCTCCTTCCTATTAGGCTACGTGCCGTCTCGTCGCGCAGGGAGTATGCTTAATCTTCAAAGGTTGTTTTCAACGACTGTCCTGCCTATCTTGCTATAACGTCGCAGGGTGGACGTCTTTTGAAGTGCCTTTAGACGATTGCCCTGCCGATACTATTCAAACCTGGGTAACGTCGCGGGGCGAATTTGGGCAGATTGGGAAGGAGGAATTTGGCGACGGCTAGTCTAATGGAGGGCTCTGTTTTGGACAGCGACAACAAGAGCGTGATGCAAGTCATGATACTGGAGATGGGATGAGTATAAAAGAGCACGCATGTTCTCATCCTGTCTGGTAGTTTTCAGCAGCATCCTAGACTCATCTTGGACTCATCTTGCCTACTATCTAGCCTCTACAACATCAGCTCACCTTTCTCACACGTGTTGTCTTCAGAACGCTAGAAATGGAGCTATTCAGGTTCCTCGCCTTCCTGGCAGCCGTCCTGCCCGTTGCCTACGGTGCCCCTACCCAGGCTACGACCAGCCTCCACCCGAAGCTCCTAGCCGCCATGAAGCGCGACTTGGGACTGGACGCCAAGCAGGCCACTGCTCGTGTCGCCAGGGACCTTTGGGCCAGCGATGTCATCGAGCAGCTGCGCAGCTCGGCGGGCAACTCGTTCGCCGGCGCTTGGATCGCAGAGGACGGCACCACGCTCAACGTCGCCGTCACTGACGAGGCCTTGGCCGCCGAGGTGACCGCTGCTGGCGCCACGCCGGCTATCGTGGCCAATAGCTTCTCCAAGCTTGAAGAGGCTAAGTTGGCACTTGATAACATGGACATCGAGCAGCCCAAGACCCTCGCCACGGAATCGGCCGAGACTGGCATCGCGGCGTATTACGTCGATGTTGCCGCCAACAAGCTCGTCATAGAGGCTCTCGCCGGCAGTACCGCCCACGCAGAGGCGCTGGCCTCGCAGGTCGGGCTCGTCGCATCCGAGTTCGAGGTGCGGACAGTTGAGGCGATGCCGACCACCTTCGCCACGGTCCTCGGCGGCGACGCCTACCTAATCAACCGAAGTGCCCGGTGCTCCGTCGGCTTCTCGGTCACAACTGGCTTCGTTTCGGCCGGCCACTGTGGTACCTCAGGCAATACTGCCACCACCAGCAGCGGTGCATCGCTAGGAACCTTCTCTGGTTCGGTCTTCCCCGGCAGCGCCGACATGAGCTACATCCGCACTGTCAGCGGAACCACCCTCAGCGGCTACATCGATGGATATGGCTCGGGTAACCTGCCTGTTTCGGGCAGCACCGCGTCCGCCACCGGCTCCAGTATCTGCCGCTCCGGCTCTACCACCGGTGTCCACTGCGGTACAGTCCGCGCCCTGGGCGCGACTGTCACCTACGCCGAAGGACGTGTCACCGGCCTCACCCAGACCAATGTGTGCGCCGAGCCCGGCGATTCTGGCGGGTCCTTTTACACCGGTGCCCAGGCCCAGGGTGTCACCTCAGGAGGCTCTGGCGACTGCTCTAGCGGCGGTACGACCTACTTCCAGCCCGTCAATGAGATTCTGTCGACCTACGGCCTCACCTTGGTCAGGGCTTAATTGGCTAGTTGTCACGGCCGTCGGCACCACCTGAGCTGTGGTAGATCTTTGAAGTGTTTGGACTTTGCAGAGAGACAGGCAGAAACGTGTTAGTTAAGCAATATCAGTAGACCCAGTGTTGGGAAATCATTATTATATTGATATAACTGGGAGCTTTTTGTCTTAAGTGTTTTAGTGATTTAGTGATTTGGATGTCTAGCATACTCTACTACGCTAAAATATTGTTGATACTCCTGGATAGGATCTTTTAGACGTGATAGGCTTTCGCTCGATATTCTATATAGACTCACATATCTAAGACTTATGGTAGTAGAATAGGGGGGCCATAGGTCTACTAAACCCCGCTTTCAGGATTCTAGATGAAACATCTAGAACAAAGAATAGGTTTAGTATGTATAGACTTAGGGCCTCGTGAATAGTTGGGGTTCCTTGCGGAACAAGGAAGTTGTGTCCATGTTGTTCGGTTCCACCTCGTGACACCCGCATCCGCATGCTCCTCTTTGTGAACCTTTGAATAGTTCCGGAAATAATAAAAATATATCGGGTCATTTTTAAACGATGGCAATAAAACTTATGTAATAATATATAATAACTCAAGTACCTAAGATATTATAATGATTTTGCTGAGTGTGATGACGCCACTTAGTTAGATTTTGATAGGTACCTAAAATACTATTATCTCAGCCCCGCAAGTGATATTTACGGCATTACTATTGAGTAGTGGACTATAGTTTCATTCTTCCGTCTCCTCGGGTGGAGAATCCCTAAGATAATTTCGCGCCCTGTTGTCATTAGTCGTCACCACGCCTTGGCTTATAAGACCCATTTGGAATCACTTAGCGATATACAGTAAGCTACATCAAAGGCGTAGACATCTGGTTAAAAATAATTCCCACCTTTAATAATTACCAAATACCTGTCTAAGATACCTAGGTACCTACCTTACCTATGCTGTATTGTGCATTTCCGGCTGTTTGAACCATGCCCTTTCTTCGCATCTATTGCGGTATGGACCCGAAGCCGTAAGCCGTTCAAGGGATTTGCGATATATGGGGTACCGGGATTATACTAAACGCTAAGGAGCGATCAGTAATTCGATATCCTTGTTCTAAGACTGATTTGTCAATGCTAGCGCCCTGCATGTTAAACTTTAGGTTGAGTTATTGTAACCGACCAGGGACTAAATGCCCACAGGATTATAATACGAAACAGACAAAGTATAGATGTATCATTTACTAAACAATGAATTTTTATATATAAAATAAGTTGGAATACCTTGATGGCACTTGCTACATCTTAACTAACCATTCCTCGGATAGCCTTAGCTCGTTTTCTACAATATTATTGAAGAGTTGTATATATTTGTTATATTTCATTAACGAGATCACCCCTGAACATATACCATGGCCAAAGAAGGTGGTTGCCTTTGCGGCAAGATCCGCATCTCGACTGAGGGCGAGCCTATAAACAAGGTTGGATTCCCTAATTGCCTTATTCCATCCACTATCAACATACGAGTATCTAACACATACCTAGATGCTCTGCCACTGTCTCGACTGCCACAAAATCTCAGGCTCAGCTTTCAGCTCCAACGTCATCGTGCCCGCTGCCGGCTTCAAGGTTCTGTCCGGGACGCCCAAGACTTACTCCGTAGTTGGCGACTCAGGCCATGAGATAACGTCGCACTTCTGCGGCGACTGCGGATCAACTCTGTGGCGCATCGGGAAAATCTCCGACTTTAACCCAATCCTCAAAGCTGGTGTTATAGACGACCCGGACTTCTTCAATAAGGACGCCAAGCCAATCATAGAATTGTACTCGCATAGGCGGGTGGATTGGGTTAAGGAGATTCCTGGCGTAACTCAGACTTGAGAGTTGTAGCTAGGTTGAGGGTGTGGGTGGACTACGTTGTTGATATTATCTAGGTACACTTCAGGGGGGAGTATATGTATATTGGGCTTAACTAAACCAATAAATCAGACTAAATACTTATCTCTATGTTAAAGGCTTGTTGAACCCAATGGGAGTTTAGTTTGTGAATGTGCTCTATAAAGTAATGAGTAATGGCCGACTTGTGCAGTTATCTCGGGATATCAACCGAATAGGATCCAAGCAACTAAGATATTTGATGCGTCGGCCGGACCGTGTGCTCAGGGAGTTAGCAGCACTTTTAACCCTCAATTCTAAGGAAAGCTCTTCGACAAGTTAACGCTGTAAGATACGTCCGGCCCATCAGTTCCATATCAGTATGCTGTCCCAACAGGATGTCTTTGAAAAGGGATTACTCATCATATAGATAGGTAAGAATATCAACCATCCAAGGGGTTAACTACATAGCGTTTCGAGCAATATTTAATCCTTTGGAATCTGGTCGTAATTATTATCCATTGAGAAACCTCGCTATCGTGTGAGTGTCTCCGCCCGGCACGCGTCATATTTATGAGACCTTCCCATGTCTGGATCTGAATCTATGTTATTCGAGAATCAGATACGACTCGGCCCCGAACAACGCAATCGTAGACAAGAGTTATTGGAGATTGAAGTGGGGTGAGATGCCGAGTTTGGCCTGTTTTTCTTTCACTTGCCCGTTTCTTTGGGTTGGATTTGGAGAGGACATGTCACTTCAAGCCTGAGATATATCGTCAATAACAGATCTATACAAAGCAACCCTGCTTAATATATGTATAGTAGTTCATCACAATAGCTGTCTACTTTGATTCGCTTAGTTGTACTTCTTCTCGAACTACACTGCTGTTGGTTGATCTTTAAAAAGGGGGTTGATAATTACCTCTAACATAAGAACGCAAAATTATTATTTCATTTAAAAAATCTCCATATTCTTGATTCATGTGAGTAAAGCGTTATCCTGGTTCCGGGCCGTAGACGTGTCTACGCGTCAGAATCTAATATCCCCCTATTTGAACAATATCTCAGATTATATGTGTTCTTGTGCTAATTCTACTTGTAACGTTGTTTCGAGTTCGGTTGTCGTCAACCGACAGCCGTAATGCCAACTAGTAGTGGAACGGTAAGTGACTTGTTGGTAGTGGCATTGCACCGCCACTGCTTTGCCGCTCGCGGTTCCGCGTATACCCAGATGATAATCTTCATTAACAATCTTGGGGACTTGGTTCTTAAATAATCTATAAACTTTGGGTTAGAATGGAAGTTTCATGTTGTAGACACATAATTTCTGAGGTAAATGTCAGTCTATATGAAAAGTTAGTAGGGATACGGCAATAATGGATATCGTGTTGTGTTTTGATGATTTAATTTTGCGGTGAGTTGTCAGCTAGGGTACTGATCGCTGCAATATATGCCACTCTTGTATTTCGATCCGTCTCATGTTCAGGGGTAAAATATTTTGATTGGTTAATAAATTGCGTATTTCTCTTTAATAATCCTTTGGAATAATACGATTCCGTGAATTCTTCGAAAAAAACACATGTAAAGTTTTCATCATTTTATATATTTTTGAAGTGATCTCCATTTCGTATATGGTGGATCTGGAGTAGGTTATTGATCTACGGATGGGTTCCCAGCATTTAAATATATCTGTAATACGTAAGTCGGGTTAAGTGTGGAATTTCAGCCTGCCAAGTTTGCTAAGCTTTTTCGTAGCGCGTTTACGTTCGATTGATTGGCATAAGTCACTCCGTAGTGACGGATAACTCGGAATTGCCAAGCCAATTAGATCGGGATAAACGTCACCTGTGTGACTGTGGATCATGTTGGAGGGGTCCTTTCGTAGATACACGCCCCATCCTTAACCGTTTTTAGCCCCTCATAGAGTCACTATAATTTTAGTTGCCTCGCATACGTTTGCATAGCCACCATCTGCCACATCAGCTTCCTTCTGATACAGGAAATTGAAGCAGTCGATGGCAACTGCGATCCAGTCAGGTTGCAGCATTCTAGTTCCATTATTGGTCAGGTTGGACTGTTAGAGAGCCTCCTTCTTCGTGTTCTCTTTTAACTAACCAATCATTGGACCCTACCTAAAGTATATGCGTACCTAAGGTACCTTTAGTTAATACATTCTTTGCGCCGGTTCACTGATTCACTGATTCCGGTCAAATTTCCTATTCCTGTTCCTAGTCTTACGTCTCTTTTCTCACACCAACGTAAGTAAAAGAAGTTTTGTTCCCCAAATTTTGAAACTAAATTCATTGGTTCAGACCGAAGGATCTTGATTTGGTCTGACGATCCACCACCTGGTTCTTTGGTTCATTTGGCCTACACGTTCGCCGCTTTTCTACTTTCTTCCTATTCTCAATTAAAACCTCCCGCATTCCATTTTCTTGGCCTTTTTTTATTTTATCATCGCGCCATCATCAACAATACTCATTCGTTATTATCACCGATACACTTTCGTTATTTATTTCTCGTTTATCTCGGTGGTGACGTGCAAACTTCTAACTTCAGAATTCCCAAGTTCTAATTTATTTCCTATTGGTTGGTTGTTCTTGGAATCTTTCGCTTAGGATCGCAAAACACCAACCGCCACGATGTGGACGTCCTCGGTCGTCTCATATCTCACCTTGGGACTTGGCGCCCTGTCTAGCAGCGCATTAGCTCAGAGCTACAATGACATTGCACCTATCAAGGCTGTAGGCCAGCACTTCTTCTACTCTAACAACGGCACTCAATTGTAAGTTTATTAACTTTAAACCATCTTATCACCCGTTGTCTTGGCGAATCCCAGAGCCCCCGAAGCTAATTGTCTGTGACTAGCCTCCTCAAGGGCGTTGCTTATCAGGAGGATTACAATCCTAACGGTACTGCTAACAATGCCGCCAACACCAAGTATACTGATCCGTTGGCCGACGCTTCGAAGTGTTCGCGCGACATTCCTGTCATGAAGAAGATCTTCACCAACGTGATCCGAGTCTATGCTATCGATCCCACCCAAGATCACGATGATTGCATGGAGCAGTTGGCCTCCAATGGCATTTATGTCATTGCCGATCTTGGTGAGCCTGGTACTTCTATCGACAGCGACAACCCCGAATGGAATGTCGGTCTTTACCAGCGTTACACTGCTGTCATCGATTCTCTAAGCAAGTACAAGAACGTGATCGGCTTCTTTGCTGGCAACGAAGTCGTAGAGAAGCAGAATCAGACATCGTCTGCTGCTTTCGTCAAGGCCGCCGTCCGTGACACAAAGGCCTACATCAAGCAGATGAACTACCGTGATTCTTTGGGTGTAGGCTACGCAACTGCTGATGTTCCTAGCAGAGATGAGCTGGCTCATTACTTTGCCTGTGAGCCCGAAGATGGCGTTTCTACATCAATTGATTTCTGGGGCTACAACGTTTACTCATGGTGTGGAGACAGCAACTACCAGAGCTCATCGTATGGTACTCGTGTCGATTTCTTCAAAGATTATCCCGTCCCTGCCTTCTTTGCCGAATACGGATGTATTGAGGGTGTTGAGAAGGGCCACAGACCTTTTACTGAGGTTGCTGTTCTCTACGGTAACATGACCTCAGTCTTTTCGGGAGGTATCGTCTACGAATATTTCGAAGCGGAAAACCATTATGGTTTGGTCTCTATTGATGGCGACAGCGTTAGCCCATACCCGGAATACACCTCTCTTTCGTCTCAACTAGCCAAGGTCACACCGTCCCTCACACAGTCAAGCGCATACAAACCGTCTAACACTGCTCCCGCCTGCCCTAGTGTTGGTGGTACGACATGGGCTGCTGCTGCGTCACCTCTTCCCCCTGCGGTTAACCCTCAGCTTTGCGAGTGTGAGGTTGCTAGCTTGCAATGCAACATCGATTCTGATGATGAGGATTCATACGCAAAGGTATTCGACTACATCTGTGGCTCGGACCCGGACTACTGCAAGGGAATTGCCCACAACTCTACGACTGGCACTTATGGCGCTCTTGGTGGATGTTCTCCCAAGCAGCAACTCGCTTGGGTGGCCAACCAGCTATACATAAACAGCGACAACAAGGCAAGCGCCTGCGACTTCGAGGGATTAGGCAAGACGCAAAGCCCCCAAACCTCATCTGGCTGCCAGGCTTTGATTTCGGCAGCTGGTACGAATGGTGAAGGTTCTGTGGTCAGCCCAACGGGCCAGCAGGGTACCGCAGCTGCAAGCAGTTCATCCGAAGGTGCTGCTGTAGGTAACATGATGGCGCCCTCGTTCTTCAACTATGGCAAGGCCTTCTTCGCTGCCTACGTGATCACTGCCTTGGTCTCAGGCGTCGGTATGTTCATGCTGTAAGGTAGTAAGTTGAGGACTTGGAAGTTCTGGCACATAGGGGGTGAGGGACAGTAATGGGTCTGAACGTGTATTAGGATGGCGTATTTCTGAACCTGCGAATGCAAACATGAGGACATAGTGTCCCATTTTCTATTAAGAGTTGATGCGACTTGTTTTATTACAGAAGTTATTTTTCCCTATTCCCTTTTGTGAAGTTGTAGATATGGTTGTGTTAAGTCTGTATATGTGCTCCACATGTGCTCCCTTTTCTGGTTGCTTTAAGTGTTACGAATAACATAGCTACCTACCTAATGTACTTTGGAAGTCAATAACTATACACTAGCAATATCTCTTACAATTCAAATTTGATGCTGCTCGTTTTCTATCAAAATACTCGGCTGCAGGTACATCCATGAGATGTACGCGTAGTATGCAGCTAGTGTTAGAGGTAACATGGATTCTGCAGCCCACTGTTACGCATCTGTAACTGGAACTCTAGATTCTGCAAGGTAGATACCTGACCTGGGGATCCCTGTCTAACTACGGTGCACCATTAGTGCGACAAAACAGAATCGCGGATAGAAATTCACCCGGTTGGCTGGAATAGTAAGGCTATTACAGCTGGCGATTAGCTTAAATCAGCTGTGGGTTGACTGGCTGGATAATTCCCAAAACTTGCAACGTATTTTAACCACTATAACTATAGTGCACTATATGCTATAACCACCTGAATTACAGGAGACCTAGCGTATATATATACGCTATAATCATACCGTCTTTACATATATCAGTCAATCGGACGAATCTTCATCCGCGATTTTGTTGTCAGTTATGGACTAATGGTCTAACACTCGGAGTACATATGCACTTACTCGTGTATCATCCCCTGTATCATCCCCTACTTGATTTCACAACTAACTTCTACATACATTCCTATCATTTCATTTCTTCATGGACATTAATATCCAATTTCCTAATGACGCCGCCGAACGTCGTAGACTTCAAAACCGAGTAGCGCAACGCAGGTTTCGCCGTAAGTTTAACTACCTATATTTTGTCTTGTCTCTTCGACCTGCTAATATTTGTATTTCATAGAAAAGAGAGAAAAAGGACGCCATGTTGCTGTAGATGAAAATAATGATCATGCCAATTCTGAAGCTTACCCGAGTTTTGGAGCATCTATAACTGGACCCCAGTACCAAATTCAGTCTCAGCCATCGCCACTTTACCCCGTGAATGTAGATGTGGTTCCACAAAGTGATGGAATCACTTTACCTAGTCTCCTATCAACTACTAGCCTTTCACTTCAGGCCGGGGGCAGTTCGAATAATGTTACTCATATCGATCCTAACATCTGGGATCATAATGTTATAGATGGCTTCTTATCGAGCACGGTTACGGGGCTTACACCCGATACTAACCTTCCCTCGCCGTCACAGTTTCTGCGGGAGCTAGACATAACTCCCGACAGAATAATAGGAACCGATATAGTTGATGATACAAGAATCTCTCGTCCACTCCATAATAATGAAAATGAGCTTCAAGAGCCCCCACCTAATGAAATACGAAGGCCACTAAGATACCGACGCTCGGCATGTCTTAAAGAGTCCTTAGAGTCGGTACGCGGGGATGCCGAGGATGGATGGCTCGGTGCTTTACATATCGCGGCTCAGAGTGGACACGAGAGAATGGTCGACATACTAATAGAACAGGGAGAAGACTTCAACGAGAAAGACAGTGATGGACGTACTCCACTAATGCACGCCGTGATAGGTGGTCATGAAGGTGTGGCACAATTACTACTCGCACGCGGTGCCCCTATCGCCCCCGTCGACCGGGACGCGAGATCGGTACTACATTGGGCTGCGGTGTACCGACGCGAAAGTATGCTGCACATGTTTCTCGAACCGCAGGGTTACTATGCGATAGATCGCCCTGATGTCGATGCGTACGACGATTCCGGATGGACGCCCCTACACATAGCGATCCGTCGGGACTTCGAAGCCGGTGTCCGGATGCTTCTCCAAGCCGGCGCGCGTTCAGACGCGAAAGCGCAGAAATGCCCTTTGACGAGGAAACTAGAGGCTCTTGGTTTATTCTAACAAGTTTTTACTTATATTATTTACATCACGCGACTACTTACTAGTTTCAAATCCGAAATATTACACGACGTTCCAGACTACTAATATTTGAAGGTATATCTACCTTGGCATCTTTACAATGGCTATAAATTTGCTCTCGCAGGCTAATCTTTATTTAGCCTTACCCGAATTTTGTCTATTCTGCAGAACGCTACGCACATTTCACCACCATCCCTTTTTAGTATCAGCTCTTATATACAAGTCAATCTTCCTATAGCTATGTTGCTACCTATCTAGGTACATAATGCTATGGACAGAAGAGAGTCAGTTTCTAATCAAATAAAAGCACAGTGCATTGTGCTTTTAAACCGACCACAAACTCTGAATCGTTTACTACTTTCGCCGAGGGACGTCGATTATCACTTCATGTAGTACGAATAGGGAAATAATATGATCTACCCGACTTTGGTGGATATAGATTAAACCTAGTATAGCAGCTGAGCACAATAAGGATATGCGATTACGGCTCTTAAAATATATATAAATCCGAAAGATGCCAGCTCCCATCAAGTATTGGGGATATTCTCTCTTATCTGCCTTCAAAATGGATCATGTATACTCCCTACCGAGCAATTCAAGATCTATCCTGACATACCGGAGTGGGAATATATCTCTTTCACCGAATGGTGTTCGATCTTAACTCTAGGTCTAACACCTCCTATTACTCATATCATAGCCGGGTTTCCTCGACCATCGTACCTCTACGAACGCCTTCCAAAGTGAAATGAACGTGCTACTCTTTACAGCTCTACATCTTATCTTATGGCAATATACTGCAATTACAAGTCAGCGAATCCGAGCCAAGACTTGAGACAGGAAGGATACGACCGGGAGCAATACGCTCTTTTGGGCAACGCGTAGATGGGACGGCTTGGAGGAGATGATTGACCTAAGCTCTCCGTACTACACACAGTTGCCTCCACACGCCTGAACGGCTTTGTTTTTCGATTGGTTCATTAAGACTGTCATTGTGACGTTGTAGGGCGCACACGCCGTTGTTTCCCTTAGTCAAATCCGTAGGCAGCACTTCGGGCGGTCACGTCGTTTATATGGGGTGTTGACTTAATCTTCTTTCCCCTGGCTTTCATAGGCCTCGTTCGCCTCTTTGGCACATTCTGGCTCACTGACAAGTTTGCATATATACCTCCGTCGCAACGTGGCTCAACTACGATTAAGCTAGCATCGAGATCCACCCAAGACCATGAAGCACGAGCTTCTCTAGATGGTCTCCTAGTTGATGACGCTTCTGGCCAAGATACGATCCGGATAATAAACCCCTTGGGGAAGCTGAGTTTTGGGTACACAACTTTATGAGCACTTGTTTCCGTACACTTGACTCGCCATTGACCAAGCATGCATCGATTTTGGAGGTAGCGGATATCGATGAGTATGCGAAGGTCATATCGGTTAACCACGTTCTACGACATAACCATCGATGCCATGAAAAAATTATATTAGTCAACTACTACCGAATTTCTTAGGCTTAGGCTAACCCCAATGAAATGGCAATCCCTTTTCTTGCGCAATACCTCAGGCTGTCGATATCAGTCGTATCCGCTACTTCGATAAACTTCTTCGTTTCACCCCAGTTATTTCTATAGACCGGGACCGAATCGACTGCCAAGCATCGCTTTCGTGCCCCGATACGTATTGCTTACGCGTCCAATCGCGCCGCTCACATCATAAAGCAGGTCTACGAAGCTGCTTGCCGCAAGTACCCCTTAATGGTTCAGTTTGTTTCCCTATTGTACAATCTTCTATGCGCTTAGTGGCATTGTCTCAGTCGCGGCTCTTATTCGAATCGAAGGAATCAATGATAATCGCCACGGCCCCGTAAAACGCCTCAACTTGGCTTTTAAGCGCCTATCAACTTTGTAGCATTCTTAAACTATCTATTTCATAGGATGGTATCCCCATAGAGAATGAGGACAGACTAATTATGTTGTCCGGGAATAATGGTGAAGTTACGCTAGCAGTTCTAAATATTGCTATTACAACTATGGACCTATCTACTGGGCCCTAGATTTTGGCATGATATTTCTAGATCAGATGTCTACCTTTCATGAAACTATTAGAACAGGACCGTAACGCCAGTGTAGGCGCCCTGACGAGATGCAGTAGTAGCTAGCAAGATTAATGTGGCATAGGATAAGGAGAGGGAAGTAGTATTGCTATAATAACATTAAAGGAGGTAGGTATAAACGCCTATTAGGGGAATAGTTTACAATAATACATAATGCTACAATACAGCGTCTTTTCTACTTATATCAAGAGAGCTTTAATAACTATAAAAAGTTAATTTTGTGATTT
Organism: Daldinia childiae; assembly: GCF_008694065.1. Taxonomy (NCBI): domain Eukaryota; kingdom Fungi; phylum Ascomycota; class Sordariomycetes; order Xylariales; family Hypoxylaceae; genus Daldinia; species Daldinia childiae. The sequence continues at coordinate 747,182 of NW_022984644.1, forward strand.
TGTTAAGATGTAATCTAATAGAAACAACTTGGTTTTACTGGATGCCACTCCAATAGCAACGCTCATATCCATCGGCGATATGACGAATATGCTTCGGATAAGGTAGAGGGGCTGACACCTAGTCTTAGTGCCATCCAGATAGACTTCTAGATAATATCTAGGGATATAGGGGCCTGACTGGGTAGTTATGGAATGGATCCTTAGTCGACTAAGCGTTAATAGCTCATAATACGCTCCTATGTGAATACAATAGCTATAGTTGTCACAGGAGTATAAATTGGAACTAATGGAAGCTTAACTCTTTCGCTCTTGTGCGTTGACTGGTTAATCAATAAGCAGATATAAAAATAGGACTTATAAGAAGCCAAGAAAAGAAACATAAAATCAAGTTTTGCTCTGTTAAAGTCACATTGGCTTTTAAGATAAACTTGGATTATATGGCTTCGAGGTCCGATTAATTTACCAGTAGAATGGCCTCTATAATCTCTATAATAATAATGTAGTATTTGGGAAGAGAAGCTATCACTCTGAGTTTCCCGACGATAGTTTTCTCGGCGTTATTAACTATTCGCTTAGACACGCTTCTCAAAGGAGTAATAGAAAATGTTGAGTTATATTGGTACGTAATCGGTATGACTATTATGGCTGCCTTTTCTTTATTTAGCCTGTTAATCCAATCATATTTAATGCTGTATTTTTTTAGTCGCTTCTATAATTCAGTAGAATCGATGGGGAAATAGGTTAATATGTCATCCTTCGTTGGGACTAACCTACCATGCCATGAACTTACCAGTCTATATTCGGTTTAAGTAGCTGGCTCGTCGGGCTTGGTCTCCCGCAGCGGAGAGATTCCCCCACGACGCCGCGAGCTTGCCTACTTGGTGCTCCGATCCTAGCTCCGCTCTTAGTAAGTATATCATAGAACCCCACGAATCACTACGTCGTATGAAGAGTTGTTTGGAGTTCGCATATATAGTACAACCTAACGGTACATCAAGGAAATATGCCGCCGGCATTACCTCGCGAGAATTGCGAGAATATTGAAGGAACACAAGCAGATCTGCGGCAATCGAACGATGTCCTCGAAAGCTCTATCCGATTTAGAGGATTCTTGTGGATCACTTGATTGATATACCAAGCAAGGTATTGGTTCGTCACCCACGTCGTAGCGGCGTATTTATTTTACCCGTATATTCTCCCGAGTGAGCTCCATGCAAGAAGGTCATACGCCAAGCCCCGTGTACCGGCGTAGCGGTGTCCATGGTCCACGGTCTGGTAGTCTTGTCCCCTTTATAAACCATAACCCCGGATTCACAAATGACCTAACGTGACGGAAGACCTAATTGAAGACATCCGGAGAAATACACTTGCGGCTGAAAGTGAACACGATGTTACGCTCTACAGATGACGGCGACCGCTACGAGCTGGCGAGCCCGACGGCTCTGCCGAAATCTGGCGCTTTCTTGTGGAATCAGAAGATGATGATCCAGATCACTTGTCGTGGGTATGCGACGGCACAATTCATGCAGCCCGAACCTTCAAAGTACGCGCACGCGCCTAATCTCGAAGCCAAGACATTCATGCAGCCCGAGCAGAACTACTACGCACACCACCCGGGCCGTTTTGTCTACGTCAAGGACGAGGAGACTGGCCAACTGTTTTCAGCACCCTATGAGCCGGTGCGGGCTCCGCTTAACCGGTTCGTGTTTTCCGTTGGCAAGAGTGATATCTCCTGGACCGTTGAGTACCTTGGTATCCGCGTTGAAATGACCTTGGTTATTCCAACGCATGATGTGGTAGAGCTATGGTCGGTTAAAGTGACCAACATATCCTCACGACCGCGCAGAATTAGCGTGTACCCCTATTTCCCATTTGGGTACATGTCGTGGATGAATCAAGAAGCTGAATGGCGACCGGATCTCGGAGGCGTGGTAAGCAGCAGCATCACACCATACCAGAAGGCAACAGACTACTTCAAGAACAAGTATCTGAAGGACAAGTCATATTTTCTGTGTGAAACCTCTCCAGTATCATGGGAGGCAATGCAACAGGCCTTCGAGGGTGAAGGTGGCCTCCATGCACCTTCGTCGCTGGAACAACCAGAGCTCAGCCGTAGCGATGCTCGCTACGAGACGCCTGTGGCTGTAGTACAGTACCGTGAGGAGCTCAAAACAAACGAACAGCGAGAGTACCGATTTCTCTTCGGACCCGCGTACGATGACACCGAAATCCGTTCGGTACGGGATAAGTACCTCAGCAAGGAAGGATTCGCACAGACAGCCCGGGAATATGCAGAGTATATCAACAAAGGAAAAGGGTGCTTACAAATTGAGACCCCTGATAAGCACGTAGATAACTTTGTCAATAATTGGTTACCGCGGCAGTGCTATTATCATGGCGACGTGAACCGGCTGACCACAGATCCGCAGACGCGTAATTACTTGCAGGACAACATGGGCATGTCATATATCAAGCCTGAGGTCGCACGTCGAGCTTTCCTGATCGCCGTAGCACAACAGGAGAAAAATGGCGCCATGCCCGACGGTATCTTGTTGGCGGAGGGCGCTGAGCTCAAGTACATTAACCAGATTCCGCACACTGACCACTGTATCTGGTTGCCGGTCACCCTAGAGGCGTATCTCGCCGAGACAGGTGATTATGATCTTCTGAAGGAGCAAGTAAAAGGAATGCATGGCGATACGTATACCGTATTTGAGCGCTTTAGTCGGGCTATGGATTGGTTACTCTCGGCCCGAGACACGCGTGGGCTGAGCTACATCGCGCAAGGTGATTGGTGCGACCCGTTGAACATGGTGGGTTACAAAGGTAAGGGTGTATCCGGGTGGCAGACGGTTGCTACCGCATTCGCGTTGAAGTTGTGGGCGGATGTTTGTGAGCACGAAGGCAAAACCGATCTAGCAGCACACTACCGCGCAGGCGCCAAGGAGGTCAACGATGCGGCTAATGCACACCTGTGGGATGGAGACTGGTTCGCGCGAGGAATCACGGACGATAATGTGATCTTCGGCGTCAAGAAGGATAACGAGGGTCGTATTTGGCTGAATCCGCAGACGTGGTCGATCTTGAGCGGGGCGGCTAGCGACGAGCAGATCACGCGAATATTGCCTCAAGTAGACTCGCAGATGGGTACGCCGTACGGCGTTGTGATGTTCGCTCCTCCATATGGCGGTATGCGAGAAGATGTAGGGCGTGTGACGCAAAAATATCCCGGTTCGGCTGAGAACGGGTCAGTCTATAACCATGCGGCCGTCTTCTACGTCCACAGCCTATATTCAATTAAGGAGAGCGACCGAGCATACGATGCTCTAAGAAAGATGATCCCTGGACCTTCAGAAGAGGACTATATACAGAGGGGTCAACTGCCCGTGTATATTCCCAACTATTACCGAGGCGCGTACCAGCAATATCCCCGTACCGCGGGACGATCTAGCCAGCTCTTCAACACAGGGACAGTGTCATGGGTATACCGAAGTTTTATCGAGGGGCTATGTGGTCTACGTGGAGACGCGAAGGGTTTGCGTATCCAGCCACAATTACCCTCTTCCTGGGATGCGATCAAAGTGACACGCCTATTTCGGGGCGCTACATTCGTTATTGACATCCGTCGTTCGTCAGATGTAAAGGAGGTAGTGGTAAAGCACGAGGGTCGAGTCCTCCCGGAAGCGCGCTTCACTAACATCCAGCCGGGTGCTACCTACGAGCTCTCCGTTGCGATACCTAAATAACATGCTAAGTTGTTTGCGGTTTGCGGTTGTTGATTATACAACCGAATTATACAACCGATAGCTAGTTGGACCTATGGTGTTGGACTAGCTGGCAGGTAGGATGGAAACAAAAGGGAAGGCCTGCGAAATACGTATAAATAGGTAATTTGTTGATGAGCCAGCTGGATAAAGACTCTCTTATTGAATATGTTTTCAGCTTATAAAATCTTGTTAATAGACGGCGTCATATTCATATAGAGAAATTTCAATTTTGAATTCGTATCATCAAATGCATCAAAATTCCCTTGTTCTCATAAGGAGTAAATCGATGAAGCTTGAAACGCCAAGAGGGTGCACGTCCACACTAACTCGCATCGTATCTTGGCGATGTCTCAAACTGAAGACTGCCACGAGATCAATAAATCCTCAAGAATTTCTTCTGTTCCTCAATTAACGTAGCGAACAGGAAAAATCATGATGGAAATACGGCGAGGCCACACGATAACGTTCCTTAACCTCGGGCTATTATGGCTAGCAACATCTGCATTAGGTCAAAGGATACGGGTCGAGGAACCGATTCGCCCCCTCGTAATGGACGGGGCAACGAAAACGAGCGAGACAGACTACCTACCCGAGAAGGCAATAGTAGAACATGTCGTCGAATCAAGCATCCCGCAAGTCTCGGATGTACCGCAAATCTCAGGTATTCCACAAGTGGATGTGAATCCACCTAACGGTACTACAACCGGTAGTCAAGCTCAGCCAACTGAACCTGTGGTTCCAATATCCGCATTGTTATTCTCAGGATCACCTGGACCGAAAGACTGCCGCGGTACAGTAATGATGAACATCCAGCTGCCCAAACCTGGATCGCAACACTCAACCCCGAAATGTTATAACGTACCTGGGGTAGCACAATGTGGGACCTTCATCGCGAATATGGATGATGGGTGCCAGGCACGCTTGTTCAACGAGCCCAACTGTCTAACGTTTGCCAACCTAGCCGTATTTACTCCGGAGAAGAGGGCCTTCGGTGGATTCTTAAGGAGTATTGAGGTTACGTGTGGAATCGAAGGCGTGACACCGCCACCGTTAAATCTTCCCGGTCTTAAATTGCCTCCAAACGCTCAACAAGCCAGTGGAAAGGTTCGTGAAGTTTCGTCTATAGTATTTTCCGCTTTGAATGAGACAAGCTGACCACCTCCCGCAGTGAGTATAGTATGGCTATTGGTCTACGCCATAACAAAAGACAAAGAACCCGCGCAACCCGGTCTATAAAGGGTTACGAATACCTAGTAGGCACATAACCTATGTTGCAGAGATGGATCGTGGTTTGCGGCTCATTGGCGAAATCCGGAGAAGTTCCCAACTACTGGTCATGTCGTGCAGACATATATACCTAATATATATAAGGAGTCATATCAGCACTACCGGTCTAAGAGAGCCGATCTCTTGGTATAAGACAATTGTCTAGGCATGCAAGGAGATATAACTTGGACAAATTAAGTTGCGTGTGCACTTATTAATGCAGCGTGACGGGAACACGTTGCGAGCAACGGGAGGGGAAAACTCATCGTCGAAAACACGAATCATGAGTCAAGAAGTTCTGCCGGACGCAAGTAAACTGATGCCCAAGCAACATTCACTATGGAAGCAAACATGCGATGCAGGTTTGGCGTAGGGAAGGGTTACATACAGAAAAGCAGGTAGATAGGATGAATGGAAGAAGGGGTGATGTGATATAATGTAACAAATGATGAAGTAATGAAGTGATGTCTCATGTCTGATGTCTGATGGCTGATGGCTGATATCTGATAGGAAACATTTAAAATATCAATTAGAGTTACCTATGATAGCAGCAATTACAATGTGCTAATACAACATGTTAGCAGACCTTTCCACTGTGTCTTAGCATCTTAGTACCTGTACGATAGCACAATCGATAAACCATTCTCACACCACCTTAGCGGGGCTGGCGGGGGATTTTACTTAATATATAGCGCTAAAATGGGCTTATCTAGGCAATGTCGCGTCATTGCTCTATGCATTCAAGCAGTATTCAAGCAGTGCGTGACTTGACTCGGATTCAAAACTCAAAGGCAAGAGACCTCCACTTTCTACATCTCTTTCACCCATCAAACCCATTAAATCCTATAGGTCATTAGGTACTACAGCACCCATTACTACGGTACAATCCGACCTAGCTTTAAGGTACTAACTTCCCTAACGACCTCCTGATAACTTTATCCCATTCAATCGTTCTCTCCTTTTACCAACATATCGACTCCTCCTCCCAACGTCTTCCTTCCCCAGCGCATTCAACGAACACCTAAGAAACAAGAATAACCAACCCATACGCCGCCCCTACTACGACTAGTAAAATATTCGATAATTCTGTCTTTGGAGAATATTTCCTTTGAACAACGAGCAGGATATTCTAAACCAAATCCGAAAAGACAACGTACGAGAGAGAACCCTATCACCTAGCGAGCAGATCTTAGGACTACCTAAGAGAGAATAAAGGAAATACCATTACAAGGAAATATCTCAACCACGGAAGGGTAGAACCAAGAGCAAAATGAGTAGCCCACGCAGACGAATCGAGACAGATGTAAGTCTACGTTGAGTATATATAACTTCAGGAGACATTACTTGCTAACATGTAATTCTAAATAAGGTCATGAAGTATGCGACGTTTTCGTTAATTCATGTTCGGAACCTCCGCTAACTATCTTGTAGGATGTATGATTGCCTTTGCTAACGAAGCCTGATACTCCAACTAAATCCTCCCAGGCTTATGTCCGACTATGAGGTCACTCTAGTCAACGACAATAGTATTTAACCCCTCTCGCTTCTCATTTGTTACGATACTAACAATATGATTACAGTGTAAGCTAGTTCGCCGTACTCGCATTTATCCTCTAAATCCTTACATATATTTCTAGGCAAGAATTCTACGTCCGATTCAAGGGACCCGCCGAGAGTTAGTAAAGAGGAAGTCGGATTTCGTTACCCAACCATATCTAACTAAATACCCATTATAGCACCCTTCGAGAATGGAACTTGGAAAGTCCACGTCGAGCTGCCTGACCAATACCCATACAAGTCGCCCAGTATTGGATTCGTGAACCGGATCTTCCACCCGAATATAGATGAGCTGTAAGTGATTTGGGTCTTAGATGTGAACCCTTCGGCACGAGGAATATTATGTTCTAGGACAGGACTAAGGAAAGCAATATTATGGAACAGGTCCGGCTCGGTTTGCTTGGATGTCATTAACCAAACCTGGTCGCCGATGTTCGACATGATCAACATTTTCGAAGTCTTCCTCCCGCAACTCCTTCGATATCCCAACCCCGCCGACCCTTTGAACGGTGAAGCGGCTGCATTGCTGATGCGGGAGCCGAAAAGCTACGATGCTAAAGTTAAGGGTATGTCCTTCTTAGCGTCGCTTTTCTAGAGTATCCGAGATCGGGAGGGTGAGACTGGCTAACAGAAAGTAGAATATGTCCAAAAATATGCCAGTAAAGATGCAGCAGACGATGCCGGAGCCGAGTCCGAAGACGACGACGATATGTCCTCAGTTGCCAGCTTCGGAGATGAAGAGGACGAGCCCGCCGGTCAGATGGACGACGTGTAATTCATCGTCTCACGCTATTCCCTTATATTTCAACTCGCCTCTCTTCGATGAATCAACTCTGGATTAAGGAGTAATACGGATTTCCCTTGCGGTTATGGGTGGGTTTGGTGTTTTTTCACGTAATTTGCATAAGGAATTGAGCCGACTGCTGGAATTGCAATCGTTCTCAATAGCTAGGTAGCATTGATATTTTACTGGACTTCCTCCGGTATGTTCTTGGTCAGCTTGCTGTTTTCGCCCCAAATCGTTGGAGGTAGACGCTCTTAATTGCTTTCATGATCATTATAGAACAAACGTATCAATGACAAAGTTTAATCAACACGACCAGACCCGTGTTATGAGCGTAGTCCCATCTTGCCTTATACCTCCCATGACTCCCCTAATATGCTATATATCCATAATCTAACCCGGGTATCTCTTTAATGACCAAAACAAGACACCCCTTTTCCCCAAGACGCCATTCTAATGTAGTAATATCTTAATCCGAATCGTACTCAACTAATGACGTTAATGATACCGTACCTTTCCCTTCTCGTTCTGTATTAGCCACCCCTATCTTTTCTGACGATCTAGGCTCCTCGTGATCTTGAGACTCTGGCTCCGGCTCTGGCTCTCGCCTTTTTCTCTTAATCCCAACAATCCTGGGGGGGCCTTTATTACTATCCCCATTGCTACGATCCAGCGACAGAAACGGGTCCTGAGCCACCCGCGTGTTGCCAACGATCTCAGACACCAAACTATCCTTCATCTGAGCAGCAGCGACTTCGGATTTCAACTTCTTGCTTTTCATTTTCTTCCTCTTATCGTCTTTCGTATCCGCGCCACTACCGCTACCACTCGCCGAACCCGTCGAGAATAACGGCTTCGCAAGCGCTTTGCGCCCCATCTCGCCGCCCGCGGTATCCGACGACGGCCCAAAATCCACCAGCTTCGCCCGTCGCGCGTCCTCGTCCGTCGCGGCCAGCAACTCGATCCCTAAACTCATCCTCTCGCGCAAATTCTCCGCCGTCGCGACATCCCGCTCGCGCTCCTTGCGCCCGACGCGAAACGCAGCGCGCAGCCGCCGGTTCTGCTCGTACGGGTCCTCCCAGTGGCGCGCGCTCTCCAGCTCCAGCTCGTCGATGCGCTCCTTCGCGTCCTCGAGGACCTTGCGGTCAGCAATGGTCTTCTCCAGCTTGGCAAACGCGTTCGCGCGCAGGCTCTCGCGCTCCTTGTCGGTTAGTATGGCCTGCGAGAGCGGATCGGGCGACCCCGTGTCCCGCCGGCGCGCGCCCGAGGTCACGGCGTAGGTGGTGTGTTCTGGGTCGGTGCGGATCTCGATGGCGCCGCTGCACGCGGTGTGCGTCATAAGGAAGGCGAAGATGGGCGTGCTGTGGTAGGATCCGACTTTGCGCTTGGCGGCGTTGAAGCGCACGCCTTGCGCGATGAGCGTGGGTTGGGGGCAGTGCGCGCACCATATCGCGAAGGGCATTTCGAAGCGTACTGTCTGCTGTCCGCCGGAGAACCCTGGGGGGCGCTTCTTGTGCAGTTTGTTGCCGGTCGTGGTCCCCTCGACGTCGGGCGGCACGTACCGCCCCATGTTGAAGCCTTGCATTGTGACGGCGGGAGCGGAGGTCCGTTCGATAGGCTAGGATAGGAGTTCGCTTTTCGCTGAGTCGCTGAGGTGGTGTTATTGTATTAAGGGTCGTAAACGGTGTTGTGTCTTGAGAGGGCCAAATTCGGCTGGTGTATGTGGGATGAACAAGTTGAAGTGGGTTGCTTTAATGGATTCTTACATATTAGATAAGACTTACTTACTTACTGTTTAGTAGCATATAATATTGGAGAGTTTCTAATATAAAATACCTATGCAGTTATAGAAATAATCTCGACTTAAGAGGTATCTTCTCATTACCTCTTTGTCTCGTAGGGTAAAAGAGTTATATCTATAATATAACTAAATCATAATCACGATAATAGTTCCATAGAAGGGCTATAGCTAGACTTGTTCGCATTGTGTAAAAGTGTTCGTAACCAACCCCCCATCAAATACTCTACGCCAAGTCGATATATCTTAAACCGCGCAGATGGGCGAATATATGAGAGATAAATTTATATGCCAATATCATATACTTGAAAAAAGCATAGCAAGTTGAGCGAAGCTGTGGAAGTGCTAAACATAAAGATATACCCAAGCCCTCCAGATCTTCATTTCATCACCAACACCAGACTCCAAACTCCAGATTATCAATAACTAAATAAAACCCCAATCTGAAGAATTCTTTAAAGAGACGAACTCTTCCAAGATGAACGCCGGGGTATTTAAGCCATCATCGTAAGACCAGTTATAAGGTGACTTTGCAGCCCATCCCATCCCTTAGCCGCAAATCCGCGCCGATTGGTCGTAGGATTATCGAGTTCGTAATGTATAAGAGGTACTCTTATAAGAACACTGCCTATCGGTCCATTCATCGTACGCCAGGGTCTTCTTACTTCCCCGCCACCACGAGCTGTAGTAGAATACGTTAGTTGAAGCTCTCGAGGAAGCCAGACAAGTCATGAACAGGCACAAACCTAAGTCTTATCCCCATTAGTGCTAGTGAGCCCCCTTTGGTCGCTCGCGGATATTTTCTTGCTTGCCGCTGTTGATAAACTGCGCAAAGCGTATTGCAAAACTAATGGTGGAACGTTTGCTATGACGTTTAGAGACGATGTACTCTTCTTGCATGGCGAAGGTGGGAAAGGGATGTGTCTGGCTTTTTATAGATGATTTTAGAGGGACAAGCCTTGATATGCCTTATAAGAGCGAGAGGCTCAGTCCTATATATATATATATTCTTCACTTTACTCGTCCTATCTTTGCTTCCGCTTACACGCGACTGAGATTGGGGGCGGGCCAGCCCAGCCCTATAGCGATGAGATCTGTTCGCTGACAGGTTCTCTGCAGAGATAGGCCAATGAGGAATTCCATAAATGCTAAGAATAGCTGTCGTCATCATCCGCGCACACGATTCGGTAAACATGAACTGGTGGTGATACGCAGGCAACGCTTATGTCACTTTCAAATAGTCGGTGAACGTGCTGCGATACTGTTTCGCGATAGGTACAAGCAAGCTCAGCCTCAGCTGAATGGCTCGATCATACCGCCTGTTCGACATACTCTTCTAGATTATAAAGTCTACAGTTGCGGTCTGCTTAATACAATACGGCTGTGCCCGAGTCGTGGTCTTACTATGGTTTCAATCCGCCTCCAATCAAGTAATACCTTGAACCACAGCAATTCGTCTATGGTTCCTTGGGTTGAATATGTAGTGTTGGTACAGGTTGCAACTTAATATCTGAATTAGGTCGGTTCCATCGGGACTCTAAGCCAGTTAATTATATCAGTCACGTCCAGATAAGCTAGAAGAACATGATACAGATTCTAAGTAGGTAGAGTTGAAAGTAGACTTGTATACGGGATACGACTATAACACACGTGTATTTTATTCGGTGAGTTATGTATTACGGCTTGATACGACTTAACTACTTGATTGATACAACTTGGTGGGTGTGTTCAAGTTAGACGACAAGACACAAATATCTAGAGCTCAAATAATAAAGTGCCAAATGCAAGATCTATTGATTCTATTTAGTATGGTATATCTATAGAAGCCTATCCCTTCTATAGCATCTATTGTGCCGAAGCAGCAGGGAATGTCGATCCAATCTCACCCCACTTCAGGTTGCTAAAGGTCACCTCGGGGTGCGCCTCGATCTTACGGATGTTCGTGGGGTTTCCTTCGGTGGCGTTGCAGGGGCCAGCACCATCTTTGGCACCGTCAAGCCACGACATGTTTCCTCCTTCATCCCACCAGATGCTGAAAGCCAAGACCATACCTCGAGTCAGAGCGTCACCCATTTCCTCGTGGGCGCCAAGGTCCAAGAACTTAGTCGCGCCTGTCGCAGCGCAGTATTCATCGTTGGTGAATGAAACCTCAGGTACACCAGTCTTCTTCACTACTTCGGCCTTGATGACCTTGTCACCTTGGACGTATAGACGATGGATCTCCTTTAACTTACCCTCCTCGTCGGCGGGGAACTGGGTAACAACAGTGAATGGCTTGGTCGTGTCTACCGTATAGTCCGCTCCCCTTCCGTAGTAGTTGGGCTGCTCAAGGCGGTAGGGGTTCCAACCGCAACCATTCTTATCACAGACACCGTCGGCTTTACACTCGTCTCCTGTGCACAGGTACGGACCGGTCTGGTTGCAAGGGTGAGGTGCAATTTGGTTGGCACGCGAGTTGGCCTCCCAGATATCCATCTCATTGCAGCAAGCGCCCTTGCCCTCAACGTTACCCTGATATAACCGTTAGATAACAATGACATTGCGCGCAAAATCAGGAAAACTGATTAAGTGCATTAGTTTTAACATGGTTACTTACCTCGCCGTTAATGAAAGGAGTAACATAGCACTGGGCATCACAGTATCCAGTACCCCAGGCAGCTCCACCAGGGTTCAGCTCACTCTTACCTCCATCTGCCAACATCTCAGAGAGGTAAAGAGCGCTGTTCATGCCGCAGGGCAGATGGCTGGCTTCGATGTCGAAGGAGACCTCGGCGCCGGTGAGCTTTAACAGCTCATACTTCTCCTTGGCCGCGTCTAGGAGGTAGATACGAGGAGAGACAACGTTGTCGCCAACGATTAGTTGCATGTTCAACGAGGCTCCATCAGTCTTGACACCAATGCTGTTATAGTCGGTTTGACCCTCCACTGTAGTTGGATATGTTAGTTACGCCCAATTCGAAGGAGTCGTGATATCACATACTAATGCAGTTTTGAGCGCATGCCTCCTTGGTAGAGCAAGCCGTTTCATTGGGCTTGTTTCCCCAGTCACCACAGCCAACATTGTTGCCGTCTTGGTGAACCCAATGAGCAGATGAGTCGAGGACGAGGTAGTTAGTCGACTCCGTGCAACCGCCAGCCACGGTGCATCGGTAAGTTGTCAACTCGGGATGGACATCAGCAGTGTTTCCAGGCTTCTGCGCGGCGGCGAGACCTAGGACCGCGAGGCCGAGTGCAAGCTTGCTAGAGGCCATTGTGTTCGACGTCTTCGAATTACTCCGTCAAGCAATTTCGATGCACTAAGAAGCACGCAACACTATTCCAGGAGCAACTCATATTCGAAGATATATATATGTATTCTCTCGTAGATTCGCCACGACAAAATAGACAACCCAAATTTCCGCGTTCCCCAACTTCCCCAAACTATGCCCTCCACATACTCTCCACATGCCAAGTTATTTGATGCCTATTCTGATGTGTGGAGCGTGAAGTGCCGGCTTAAAGCTGGTGATCTGGGGGAAGATGGCCCGGGATCCCGGCGGAACCATTTGTCGTAGTGTAGGCTTTGAGGTTAGCCCCCCTGCGGAGGAAAAGCCTGAATCAGTATACGCTATAGGTCTAATACAACCCTACGCGTTTGAAAAATGACGCTGCCATGGCTGATTACGGGTGCTTCCGAGTTCCATATTGATTGCCAATTAACCTCTTATCAATGTTCCTGCATTGAGATGAGCTTCTCCTAAATTGCGCATCATGCTTATCCACCAGAGAAAGGGCTGAATACGAAATAGCGGTAGTCCGGTAATCATGCCGGTGACATATCAAACGCGAACACTCTGCTAATATTTATCGGGTTATAATTAGAAGCCAAGCGGTAATAAATGCACCGAGAGTATTTTAAAATTCACCGAAGCATCCAAACAGCTTAAGTCAATTTAATGCTGATAATAGTTTCGATCCAATAACTTATTAATGGTATTTAATATTTAAATTATAATTGGTTATTATATAGTAATGTCTCAAGATATCGCACTGACTTAGAGTGTAACGCCCTTGCTAAGACGTGTGAGTTGGACAACGGCAAGTTCCCATAGTTTACTAGGTAGGTAGTTAGGCCAGCTTGATTTATGCTAGAGTGTAGACTTAATAGTCTGTGCGGCATGCTCTACTTAGGTAGCATACCTCATAATCCCTTAAGGATTTAACTAAGTAGCGATCAGTATAATACTTGTATCGCACACGTGAAGATTAGCGCAGCCGTAGCTCAGTTCGAGGTCAACAACGCCCCCTATTTCTCGCGGCATCATAACACAAGATTCTATCCAGTGATGTACACATTTTGCTCTTCTTTGAAAGTAGTCTCTAACTTTCCGGATGTCAGAGAAGTCACCAGGTGCTAGCATGTCCGAGCTGAACGTACCGGGCAAGAATCTCTATATAAAGCGGACGAGAGAAATAGCTGGGACCAAGGCGGACAGCCGATGGCGTTGGTGTTGACACAGAGATCATATGCACTGAGCCGTAGGAAAGGGGCACTAAGGTGCTAAGCCGCGGTTGCTACAGCACTCTCAGACACGTCTAAGGCGATCTTTTTAGCTCAAGTATCAGTTCAAATAGTCAAGTTATTCTTAGATTGTATAGTGTCGTTAATGTATGCATTGGCTGTGAAGCACCCTTTCTTGTCAAGGCTAGTAATCACGGGGTTCATTAAGCTACCTAGAAAATCTCCTAATAGAACATAGGTATTAAGACCACCAAAATGGATAAACGAACTATATAACAGTAGACCTACAGTCAATCATATACCTGGAGAATAGTTCCGAAACCCCAATTAGAATCAGTTGCCAAAAGGCTTAGACCTAGCGAGAGAACGTTAACTCGCGTATCAATCATCGGGGCCTCGCCAGCTTCGATGAGAAGAACCTAAAGACTCTAGTCTTCGAATAGGGGGCGCTGGTATTGCGATATGATTGAGTTTGACATCAGTCGGCTTTAGCAACATAGCACTTACCTAAAGCTATGATTATTAGGGGATTGTGTTTAAGGCATTCTATGGATCCTGCACTATGCCGAAGGCGGCTGCAGATGAATGGCACAGCATGTGAACACTTGGTATAGTCGTATGTTAACACATGTGATGCATTGGACCGAGAGCTGGATTTGGTCAGACTTTTACACGTCAATGATAAGATAGGTGCACACCAACATTTATTAGTGTACCAAGAAGGCAGGGAGTTCTCTATTGGTTTATACGTATCTTACTAGACCTCAGAACTCTCGCGGTACGAACAGTCGAGTAAGTCTCGCTTTGCTATGTTATCAAATACATCCTAGTCTACTATCACTTTCGTTAAACTACGATTTGATTCCTAGAGAGCCGTAGTAGGGGTGATGAATAAGAGACACATGTAAAAGAGATGAATTAATATGTAGCCTTTGTCATTGTAGCATTGTTCAGAACTAGTACTTTCTCTTCTTTCCTTAAAGATCTACCTATTGAAGAGAGGTGACATAAGATAATAGGGGTTATATAGGATATGATTGTAGTAGAAGGGTTGATATCAGACAAATCTAAGTAGCCTAATTAAGACTATGAACAATATTCGGTTTATGGAAGGAGTTACTTAAAATCTAGAATATGTACCTGAGTTAGATTTTTGCCTTCTTTTACTATTTCAAGGACTTGAGCGCTTATCTTTTGTTATTGTGACTGCATACCTCATAAAAAGACAAAAAGAGATATTATCTAGCGTACTTTAGCGGACCTGAAGGATAATATGATTGTTCTTAGATCTTTATGTTACTATTCTCTTTGATGCAAGTACATATATTCTTCTTCTTTACGGCAAATTCGCAAATGTTCTAGATTTCTATATCCAGGATATTACGATATACGATAACCCTTATTTTCTTATTTCAGTATGCATCGTAGGCTACTTAATCTAGCGGCCTTCTCGGCCTTATTTTCGCCTCTCGGGGCACACGTTGTGCTTGAGAACCCAAAGCCCTTTCGCTTCGTTCAATATGGTCCGACCAACCCCATATCATCAACTGGTGAAGACTTTCCTTGCAAGATACCAGCTGGTGGCAAGTTAGAACCGGAGGGCCCACCAACCACTATGGCTATTGGGGATGAGCAAAGCGTCTCATTCTCAGGACAAGCAGTCCATGGCGGCGGTTCCTGTCAGTTTAGTTTGTCCGGCCCGGTCAGTAATGGTGCATGGGAAACCTACCCCCTCAAAACTGCGGAATGGAAAGTCATCCACTCGATTGAAGGCGGGTGTCCCGCGCGCAACCAAAGAGGGAATCTAGATGGCCCAAATCACGATTCATACTCTGTCAATATACCGGAAGGTATTGAACCTGGTGACTATATTTTTGCATGGACTGTAAGTACCCCTTTTCCTACCCCTCCCCCCTTTTCCTAATCGCCTTTAGGTTCTTATAGGAGATTTCACCAGATATTACTTGACGACGTGAAGGCTTATTGGTAATGCTTAATGAAAAATGCTAACTTTAAATCAGTGGCTTGCTCGAATTGGAGGACAACCTGAATATTATATGAATTGTGCGCCTATTACTGTCACTCCGGCTAAGAGAAAACGCATGGATAGTTTAGCTCGCCGGGCATCACTTGGCAAGAGAGCGGCCTTTCCAGAGCTATTCATGGCCAACATGGGTGATGTTTCGGGAGGGTGTACAACCGAAGAAGCCTTACAACAACAGATAGCAATTGCGTTCCCGAATCCTGGTCCTTCTGTTGACTATCCAGAAGGCTCTGAGAATCTATTCAAACAGCAGTGCGATGGTAATCCTCTAGCTGGGCAAGGCAACATTCCTGGAACTCCTGACATAAGCACATCTTCTCAACCTAGTCCGACCTTTATACCGGAACCCAAAGTATCTAGAACCATGTCCTCTTCTCCTATTTCGACAATTTCAACACTGTCTATCTCACCATCATTGTCCACAGGTGTGGTATCGACTAGTACGCCAACACCGCCTTCTACAACGAACCCAGGAACATGTATAGAAGGCCATCTTACTTGCCTTGAAGATAGTTTGCACTTCGCTACTTGCACTGGTGGTCAATTGACCCTTCCACAGCCTATTGCACCGGGGTTTAAATGTAAGGTCGGCTCTGGAGTTGGCCTTGACATCTCACCAGTGTAAGGTTTTATATCTACGTAGCTGAGTTAATAATATAATTTATCCGTATACATGTATTGGTTGAAATTTAGACTAGAAACTGCGAGCCATTACCTTGAACTTCGCCGATATCGAACTTGAAACATACTCTGTTAGATATTCCTCTTCAGAAAATAGTATAATCGAATAAACCAAATTCAATACTAAAAAAAAGTCCAGCCAATTAGATATATACTCTGTTGATTGTATGGAATATTCACAAGGTAGACATACTTTTCACTCTATACTATTATAACCACATTGCTAAAAAGGGCTAGTTAATAGATTTTAAGAATGAAAAGATATTTGGAAGACATCTAGAATAGAGGACATGCTTAGTATATATAGATGTAGACTCTTGTAGTTAGATTATAATTCCTTGCGGAATAACGAAGTTGTTTCTACATATACTGTTTGGTTCCACCTCGTGACAGTGGCAGAATCTTCCAGCACTAGAGGCACCTGAGCCAAAAGTTTAGTATTAAGGTAATTAGTTACCTTCAGGACTTTAGTGTTGTGTCGTAAGTGGGTATTATAATTTGAACATGGGTTTAACATCACTCTGTGATATCTGGGATACCCAACCGGAATTTAAGCCGCTAGTATGGAAATTTGTTAGTTTGTAACTGTAAGGCTTGTCACAATTAGATCCTTACCGAAGTAAAAGTAAAGCATGTACATAAAGGGCAAAGTTCGGCAACAGAACACGGGTGCTACCGACGGGCTACGATGGGACAGCTGACAAGCATCTAGGTTAAGTGCTTACATGGGGTTCATGGGCCTTACGCAGTAATTCGTAGTGACGATCTCTTGAACAAAGCCCGATAACTATTCCATATAACAACTAATCACCAACATCGAATATACCTAAGCGTCCAGGGGCTCGATGTCGGCTGCGCTCTAGAGTTACAACCCGAAAATTATATCGACATATGTATAGATATGGTCTGGGGCTCTCCAAAGAAAATAGGGGACTGGGTCATATTGCCGGGGATGGGACGCTCGGGCATCCGCCGGTGGACCCGGAACGAGACTGTAAGAGTTCGGCTCGGTTGCTGTCCTACCCTTTTGATTACCTCTTAGGCTAGTTCCGTTTACCAACTCACAGGACTAATGGGGCTAGGGCTTCTTGGGCACAAAGAGACACCATCGCAGACTAAAACCATTAGTGGATGATACCGTTAATATTTTATAGACGGCTTGCTTAACTGGGCACCGATCGAGACAAGGGAAGCCCTACGGATTATCGACTAGACATCGACTAGACTGAATTACCTACATGCCCAGATACCCGCGCCCGTGGTTAACAAAAACCCAACAGTGGCATTAGTAACGGAATCAAAGCAGGTTGGTTCTAGTGTATCTTAATTACTTACATGGTGCGGAGTCGGTAACGATACCAGTTGTGGGACGTTCCGAAACTCGCTCGGGTCGTTGGTTGACCACCCTGTGCTATTGTATTGGTTAGAAGTAATTGATCGTAATCCCACGTCCGCGGTCGGGGCGACTAGATACAGAATGAGGACTCGGGAACGGGTTGGGCATTCGCGTAAATAAGTCTCCTAGCCGATTACGGTTCGCTTACCACGGCAATGGCAACTAGTCCAGTCGATCAATAAGAGGAGCCACTGGGACGGGGACGTGGACGTACGCAGTAATAACTTAATATACCTACATATGCCAACAACCACACCAAGTGAGTCTTATACATATTCGAAGTATACCTAGGAGGTAGGTACCCAGGTAATCATGACGAGTATATAATCAACTACCTTAGGTAGTTTAAGAAATATTTTACCCCAGCTGTTCTTTTCAAATACCTTGACGCACTAAAGCGTATTCTCTTAGCATCCAAACTAGAAGCGGGAAGACTCCCTGTAGCTCACATTTAGTACAGCAACGAGGAGACAATTTCCCGATCTTTTTCACATCTCCACTCTCCACTTTACGTGTGCCGCATTTGCACATGAATTGTTCATGCAGGAAATGCCCGCCTAAAGATTCTTGGTATAGTTCAGGGATAGGGGCCCAAGTCACATTAGTATTGTAATGGGCCGCCATGGGGTTTCAAGTATTTCATATTCGGTCAGGTCGCAATGCCGTCTGAGCTATTCATTTTAACATTTTAACTTTACCAACAACTTCAAGCTAACATACTTCACATTTACATCACATAAACTTTTCAGTCTCATAATCTCATCTCATCTCATTATACTCCGCCATGCTCGAGGACGGATCTGATCAGGATGTAGTCCTAGTGACACAACTACCATCAGACTCTTGGTTTGAAGCTTTTGCTTTGCGGCCCAATGGCAAAATTCTAGCCTGTCGACTAGACGAACCCGAATTATACACATTTAACCCCGAAGACTCAAATTCGACACCTGAGCTGCTGCATTCCTTTGATCGAAATGCGAACGGTCTTGTCGATGCGGATCCAATACCGGGTACGAAAGATGAATATTTCGTCCTTTCAACCGTTAGTGATCTAGTTAATGTCGAATTCAACGATTTTATCATATGGCGCGTAGCGCTCAGCCCGGACGACAGCAATCCGCCCAAAGTCACCAAAGTAGCCGAAATCCCAAATGCAGGCCTCTGCGCAGCCGCCGTCGCCATTTCAGATCGCGTGGTGATAATACCAGACTCAACTAAGAATTGCATATGGCATCTCGATACACAGACAGGTCAATCATCAATACTCATAGCCGACGATAGTATGAAGATTGCAAATGGCGAAGGAAATTTCTTCGGTCTTAACCGGATATGCATCACAGATGAATTTATATGGTTTACGAATACCAGTGCTGGTACATTATGTCGCATCCCAATTGAACGAGTTCAAGATGATCCATCTGTAGGAATCCGCATAACAGGACCTGTGCAGATTCTTACTGATGAGATCACTGACTGCGACGGGCTGGTTCTTACACAAGATGAGACTGCGGCCTACACGTGCAGTTATAAGGATGGGTTTATCTGGAAGGTTAACATTGAACCATCGACCGGCAAGGCCACGACAAGTGTTGTCTTGCGAAACTTAGCCTCGCCAACAGCCGTCGAGCTAAATTACGTCAATGGCAAGCCGAAATTATTTATTGTGTGCTGCGGGGAGATCCAGATGGCTTGGATTCAGGATAAAGAAAACCCCTGGAGCGATATTGTAAATATTAATGCGGCGGTGACGGTTCAAGTTGAGACTCGGGAAGTTGTTGAGACTGTTTGATATTAGCGTATTCAGGAAAAGCAAACTCGGCTTGGTTATCTACGCTGGTACAATTGATGACTGGCCCATATACCCCTTTAATGGCACATAGCATAACACTACCTAGGCATAGGATATAACTAACATCTAATGAAGAGAAACTCTTCGTATTCAAAGACCTTAAAACTCCCAGATGCAGTAAACTAAAGAGAAACTCAACTAAAGAGAATAATGATTAATTTTTTTTGTCTCCTCACTTCATCATACTTAGTATCCACGACTAATGGAAGAAGCCGAGGGCTAATTTGCACACTTGTGCAGTACTAGAAGGTGCCATTGTTTCGGAACCCGGAGTAAGACCCGGTACTAGACCTGGTGTGGTTGTTTGGTCCAATCACAGCTTTGAGAATTGATGATCTTTTACTCGGAAATGTTTCCCCGCTGCCATCCCCCATGAACCCTGCATGCCTACGTATGTTTCTCATTGTGTAATCTTGAAGAACTATGTTGGTAGAAAATAAATAGTTAGAAATAATTAATAATTTACTAGAAATAGAGATAACGTTGCCGTATCTAGGAGCATCATCATTATCAATATGTACCTAGCTTAGATCATGAGCTTAGAGCACTACGATCTTCCCCTTTTCACATTTATACCCAAGCAGTTCATACCAAACTCAGTAACGACGAATCAATAACGTTAACTTATACATTTCAAATCAGACAAGGGCAAGATAGGTAATAGAGACAAATGACTTTGTGGGACTAACACACGGTTCGCTCAAATTTCATGATCCGGAGAACGATGATCTCGATCTAAGAGCACGCAAAGCCTCCCTGCCTCTCGCGTGGCAGCTCCGCTCAAAGCTTGTCTCTCTTCGACTCTGAAACAATAGACCAATGATCTACTGAGTGGTATTGATGTTACTCATCTAACGACGCTCTTACTATCGAGGCAGTGTTCAACATATATTTGTAGATGCTCTTAATTGAAAATTCGTGATAGATAGAGTCTCCGAAGAGATACATTACGCTAGTTCTCAACAAGGGCACGTACGGAACAAAGAGCACACTTGAATATCATACTAAGGCAAGAAAAGGGGTATTGTGAAGATATACAGTGTTGAGATGATGAGCATATGACGATAGATCGTAACGACCCTGGTAAAATCTATTCTCCCCTTGTTATATTTCTAGTCTAGATCCATGTCAAAATAAGCATTTTAATAACCTCCTTATACGATCTAAGCCAATTTTGATGTTGCGACTGACTAGGAAGCATTCCAGGGTGTCATCAAATATATAGGAAGTAATCTATGTACATCAGGCTAGGTAGTTACTTATGTAGTAGCTATGATTATATCATTAATCACCTTAACGACAACATGTGATATATATTTGATTTGCCTGAGAATCAACATATTTATAGTAAATGATCAATAATCAGTAGATAAATAAATAGCAACACCTCAGACTTGCAGTTTTAATCGAAACGTTATTTTCTAAGCTCAGCCTAGCTCAAACCACATCTCGAATCTCGCTAACAATGTCTAAGAACACGTATCTTTAAACAAAGGATAAGGTATCTGGGTAATTGCTTTCTAAGGTCCCGGAAGGCTAAGTCTACGACTCGTCCTACGCTACCAAGGGGGGGAAAGATGATGCTGCCATCCCAGTCCTACAGGACGATGTGAACGTCAAAGATCTTATTAATATTGAAGATGCTGAGTCCGATAAATAGCTACATGGGTTTGCTTCAATTGGAGTTTGGTGATGTTTTATCATGAGTTGAAGTTAAGAATAGGATGATATCATATACTCACCCATCATAACTGAAATACGGAAAGAAATAGCCTGGTGTTAACTGTGGCTAGTTATAAATATTATAAATCGACACCGATATCTTAATGAAAAGGGGCTGAGTTCACGCACACGGTGAAGTAGACCTCCTAGGCTGAATATAATAATACCTAATCCTAAGTCTACAGGCAGTGTCCGTCTTACACCTTTCAGTTCCTCGAGTTCTCCTTCACTTTCTATAGCTTCGATAGACACATTTTGGTTGCTGATGCTTGCCTTTAGTACATGTGTACTGGAAAGAACAACGAATTAACAATATCGCCACACATCAGGTAACGAGGTGATGCTTCTAGAAAAATTATATCTTCTGTTAATTTGTATCTCCGCGAATCTTAGGGACGTCGTTTGGTTGATCAACAGACTACCTAGTCTCATTCTCTAGGACTCGTCGAATATGTTAGATATGTTGCCTGAGGTTCATAAGTTGCCTACCAAACTAATAACACAATGTAACGTGAAAGTCAGTACGTTTATTAATGTTCTACTTGTGTTTCTAGTTGTGGTAAATATTAGAGTGCAATCATAATGTTGCATATAGGCAACGGCGATTCCTATTTAACTGCTATGGTAAGGTGAGCAGTTTGCCCTGACGAAGCTTAGAAACACTCTATCTAAGCTGGATTGAGTCTGAGAAGCTCAAGTAGTCAAGTGGTCAGAGAACACCACGTATATATGGATATTATGTGGAATTCACTTGTGCAATAGTCATAATGCAGGGTATGCCATGAGAACTGGCTGATACATATTATACTTTTGTTTTATTTACTTTTAGAGTGTGGAAAATGTAATGGCTATCTGTACCACCAATTGACCGAAGCGTTCAATTCACCCTCCTTGCCACTACTAGCAACGCTATGCCACCAGCCCTTAGGGATAAATAAGCCATCGCCAGGGTTTAATGATACTTCATCTATTGTCTCTTCATTCCAAACCGCATGATGAAGTAATTCACGTTCGCGGCCCTCCATCATTTCTGTACCTCTGAATCGCGAGTTTCCCGACGAGCCAAGCATTCTGCGGACACGAGCATATATGTCATCGCCTTGGTCTGGTGCCATAAGACGTATTCTTTTTGAGCTTACAAGCTGGTAGAACACATTCGGATTTGGATCTCGGTGTAAAGGGGTATATGTGGGCTGCAACCCAAGCCAGATGCTCGAGCTATATATATCTCCCTTGCCAGCGTATTTGACAATATTAGGCACAGGTAAGTCCTCAAAAAGGGGCTTAGGTAGGTCGTTCAGATTAGATTGAGCAACATAGAGATTTGTGATGCGCTTAGAGGGTTCACTTTGAGTGTCATTGAACTGAGATGCACTCATAATCAAACTTAAGGGCGCATCGAATTGTTGGAAATTTGAAAAATTTCCAAAAGGGCCGTCATCACTTGACGATTTAACCATAGCCTCAATGATCACTGGTAAATGCGACTTCTTATACTCATTGGACTCAAGAAGCCATGTTTGAAAATATGCCAAGGCATTGTCCTCTGAGCCCTTTCCTTCGGGAGAAGGATGGGGAACGGTGAACTCATATGGTAGGATAAGATCTTCATAGGGCCGTATGTACTGTGTGAAGCGAGTATGAGAGTCTTCAGTGCCGTGTTGGAACCATTTTTGTACGGCAGGTAAATTATGGAAGTTTCTAAGAAGCAACGGAGTTTCAGGAACCCATGCGATTCTACGAAACAAATCTAAGTCGATATCGCCTACAATTGACTCAACACGGGAAACGTGCTGTTCGGCTTGCTCGCGAGAATTCGAGTTAGGGATGTCCAAGAGCTGACTATAACTTTGATTCGTCGAAGACGCAGGTAGAAACTCAGATAGAGCCTTGGAATATTGGAAGGAGTGTCTAGACAAGACTACCCGTGAGCCGAATCTGAATTTAGATAGCATGAATATATATTTTGAGAGGAGATGAAGGTGAGTCGTTAAGAGGTATGATTGATATTTTGAGACATTAATATAAATATTACTAAAATGTGATTAAGAATTTAGTTGGTGACACGGTTGGAGATATCGCACAATGGTGCATGATAGAAAACGGAATTCGCACGGACCAGGCTTACCTACCTAACCTAAGGTTCCAACCAACTGTTTGCTTGCGGCTTGACTTTAAGAGCAAGAACTCTGTGGCTACACTAGTTTGGCTTGACCTTGCCTGATGCGGCTCGTAGGTGCATAAGTAGCTGTACATATTAATACGAGCATCTTGGTGGATAATAATAATCGATAGCCGTACCTATACTTGCTATACCTTATTTCCGTTCCCCGCACAGACCACTTTATTCGCCGGTGCACATAATTCCCACCGATGGAATTTACCTAATGGGCTAGACTGGGCTGAATCGCAATTTTGGTAGCCTCTCTCCCTCCTCTCATCCCCGCCAAAACTTATCACAACACATGCATCACAACTATTTCACAATATTGATTCACCATTGTAGCACAATATTCATCTGCCGAGACCTGTTCTAGGTATCTCTAGGCAATAGATATCTCTCTTCGTTTGTTAAATTATTCTATTTCCCTTCGTCTTCGCTATCTACTCGCCTTCATCGGCGTCATGCAGCTGCCATAGCTCTCTCTTCTCTCGTCTCCCGTCTCCCTAACCGCGATCAACTACGGTTCAACGTTACACCTTGCGATCCTTGACTATCGTCACTCCTAGACAAGTTGAATTTATTCGAGACGAGGCATCTGTTCGGGCGCATCTACTCTTGCCAGAATGTCCTCGTCATCTGGTACTCCGGAATCTTGGATTTCCTCCTTCTGCTCTCTCCTAGGTCACGAATATTTCGCAGAAGTGTCCGAAGAATTTATCGAAGATGACTTCAACCTAACTGGATTGCAGACCCAGGTCGCGATGTATAAGGAAGCTTTGGAGGTTAGCTAAAATTAGAATGCGGGTGCTTTCGTTTTGCTAACCTCTACCCTAGATGATACTCGACGTTGAACCCGAGGACGACGATGAAGAGGATGAGGAAGAAGATGATGAAGAGGATGAATCCATCGAGGGTGTTGACCGTCCGCGACACGGCGAACGGCGTAACCATAGTCGAATAGCTAGTGATTTATCCGTTATCGAGTCCTCCGCCGAGATGCTCTACGGCCTGATCCATCAGCGCTTTATCTGCTCGCGAGCAGGTATTCAACAAATGTCGGAGAAGTATGAGTTAGGTCACTTTGGCGTATGTCCCCGGAGTCATTGTGAACAGTCTCGGACTCTCCCCGTTGGACTCTCTGATATACCTGGCGAGGAAACAGTCAAGCTTTTCTGTCCTTGTTGTCTCGATGTCTACGTACCTCCCAACAGCCGTTTCCAGACTGTAGATGGTGCTTTTTTTGGCCGCACGTTTGGCGCACTCTTCCTACTAACTTTTCCCGAATACGACCTTACAAAACGAGGTGCTGATGTACTAGCAAACGCGCGCGTGAGCGACGATGATAAGGAGATGCTTAATGGCATGTACACATGCAATATTGCACCTGGTCTGGGCAGCACCAAGATATACGAGCCCCGTATTTACGGCTTTCGCGTTTCGGAGGTTGCGCGCTCAGGTCCACGAATGCAGTGGCTACGAGATAAACCGGATAATATTTCAGAACTAGATGAAGCGCGCCACCATGCAGAGACCAACCCGGATAGCGAGGATGATGACGAAAGTATGAATTTGAATGGACGGCCCGTGCGAAGACTACGGCCGCGAAGACGACATGGCCAAGGGGGAAGCCCCATGGCTATAGAGGCGAACGGGGCAGAATCAGAGCTCTAGGAGAACAAGTCGAATGGCAGATGTGACCAGAGTAGTGGTGGAGATGACCATCTCCACTCGTCAGAAGTCCATAGGTGAAGCACAAAACACAGACCGAACTAGACACGATGTGTCTCAGATCTCATTAGGTCGAACGAGGGTAATCGGAGTTTCCGTACTCATTATGATCTCATCCTTGGTTTGCGGAGAAGCAGCATGAGACAACGCAGATTATTAGGTCTCCGTGCTACTAGATAGGAAAAGGAACGAATGAAACCTATACTTTCACCTTGCATGGCCGGCGTTGGTAAACATTTCGATGCTTGATTCCATCCAGGCAGGCTTTTGTTTGGGGGCCTGGTTAGCATCAAAGGGGAAAAGAGGATTACAAGTTCGGAGAAAGCATACGAGGTAGTTTCTTGTGGATATGATGTAACTTGAGTCATTTGTCTTGTTGTTTGCACGTGGCACTCAATTGGAGTCTAGGGCTCTTATAGATCGTCACCACACAGCGTAATAAATCCCTTCTCATGCGTGGTGACGGAGCTATCACGGTTTTTGAAAGGCATAGCATAATTTAGTCGTTGTTAGCCTAAGCCTTTACTACTAAGATGTTTTGTGAAACCGTATTACTTCTCTATTCAGCAATTCTTAGCGTTCCTCACGAGTTGACCATATATATGATTTAGGTTGAGTTTCTAAGTGCTTACTGATAGATATCCCCTGGGGCCACATGTTAGAACTGACCAAGGGTAAGATCTATAGATACCTACATACATATGTACGGTATTGATCTGCCTTAGGTTAGGTACCTATGCATGTAAGAGAAATTTCTAGTTATATTATGACTACAAGGGACTTTACGGAGATTAGATTAACTAGCACTATTATCTCCATTATCCTCGCAATAATTCTGAGTAGATGGGGCTCTCTTCTAAGTTAATCTCCCCGAAACGACGACCCACTAATCGAAAATTTATTAGAATGATACAGAATGATTCATTTCTTGTAGCTTCTTTCGGGACAATATGTGGAGTGTCAGTTTTGGCTATCACAAGCTAAAATGCACCTATGGAGATATACATATCTAAGTACCTATCTATCTGCCTACATGTACACATCCATAGATATAAATTTACGCTTAGTAAATAAAGTATGGATGACAGATGCCGTGTCGGGCACGGGAGCTACAAAGTACGGGTGTATACCACATCAGGTAATTCCGTGGTTTAAAATATGGGCTTGACGATCAACGGTGAAAGATCACGTGAATGATGCTCATTCTGATTTGATATGACTAGGCGAACTAGGGTATGTCCTTCCCGAATGGCAACTACCTATGATAACGACGGATAATATGTAAGAATTGTATCTTAGTATTACATCTTGTTTTATTACACAATGCGTATTAAACTGTACATAGTACGAAATAAGTCGCGTCACTACTCCAACAGACAAGAGACATGAAGCTTTATCGTCTGCGGTCGTGGACTTCTTTTATAGGCGTATAGACTTATTCATGTATAAGCTAGCACTTTGCCGTTGGCACGGGTCATCTCGCCGAGTTTCACGACATATGTAGGTTAAGCATTTCCATGTACGTGCAGCTTACATATATACCATGCATATCATGTAGGCACGTTTTTATGGCAGTTTAAGGGAACATAGCATATGTGTGTGTATAGGACTTTTATGTGACCTTGGCTTGGCCTAAGAAAGTCGCCGCTTTCTAAATGCATTTCAAAGCTGTTCCCAACGAGCGAGTTTCCGCATATCGGAGCTTCTAGACCTCTGAATCTTTCTGGGTCGGTGGCGAAGTAAGTGCTGAGCCATATGGAAATTTACCTGGCAGGCCTGACTGGATCTCAAATACATATTTGTACCCGCACGCATGGGTACATAATCCGTGGGGGGTGGTCTACCTAGTATGTGACAATCGTATAGGAATCTTAGAGGATTTCAATTTAGTCAATGTAGTTAGTATCGGATATTTTTCGGTTGTGTTCTCAACCCTCGCTCGTAAAGAGCGCAAAGATACATGGAGCTGGTGTCAACACGCAAAGCACCAAGACTGCGACTGAGCGCGTGTCAAGTTACTGTTTGGATATATCGAGATAAATGCCAAAGCGAATGTAACGGTCCCACAACATCATTTCTAATCATCGACTTACATATATTTGCCGGAACTATGAATTGGGCCGAGATGGGGGTAGATATGTGTAATACAAGAAGAATAATTGTTAGTGAAGTTGGAAACTCCGTGGCATACCGGACTCCGACCCCGTATCCGACTTATAAATGGGTCGTTTTTAGTCCACTTTCAACGGACGAATTTAAGGAGTAACATATGTAAAAAAAAAAAAAAAAAAACCTTCCCCCCCTATTCGATAGGTACATAGATGAAGCTGACTAGTCAGATATTGCGAATCTAGCCCGACTAAACTGGCCGAATGAGTCGAAACAGCGGTAGGTATGGTTGGTCGCAGCGTCAGCGCACGGCCAGACGGCGCACGCAACCCTTGGCAAAGTTTCCACTTTCCACGAGGCTTCGAGATGCACAAGTCGGGGTGCGGATACGGGAACCCGACGGCTACCAATAGGAAGAGCTTCGGATGGACTAATTGAGAAGACTTTAACGCATTCAAAACCGATCTGCGGTCCAACGCGGCACATCTTATCAGTAACAAAGTTCCGGGACAGGTAAGACAAGCTGCATGATACATATATCATGGTGCTGATATCAGCATGTCTACGTTACGATGTAAGGCTATAATTTTAATAGTTTTTACGTTAAAACTAACTAGTTAAAAGTATATTAAAGGATTTACTGTTACACATAATATTATATATATCTTAACTCATTAACATGAAATTAGTTTCTTGAAAAGTTTTCAAAGTTTTGATATAACTAACTACCTAACCTTATAATGTAGTAAGTACCTGTTAAATCCGGCACTATGGTCCGGTATATGTGGTTTGAAATACATACCATGGATTTCAGTTTAGTCGGAAAGTGGGGGCCACTATACCCTATCTTCTTGCTGTAGTGTCAAGCGGTTAATTACATACATTAGTTGCCCAATACGACAGTAATATAAAGTGTATACCTTGCAACCCGGTTTAACTCATAGCCTAACCTTTTCACACCGCTAGCGAAGAATCGGTATCAGATGAAACGGAATTTTTATGGAGTTACTTCACATATCTTTGCTCTATTGATTGGTAATCCTGTCCCAATGCCAAGCCCAATGCCAAAAGTTCGGCTTCAGAAGTTACCAGCCTGCCTGCCGGGTACATATGAAAGAGACTGTTTGCATACCAGGTTACTTATCCCCACATACACTTCTAATGATACATGAGTAAGTCTACGCCAGATAGTCAAGAATTTATATCAATATATTATTTAAAATTGTTGCATATATTATAGTTTTCAAATTGGAAAAGTTTAAGAATTTTTAATTGTTTGAGAACGTTATAGAAAATATCTTAGAATCAACTACCTTCAGGTAAACAACCGAATAAGGACTCGTTAAGCTAAACAAGTAGCGCATGTAATTAACGTATGAGAAAGACGCTGAAGAGTACTCATTAATATATGTGGGGTAAGTATTTTGCTAACAATTAGGTACGTTTGCCAGGGGAGATTTGTATTACAAAACCCATAAGCAGCATTCTCTCTTATTATACCCTTCACTTAAAGAATATGCATCCTTTTTTATCTTACCTTCTCTGACTTCTTTTTTTTTTCTTTTCTTTCCCCTAATTCCTTTCCTTTTCGCCCCCCCTTGAGAGGTAGTCGAACAGCCTTGATAAGTCTAATAAGTTCTCCTGAACTTAATAGTCTCTGTTTGTCCTCTGCTAGGCCTGGGGTTGCACTCTTCCCACTTACACCCGTTCTGAGTTGTATTCAAATAACCGTGGAATTATTACTTGTTGTATCCTTAGCACTCAGAGCCATCATATACATTTTTTAAATTCACTTTTACAAACCCAGGTTACGTGCCTAATAAGAGATTCACACATATTCGAGGCTTCTAAGGTCAACCTTATAAGCTGGGTAACTCCCATAACAGTTGTGGGGTCATAGCCATGTCTGAGAAGGATTTAGAGAAGCAGTTTACATCCGGGGAGCCGCCCCAAGACCATGACGATGGGTTCACGTCGGCTAAAACTACTGGGCCGCCGTCCACAGATTCGACAGTCGCAACGGACTTAGAGGAGCAACGTGAAACTGTGAGACAGAACAACCCTAATGGCTTCTCACGCATCAACACTGGCGTCTCCGTCGAACAAGCCGAAGCCGATTTTGCTGAGCTTAGACGGGAACTATCTGGGTTGTCTAAAGCAAGCCGTACTCGTAGCCGAAAGGAATCTGATGTTGAAAAAGGGGGCTTCACAGCTCTCGAGACTCCGGGGTCTCAAGAGTCGATTGAAGCTTTCGATTTGGAGACAACCCTACGAGGAGGACTGGATGCCGAGAGAGAGGCTGGCATCAAGCCAAAGCATATTGGCGTCTACTGGGACGGACTTACAGTCAAGGGTATGGGAGGCACTGCTAATTTCGTGAAAACATTCCCCGATGCCTTCAAGGATTTCGTTGACTATTGGACTCCCTTAATGAGCCTACTCGGTAAGGGTAACAAAGGCACCGAAGTCACTCTGCTGGAAAATTTCAAGGGCGTCGTAAATCCTGGCGAGATGGTTCTTGTTCTAGGAAGGCCAGGATCCGGATGCACGACTTTCTTGAAGTCGATTGCGAACCAGCGATGGGGTTATACTGGCGTTACCGGAGAAGTTCTTTATGGACCATTCACCGCTGAGGAATTCCAGCAATACCGTGGCGAGGCCGTCTACAACCAGGAGGACGATATCCACCACGCCACCCTTACCGTTGAACAGACACTCGCTTTCGCGCTGGATACCAAGGTCTCCAAAAGACTGCCAGCGGGAACCTCGAAGAGCAAGTTTAAGGAGGAAGTAATTACAATGTTACTCAAGATGTTCAATATCGAGCACACAAGAAAGACCGTGGTTGGTGATGCACTAGTCCGCGGTGTTTCTGGTGGTGAGAGGAAGCGTGTCTCTATTGCTGAGATGATGATCACAAACGCCTGTGTTCTATCATGGGATAACAGTACTCGAGGTCTCGATGCTAGCACGGCCCTCGACTTTGTCAAGTCCCTTCGCATCCAAACCAACCTATACAAGACATCTACTTTCGTGTCTCTTTACCAGGCATCCGAGAATATTTACAAGCAATTCGACAAAGTCCTACTTATAGATGGTGGCAAGCAGGTCTACTTTGGTCCTACTACCGAGGCGCGAGCCTATTTCGAAGGACTAGGATTCCTCCCGCGACCGCGACAGACGACACCCGATTATATTACCGGCTGCACGGACGAGTTCGAGCGCGAATACTCGGATGGCTTTTCGGCACGGAATGCCCCACACAGCCCCGAGACATTGGCCGAAGCATTCGAGAAATCCCGGTTTGCCCAACAATTGAGTACCGAGATGGCAGAATACAAGACTAGGCTTGAACACGAACAAGAGATCGCTCGTCATAATGATTTCCGCATGGCCGTACGCGAGAGTAAGCGAAGCGGTGCGAAACATTCCGTCTACAGCGTGGGTTTCCACCTCCAGGTGTGGGCTTTGATGAAACGACAGTTTGCCATCAAGTTCCAGGATAAGCTTACTATAGTACTATCTTGGATTCGAACCATCGTCATTGCATTGGTACTGGGGTCCTTGTACTTCAATCTGGGACAAACATCTGCTAGCGCTTTCGGTAAAGGAGGTCTTCTCTTCATCTCTCTCTTGTTCAACGCCTTCGAAGCTTTCTCTGAATTAGGATCAACAATGATGGGTCGACCGATCGTAAACAAGCATAAAGCATACACTTTCCATCGACCATCGGCATTATGGATAGCGCAGATATTTGTGGACACAGCCTTTTCGGCAACGCGAATTCTTGTGTTCTCGATCATCCTCTACTTCATGACTAACCTTACGAGGACACCTGGGGCCTTCTTCACGTTCTATCTGCTGATTCTTGTTGGAAACATCTCGATGACACTCTACTTCCGTATCATTGCCTGTCTTAGTCCTGACTTTGATTACGCTATCAAGTTTGCTGTCGTTACGATCACTTTATTTGTCTTGACCTCCGGTTATCTGATCCAATATCAGTCTCAACAAGTCTGGCTTAGGTGGATCTTCTGGATCAACACCTTGGGTCTTACCTTTTCCAGTCTGATGGCGAATGAGTTTGGCGGAAACCAAATGAGATGTTCGGACGAGTCGCTTATTCCCTCAGGACCTTCGTATGGTAACATTAGCCATCAAGTCTGCACCCTAGCAGGCTCAACCCCTGGAAGTCTCACTGTAAACGGTGGTGATTATATTACGCAAGGATTCTCTTACGCTCCCCAGGATTTGTGGAGGAACTTCGGTATTATTATGGCTATCATCATATTCTTCCTGATTATGAACGTGGTATTGGGCGAATTTGTCAAGTATGGTATGGGTGGTAATCAAGCGAAGGTCTTCGCGAAACCCAATCCCGAGCGAAAGGCCCTAAATGACGCCCTTAACGAAAAGCGATTGCAACGCCAGAAGTCGAGGGAGGCGGACACTGGATCTGCTTTGAAGATTGAATCCAGCAGCATTCTAACATGGGAAGACCTCAAGTATGATGTGCCTGTTCCTGGTGGCACTCGCCGTCTACTAAACAGTGTTTATGGTTACTGCAAGCCCGGTCAACTCACTGCTCTTATGGGTGCATCTGGAGCCGGAAAGACAACCCTCTTGGATGTTTTGGCAGCAAGAAAGAACATTGGTGTTATCACTGGCGACATCCTCGTTGACGGTCTTAAACCTGGAAAAGAATTTCAGAGATCCACCTCGTACGCCGAGCAGCTCGACATGCACGATCCTACCCAGACCGTTCGCGAAGCCCTACGTTTCTCGGCCGACCTACGACAACCTTTCGAGACACCCCGCGAAGAAAAGTATGCTTATGTTGAGGAGATCATCGCTCTATTGGAAATGGAAAATATTGCGGACTGTATAATTGGAACCCCGGAAGCTGGTCTTACTGTCGAGCAGCGTAAACGTGTAACGATCGGTGTCGAGCTTGCGGCTAAGCCACAGCTTCTACTGTTCTTGGATGAGCCAACTTCAGGTCTTGATAGTCAAAGCGCCTTCAACATTGTTCGATTCTTAAAGAAGCTTGCTGCTGCTGGACAGGCTATTCTCTGCACGATTCATCAGCCTAACGCCGCCCTCTTCGAGAACTTCGACCGACTACTTCTGCTTCAACGAGGAGGCCGTTGCGTATACTTTGGTGATATTGGTAAAGATGCATGTATTCTTCGGGACTACTTGGCTCGACACGGTGCTGTTGCTGGCCCTTCCGACAACGTTGCGGAATTTATGCTTGAGGCTATTGGTGCTGGAAGTGCTCCTCGAGTTGGAAACCGAGATTGGTCAGAGATTTGGAACGACAGCCCTGAGCTAGCTAACGTCAAGGATACGATCTCCCAGTTTAAAGAGTCTCGCAAAGAGGCGGCTGCGCATACCGATCTTTCTCTGCAACGCGAATATGCTTCACCCCTTGCACACCAATTGAGCGTTGTCATCAAACGTACCAATCTCTCCTTTTGGCGATCACCCAACTACCTGTTCACGCGCATTTTTAACCATATTGTCATTTCCCTCCTTACTGGTCTAACTTATCTAAATCTCGACGACTCCCGTTCGGCGCTGCAGTACAAGGTCTTCGTCATGTTCCAGATTACCGTTTTGACCGGTTTACTGCTCCCTCAAGTCGAACTAATGTACGTTATCAAGCGATCGATCTTCTTCCGCGAACAGTTGAGCAAGATGTACAGCACATTCACCTTCACTTCGGCTATGGTTCTTGCTGAATTGCCTTACTCGATTATCTGTTCCGTAATCTTCTTCCTTCCCTTGTACTATATCCCAGGCTTCCAGACGGAGTCCTCGCGAGCTGGTTACCAGTACTTCATGGTTTTGATTACAGAGCTTTTCTCGATCACTCTGGCGCAGTGCATCGCTGCTTTGTCGCCTTCGTCTTTCGTCGCTAGCCAGTTCGATCCTTTCGTCGTTATCACTTTCTCGATGTTCTGTGGTGTTGCAATCCCTGCCCCTCAGATGCCTGCTTTTTGGCGATCGTGGCTGTATCAGCTGGACCCGTTCACTCGTCTGATTGGTGGTACTGTTACTACTGCTCTGGATGACCTTCAAGTAAACTGCCGACCGTGGGAGCTCAACTCATTCACTGCACCAGAGGGTCAAACCTGTGGCGAATACATGGCTCCTTTCTTAGAGAAGGGCGCTGGGTATATCGTAGACAACGCCACTAGCCTGTGCCAATACTGTGCCTACAAGGTAGGCAATGAATTCTACGAGCCACTAGGCTTCAAGTTCGACTACCGGTGGAGGGACCTTGGTATCTTCCTGGCTTTCGTGGGTAGCAATCTGATAATCTTATTCTGTGCTGTAAGTTTTGCCTTCACCCCCCCCCCCTTCTCACATCATCTACGTGTTCTATACGAGTGCTAATATTATTATATAGGGACGGTTCCTAAACTTTAACCGACGCTAATGTACGACGAAAAGGGAGAAGTATGAGGTGTACGATGCTATTTAGCTCATGTGACTATCAACGATTTTTAGACTGAGGAAGGGGGAAAGAGAAACGACGTCGGGTAGACGAAGAGTTGGTGCATACCTATTTTGCGATATCGGAGTTGGGAATAGACCAGGAATAACTTATATCAAGCATGAGGCAGGATAGCCATTGATTATATTCAAGTTAATAGTAGATCGAGCATATAAAGTTATAATTCAAGCACCAATAGTGGTGCATACTAGATTCAAGTTGCTCATGTCCGAAACAGCATGAAATCTTTCCTAGGCTTTCTATGTCTGTAAAAGATCCATCTGTCCATGATTTTATGATGTGCATTCACTTCACAGTTTTGTGGAAAGGGGAAAGGGGGATAAATATGTACCCAAGACATGTAAGCTATTAGAGAGATGATACAATTATGCAATATTCTATTATCCACTACAATACGATAAAAAGTAATTTGTAGATATAGAGATTTACGTTTTACTTCATCAACCGATAATAAAATAAAGCTTTACATGGGATTTGCGCCAAGTAGCACTTAAACATTTACATCGGACATCAGACTGGGATATCATTTAATAACCATGGCAAATAAGGCAGATCCCGGAATGATATATGAGCACTGTATAGCCAATGATAGTTGTACTCTCGCATTTCAGACCTCGCTACCAGTTAAAGAAAAAGCGGCATCTGAATCTCGCTACGAACGATGCATCATCTTGATGCATGGGTTCAGCGGTTCGAGCGCATATTTTACGCGTAATTTCGAAGCTCTAAGTCGCGATTACTGGGTCGTCGCCCCGGACATGCGGGGTCACGGAAATTCCAGTCGGCCGCTCGGGGGTTATCATGTAGCCCGTCTAGCTGTTGATCTGCGAGCCTTGGTCACTCATTTGAAAGACTCCATAACCCTTACCAAACCGGTAAAAATTATACCCGTCGGATGTTCAATCGGTGCTGCTGTTCTCTGGACTTACGTTGAGCTCTTTGGATACGACGACTTCAGCGGGTTTGTGTTCGTCGATCAGGGGCCATTGCAAGATCGTTCACCCTTTGGCAACTGGGACGCGTCGAAATCCCACCTGGGCTGCTATGATGAGCAAACTATGCAAGCTGCACAGCGGGAGTGGATACATGATTCGGTCAATGCACATCTAGGTCTAGTACAATCTTGCTTGGGATACCGATATGCGCCGGAGCCAGCTACTGACGATTTGTCGGATGAACGACGACGGCGCGACGAGGAATTCTTTACGCATATTAGCGCGCAGTGTGACCAAACTTGGCTAGCGAAGCTGCTGGCCGACCACACGCGCTACGACCACCGTGAAGCTATTGCAGATATCATATTGCCTACACTGGTCATGGCAGGTCGAAGGACGGGCTGTTTCCCTCTCGAAGGCATGAAGGAGATCGTAAGGCAAATAGAGTCGAAACACCCCGGAACAGCAAAGATGTCAATATTCAACTCTGGCCATTGGCTGTTCTACGAAGAGCCAGAGAGATTCAACAATGAGATCGCCGAGTTTGCGCAGATATATTTTGGGTGAGGTAGATTATATCACGAGGTGGAACCAGAATGCATAAAAACTTCGCTGTTCCGCAATAACCTCTGAATCTGGCTATGGAAACCCGTGGCTAAAGATACCGCAAGTATCTTTTGTTCTAGATGTCTCATCTAGAATCCGAACAGATCACAGATTATTCAGTTATGCTTACAATCAATGTAGAAGTTCAGATCAAATGACAAACAACAGCTTCGATATGCAAGTGAGTTGCTAGAATAAGATATGCCTCTCTCTGATAAACAGATATCGAAATATTGAAATAGATAGTAAGTCCAATGAGAGTATCCCATCAAGCCGCTAGGACCCCACCGCTTTCAAGAATGTTGAATAAAATCTCATCTTCTCCACTCATCATCAACAGATTACCTGAAATCAGTTGCATCTTAGCTGTTAATATGCCCTATTCCCGGTTCGAAGCGTGGGAAGCGGCGTTATCATGGCAGGGTTTGCAGATTTGAGTATCGAACTCCAAGAGCTCATATTCGAGAAGGTTAGTCTTTAGCCAAGCCCACGTTGTAATTCATCTGCTTAGTAATGATACTTCATAGCTGCGTGAAGTTGATGGGCCATTACTTCTTACACTCAAGAATGCCAGTTTAACCTGCAAGGCGTGGTATCGGCTAGCCGCATCTATCTTGTTTAGGCGGCTTGTCTTTGAAGCCGACACTTTATCAGAACCCTACGAATTAGCTCTAGACCACTTGGAGTTTTGGGAGTCCCATGAGCATCTACATCAATACGTTCGTGATGTCGTAATTCGCATCGGTTTCCCTGAGGTGACAAGTGAATGGGCCCTAGATCTTCAAAAACTATTGTCTCGACTTCATAATCTAAAGCATGTTAGGTATGATAGTCCATACCATGTTAATTTTCAGAGAAGCTTACATTCAGGATCTGGTAGTGTTGGTGGGGATCAAAATGCGCATCCAAATGCGGGAATAACTCAAATAACTCATGACAGCCAAGATTCCTTACCCATGAATGAGTTCAGGAACGCCTTATTCTACGATTCAAACTATATAGGTCGGAATGTCACGGTAACCTTGCAGAATTACGTCCATACACTAGACCGTAAGAGCCTGGATGTCTCTATTCTAGCCTCATCCAAGTCGCAAGAGTCTACATCCTATTCAAATTTGACTTCCCTGCGGATTACGTTTGTTCACCGACCGTACGATAACTATGGGCCTTGGAAGAGTGCTCAATCAATCATATCACCATCCCGCGAGGTAGCTACTCTACTAGGACCCCATAAGAACCTAGAACACTTGTGTCTAGAGCTCCCAGATTCGCAATCTATCGGCTATACCTGTATTAACTACGAGAATGAGAGCTGTTGCGCCTTAGAGAACATCGCCCCTATAACACCGCATCTCAAATCTCTGGCTCTGCATGGTGACTTTTCCGTCTCGGACCGGGCCTGGTCTCAGTGGAGTTCAATACCATGGTTCCAGCTGGAATCGTTAAGCCTAGTTAGCACTTCTATGATAGATAGGTTGGCGGAAAGACTCGCGGGCCAATCTCTCCCATCTCTTCAAACGCTCAAACTAGCCACTTATATGTATAAGCCCAAATCACCCAATACACCAGGCCTACCCCCGGGGAAAATCTCGTTTAATATCAGTGTGCCCCAGCTATCCCTGACCGGATACCAGTCCGCCGCGCTGATGGAGTATCTTAGTCGCAGCGCACAGAATGCCACCAACTTACGGAAATTACGCTTCCATACAATAGAGCCCGGTGCGGGGCCGGGTCTCTCGGTATACGATATAGAACAACTCAGTATATGCACGCGGCTGGCTTGGCTCGGCTTGGATATTCCCCGTGATCATCACCCCGATAACCACCACCCCATCCCTAGTAGTAGCTGGCCTGGGTACCTGGATGCTATCGCAAGACTGCGACCACTGCAACACCTCCGCACATTCATCCACAACGGCTACGGCGTAAAAGACGTACTTAGTAAACACGGCGTGATAAGAATGTTCCAGTACATCCAGTCTCGCAAGCACGGCTGCGCCCTTCAGAGCTTGGTCATCTGCGAGGATCACGGCGCACGGCGGGGACTATGGGTCGTATGGGCCTGGAGCGAGGAGAAAGTTGTAATCGATTATAGGTGGCCTGCTGTTCTTCGCGGAGGAGATATTTGGGACTCCAAGGTGGCTCGGTCTATTGAGATATGGGATACGAGAACTATGGAGAAGGTACAAGATTGTGCTACTCGGTGGAAGTACTGGAAGGGGTGGTGGCTTGACGAAACTGAGGATTTATTCTGGGGTATTGCTGAGGGGTGGTAATTACCTGTCCTTCCTGAGGGTGATACATATTGTTAGTAGTCCCCTGGCTACATAAGTTTGAGAGATACTTCCGGTACAGTTTGCTAGATGGTAATGATGTACAAGATAACCAAATTTATTCCTGAGAAAACATAACTTTGGTAAAGACACAAAGTAGTAGAAAATGCCAGAACAGTCACAAATCAATTATCAAAATGTACATGTCAGATATTTAATAGGTTCAGGTGTTGTCTAGATTGCATAGAGCGTGCATACAGACTAAGGGGTAAATCCGAAAACAACCCATCAATTCGTCACATCGTGTTGGTTTACTTTGTCTAAGATTTGTTTACTTCTGACGGTAGATTAATTCAACGGAGTTCTAATGCTTTTACTGTTTTATATCATTGCTGCAGCCGTTGCTAGAAGACTAAGCAGATATACGTCATGAAGGAAACTTTACTTATTGCACAAATTCGCAATCGTGCTGGACGGGATTATAGATGATACATCTGGAACAAAGGGTACTTTCAATAAGTACCTACCTAATGTATAGATAGCTACGGGCTCCCATAGCTTATTTCATATCGAAGTAGTTTCCATGCCATCTAGGCTCACTTTGTAATAAATTAGAACTTGAAATTTAGCAACATCCTCCTCTCTTTTTGCTGATACAAACGAATTACAGAGCTAGATTGCACAACTCATAGACTGTATAAAATATCGCCCTTCTTGGATACTCACGGTTCAACTATCCCAACAGCGACCCAGTCACTTGTCTTCATCGTCTACTAATTACCTACAGGCCTCGTAGTTCTACTCATTGGGATTACGATATGGACAACCTAGATAGATGGACCTTCGAGTATCTTGGCTCTTCAAGTATTCGATTCCTTTATGAATTGTGTAAGAAAGGTATGATGATTATTCAACCATCATACTACGTAGAACGCGCTAACACTAAACTAGTTCGAGAAAAATGCCGCCCAAATTCCAGGGACTTGATCATAGGCAATGCGGCAAATTGGACGATTTTATTTTATGACACCCGTTACTTTGTCCCGCAGTGGGATGAGCAACTGCTCGGCCCAGCATGGAGACAGAGACGTGGGATATGGGACTTCCATAATCCTCCTAAGCCTTTACCTCCGACGGATCCAAAGATGAAAGACGCATTCAGGTACTGCGAAAAGTGCCAGTTGACCTGGCTAGTCGGATATAGCAAGCTAGAACATCACCGTCACCCACAGCACCTTGCCTGGGAAATGGCAAAGGAAGATATCGACAGTAACCGGCGGGGCCTTGTTATGAAAGCATCTCTTATTGTCTATGTTCGTGGAGAAAGTATACCAGAAGGTCAAACACCGAAAAGTCATACAGGAAATTCGACCGGCCAAGGGCTTTTCTTTGGAACGGGCTCTAAGTATAACATAGCAGCACCTTGTGGAGACAAGGATACACCATATGACACAGAAGGTGCCGAGCTTGCTGCTATATACTTAGCCCTTACGACCATACTACCTAAAATTATTAAAGAACGTAAAGCACTTCTGAGAGAACTCGCAAAGAGCACGTCTGGAGACGTTGCTGAGATAGAAGCGCGCCTAGCTGAGCTTAATATAGAACCCACGTCGGGCTCTTCTGGGCAATCATTAAGAGATGCGTCACCATCTCGACAAACAGGGGATGCTGAGGGCCATGACAAGATTCAGAAGTACCCCAGCGATAGCAACGCTTCGTCTTACAAGGCTGATAATCCGTTCCGGACCATCTTCGTGCTGGACAATGCGAACGTCGTTGACAATATCTGCAAGTACCGAAAGCCGTGGCAGGAGGAAAATGGGAAGTTGTTGACAAAGCAGAGGAAACCTGTTAAGAATGGCGATATGTATCGAAAACTTGAAAGGTTTTTTTCTCTGATGGAAAAGAATGTTGCCTTCGCCTTCAAGTTTTATTGCGTTCCGAAAGGACATAATAAAGATGCTGCTAAACTGGCAAAGGACGCCCTTCAGGGCAACTTCTGCGGAGACACGAGCAAGGCTACGAATTCAGGTGAGGGTTCAGGATGAAGGAGTAGATAGCTCTCGGGTCAGGAAGCGGGGTTGCAGGAGAAACGAACCTATATCATAGGTAGGAGGTAGTCAACCATCCTATTTAGGTAAAGCTATATCGTACATACAAGCTTAGCATGATGAATGATTATACTGATTCATATCCATCGATACTTACCCAGAAGCTAGAAACTGAAGTACATTTCTAGGAGTGCCTAGAATACAAATTAAATTTAGATACTAATATTTTGTCAACGGAAGGGCTGGGCAGGCGACTCAATAATAGATACGCAGAAACATTATCCCTTTATACCCCCTCTTTCCTCCACCCTCCCTTCCTTCCCTTCGTAAGCGAACAAAAAGGAATATTCCTCCATCATCAAATTTTCACAACACGCACGACAAGACAAGACAACCAAGATCGCTCAAAGTTCCGCGCAAGAAGGACAACGTCTTAATTACACGGTCAGCCATTATCGCAAGCCGTAACACACTCACGAGGCATTCATCAAATTGATGGTTGAGGGACATCTCCCACTTTTTGGAGACTGGAGAGGTTGTAAATATGCCGGAGTAATCGAGGCTTTAGCATGTAAAAGTCATTACATAGGTAGGTACCTAGGAATTAGGTAGGATCTTGTTATTAATTTGGACGGTGCTGTCAGATACTTTGGACGTTTATCTATTTAGGTCCCAAGTAGCTAGCTGGTTAATATAAAATAACCTCACGTTACGTTTCTATGCCTAAGGTTTACCTCAATATATTGTGTCAAATAAGAGTAAAGATCCCCTATTCGAGATATATGCTTTATTGCCTTATGCGGATTTTTCCTATGCAAGAAAAGTAGTAAGAAATGAAAGAAAAATAAATGAATGATGAAAGAGGTAGAATCACATTAGGGTATAAATGACTTATGGGTAGATTCAGGAGTAGATCTACTAGGAATGGGTATATAAGACGAACGTAACGCTCTCGTGAAAGGGTATATAAAAGGGTGTAGGGTACCTAGGCATTTATAATTCAATCTATCCTAATATTTACCAAGGATATAATACCTAATAAATACCAGGTATGGCGCAGTGAAACATCAGGCTTTCGTGTTATCCGGGGGGCAACCTTAAGTTGGATTAACTTATTCTCATGTCCTTATTCAGCATGGAGGTGAAATATTATATCATAACTCCCAATCCTCTGAAACCAATATTTGGAGCTTCTTTCAAGTGTGAAGATGATATCTCTGCCCTTTAGTTCCATACTATCCTTGAGATATTAGTTAAGATGATATGTACTTTGAAAACAAAGAAATGATAATTATTTTATTGATACGTCGAATGTTTTGAACTATCAGATTATACCATGGAAAGACCGCATTCCCATACAAGCTCGCCTTTGGAATATGTGATAGTCAGAGACCCCATCTTTTCCAAAATGTTTAAGCACATTTAAATAGGGGTTCGGGTTAATAGGAAAGCCACAATTTGGTGATATGTACAACGACTATCGAGGATACAACCTTGTTTTATCTTCGCATTGGTCAACTACGAGTGGGATTCATTACATTAGCTTAAAAATAGAAGGAATGTTTTTATGCAGTACCTGATATGGGATATTCCCAATGTTGAGAAACGAAATAGAGTAATTCAATTTATAAATCTACCTATTTAATACTCCATAGCGTAAGAACTTCTTAACAGCTAGTTCAGAATCTATCCAAATCTAGGGGTAGCCTTTCGCCCATCCAAATAGCTCTCTGGGAATGATTTCGGCGCTCAGCCCCTTCTTCGTTCTCAACTGTGTTGGGATGGATCAACACCGACAATGGACCCCTGTAGATAGCAAGCCAAGGGATGAAGGCGCCGAACTGGGCTGGCGAGAAGAGATTAACCTCAAACATTGCCACCGGGTGAGGACCTATCGGCTTATCCCAGAGGCGGTATATCCTTAGCTCAGGAACTGTGCACCAACGCCATTTAGTAAATATACTAGAGTTCTTGTCCTACGTTACAAGAGAGAGCATATGGGAGTGAGGGGAAGGATGAGTAGGGATCATACACTCTCGTCGGATTCGCTCCCAAAGGTCCTTTGCATGCTGCGTCTGGCTTTCATTGTTTTGGAAGTAGTAAATATGTATATCACTGAGGGGTGTTAGTCCCGCACATGTTAGTTGATAGCAATTGTGGAGCTCGTCGTCGGACACTCACAAACCACCGCGACGACCGTTATCTAGCGGATCAGGGAACTCGCGATAGGCTTTGCTAAGGGTATCACTCGTTGGATTCTTGTAGCTTTTGCCGTCCTCATTCTTCTCGTCCGGCAGCGGCGGGGCATTCTCGTACCCCTCAAGGGGAGAGACGTACGTATACTTCACCGCCGAGTAAACCATCGCGCTTGAGTCTTAATATGCACTTGGCGTTAATATAGGACTTAGGCTCTATGTGGTAATTTTAGAAGTGCATTTAATAGATTAAGTCCGTCGTACGATGTTAGTTCTAGGAGCGTTAACTTTTAAATTTGCATGGCGCTACGAATGACGTGCTTCTCCCCCGCCCGGCGGCATGACTTATTGATTCCGGGAGCGCCGGATGTGACTCCGATGCTCCTGTTCCCACTTCTCCCCACTTAGTACATGTGTCTTTTAAAACCGGCAACCGCTCCGGATTGACGATGTCCGACGTATCGGCCGTGATTCGCCGTGTTCCCGTGATACTTGTCAAAAAATTGCTGGATTACGGGCTCATTGGGATACTAGGGAATGCGCTACTTAACCGTTCCAATGTTGTTGTTATTATTGTTGTTGCTGATATCTACCCCTGTCTTAAGTTGGTTCATTTCATAACATAAATCTTTAACTAAATGTACCTAACCTAATATGTGACCTAATACTTGATGCAGTCTTTATTTTCATTCGTATAGGTCTAGAGTGAACGTTATCTACGCCGTAATCGTTGCTCATAGGTTACACTGTTGGAACTATTAGGTACTTGAAGGTACTTTGTTGAAGAGGTGTGCCCGATAATCTCGTATTAACTATTATGAGTAGATCTAGGCTAGATTATCTAGATTGTAGACACATCCAGGGGTAATGAAAAAAAGATTCTAACCTGTTGAGTTTCCGTATGTCATATAGTCGGTGTAGCATCATAAGATTGTCAACGATATCTAACCACCATAAGCCATACATATTATTTGATTAGAGAATAATGTTTCAGCTTGTCTGTGCGACATTATCCGTGGCGATTATGTTAGATAATAAAGAATATAGGGATAGGATGTTGATCGAATGACACTCGGTGAGATGCAACAAACTTCGTTTCACAAGATGCGCCCAACTAAGCATTCTCACGATCCTATTATACAGGGGGGTTTGGGCTAAGAAGCCTTTTGGGATTTGACATCATATCTACGGGTGCTAGTGCTTAATTAATTTGGTATGAGGAGACAAGTGCTAGAATGTGATAGTTGAATACTGGGAGTGGGGATCTGTCATTGTCCCATAAGAGTTACCGCATATACTCTCATGAATGTATGACCATAGTTTGAGAGCGTACAAAACATCATATTTAGTTAATCTGGGATAAAAGCATGAATATACTCCGTTTGAAGCTCTACTACTAGCCCATTCTTCTGAACGAATATCACTTCGATTTCATGCGTCTGTGAGTGACTGGCTTGATAGTTAAGACATAAGTGGTCAAGGCCATCCACATCAAGGTTCAAGCATCATTGGAATTATTATTGAAGATGGAAGGTTTTGTATTGACTTTAGAGTAACTCACTAAAGTATAGGTTAGTTAGGTATAAGACACAATAATGAAGAGTGTTACATATCCCCTAATAAGTGTTTACCCAAAACCAGGCACCTGGATAACATAGGTAATAGCTGAACCTAAGAAGTTCAAACTCTACACTCAATACAAAAATCTATAAACTCATACGATATCTAACTACCTACCTAACTAGTTATCTCTACATAACTATATGGTAATTAGTTTGAAAATTGTTTCTCCACAACTGGAATATTAGAGTTGCATATCTAGATTATGAATCGAGAACGGCTTTGCATAAAACTGAAGATATTCTTTATTACACTACAACTTCGTCTAATTACTAAGCGAACAGTATATTATGACTTTCCTATTGCCGAAGAAATTACGAGTCGATACCCCGGAGTCTTTGAACCCTTTTTAGAATAATTTCCGAGAGTAAATAAAGCCGCCCAAGAGCTCTCCGAAATAAACCAACGCCACCCTAGTAACTCTTTAACTTAACAAGAGGCTTAAATATTATAGATTGTTCTCGGCATCATATTGTCTTAGCGCAGGTGATATTGATAGTTATTGATTAGGAATAGCTTGATAATTTGGATTCCCGGTTAGACATAACGGCCCGCTGGATTTGTTTCATTGCGATCGTAATAATAAGTGGAATCGGTGGTGCCAAACAAAATAAAATATTGTTTCTATCCGTGCTCTTAGTGTAGTCGCAATACGCAAATCACTTTGCCTGGGCAAGGCTAGGCTTTAGGCGCGCGCCATTTCTTAGTTCGGAGGCTGCCGATATTTGTGTCTACGCTAGAAAATGACTACATACGCGCATATGATATTCCCCTCGAGACCTTAATATGCTGTTATAGCCATGTGACGAGAAGAAATGTGATAAAAATCTGGAAATAGATGAGATGAAGTTCATGGAATGTGGCAAGGAAATGCTACCGAACTACAATACATACATACTGCATACATACTGCTGGACTACATATCTCTTGGAATATCGTAAGCTCGGTTCATTGACAACAGGCATCTTCCGCTTGTCCAAGAGT
Organism: Daldinia childiae; assembly: GCF_008694065.1. Taxonomy (NCBI): domain Eukaryota; kingdom Fungi; phylum Ascomycota; class Sordariomycetes; order Xylariales; family Hypoxylaceae; genus Daldinia; species Daldinia childiae. Next base: position 791,738 of record NW_022984644.1, read on the forward strand.
ATCCGGTAGTCCGGATTTGATTTGTGCATATATCGGCCTAGATCTAGATCTCATCGATACGGCAATTAAATATATTACAGTCCTTTGACAGCTGCAACGTGTCTGCTTACGTTGCCATAGAACGATCCCTTTCAGATGAATGTCTCAGAAGAGACTAGGATAAAGTTAATCGTCGATGAACTGCTTGCTTGATGAAAGATATGATCCACTACCAGGAACAGATAGTAAACATACCGACTTATGGCCGCTCACCGGTTTCCTTTTGATATCACTAGGACATATCCATGAGGTAACTTTAATATTCGCTCACGAAGCTAACGAGGTTGTAAATATGATAGTTCTCCTACATTAGTAAGGAGGAGGCTAGCACAAGGTAGTATAGGTAGTAAGTTTTCTGCAACCACGGGTATGCAGCCGCTGGGAACATCTTGGGATATGGATATGCGGGATTGCAAGGACCCTGGGCGCGGTATCACTCGCATAGAAATTATTGTGATCATACGATCTAAGATCTAGCCGAATATTTCAACGTAGGGAATAGAACCAATAGATCTGTCCCTGAGCCCTACCTGATTATATAGGACCCTACCTACCAGAACGGAACGAACCCCGACTTGTTACTACTTTCGAATTAACTACGGGAAATAGGGGACGGAATCTACCAAGCTATTGGGTAGGAGACTTCATACTCAGAAGGGTGTGTTTAGGTATCAGATAGTTTTTACCTGCTTTGATATTGTAAGTGAAAGACGCCACTATGAACGTGGGTGAATGTGTGCCTTGCACAAGCATATGTATACTTGGTAGGCCTATAGGTATGGATACACGTGGTATAAATCATGGAAACTACCATATGGGTATGGAATACACTAGGTACTGATTACCTTTACGAGGTTAAAGGCGACGCAGTGTGCCCGTGTCGGTAAGAAGACTCGTGAGAATTTTTGTAGTTGATACCGGAATATAGCGTCCGTGGCGACGTTGCATACATATGTACATGCGCATGCGAAGGTGCATGCGAAGGTGCATACGGATGTATATGCGATGTTCCTACATGAAGCATCACGGAAGAAAACGGAGGAAGAGATTCGATGTAGAAGTGGACATGTGGTTGTACTAAAGTACTATTAGTAAGAGATATTGAAAAGTCAGCATGATTTACGAAAATACTTTTTGTACGAAGCATCGGAGTGGGCGGTGGATCAGTGGACCTCATGTAAATCTTCAAGATCTTCAAAAGGTACTCGATCTGACTTTATGTACTAGATAAGCCACAATCCGCCACAATCTTAAATTTTTTTTTTAATAATCTCGAACTCTGGATGGTTCCGTCCCTCCGTCCTGCCGTCCTCCGTTAGGTATCCAACTTTAGCTTCTGTGGCACATGACTGTCCTACTTAAAACCGTTAGGTTTCAGTGGGGTTATAGCGAGGCTACAAACATTTAGGGCATATAGTTGGGGAGAATGCCGACCAATGGAAAAAATTGATTGCTACGTTTTTATCCAATTACATCAATTGTTTGCATCTAGAACCCTGTTCTCGTTATTTCCAAAGGAGTAAAAGCGAAGGTCATACGATATTTAAAATGTCAGCCTTGTGAATGGCCTGATCTTTATTCTTCTCACCCCACATGACGCATGATTCTAGACCGTCACCCTTGAAAATATTCCCTTTATCGACAAAAAGTCAGGCCACCTTCTTGCCCTCCCGGTGCACCGATGACAACAATTTTCCTATTTTTCTCGTTGACAGGACCTGAGAGGACCGAGAGGAATTCTAAAGACTGTAAGTACTTGTGACAAAATTTGCAACTCGGGCAAATCCCATAGCTCCCATTAGTTCCCATCGGTTCCCATACTTTTTTGACCGCTGCGGCCATCAGCCCACAATGTCGACGAAATGGTCTTCTGCCTTTCCCCTTAGGTCCTCCCAGGTCCTTCATTTTCCCGTTTGCCGCTCCTAGCACTTCTAGCATTTCTAGCACTTCTAAGCATTTCCAAGTAGTACCCCCGTAATTAAGGTATTAAGATAATTGCCCAGGAATTTCTAGGAATTACCAGGAATTACCAGGAATTACCAGGAATTACCAGGAATTACCAGGAATTACCAGGAATTATCAGGAATTACTAGGGAATTATTCGGAGTTTCTTATTGGATTACGAGTCACGATGGCGGTCTACTACGGGTCTACAAACGGGTCTTAACCAAGTCGCTACCGCGGCGACCTGCCGCCGAGTAGTACTTTTTTAGTTATACGGGTACCGTCTAGTACCGTCCCAGTACCGTACCCAAAGAAAAAGGGTAGTAATATATCGGGATCTCCCTTTGGGGTCCGGCTGGCCTGGGCGGCCTGGGGAATTTTATCTGAGCGTCTCCGTTGCTCTGCAGCGTCAGGCCATTAATTCTGGACTGTAACTTCGTACCCTTGCATCGTCGGGCGGTCTCGGCCATTGTACGCTTCATATGCTTCATACGCTTCAAACGGCAACCCTGGCCCAGTAAGACTTCGTGGGATGTAATTCTTATTCTTTAACGGCCGAATTCTCGAATTCCCATCTCATTTCATCCTGATCCAACTTGTCCTATACATAGATAAGCTAACCACCCAACCGAACTAAACTACCTAGCTTATTTGTTTATTCTATATCATAAATCATCCGTTCTTCAATATCGTTTGATCTATTCACCATTGTGGCATTATATCTGATATTTGTGATATCATACCTTTCCATACCCTCATAGTCGAGACCCCTATACTACCTTTCCTGTATAGTCTATAGTGTGTTTGTGTGTTTGTGTGGCTTGCTCGCTTCATCTGGTGGCTTCACACTTACACCCAACCCTTCATACCCTAACCTCTACATACCTCTACATACTACATCCTTCGGCCTGAGGTTACCTAGCTGCGCAACCGTACCACGATACACGGCAACGGACGTGGCAATTCGCGCCGTCTCTCTTGAAGTTATTCGCCTTTAGTCTTTCCGACTTCATCGTCTATCTCGCCAAGCCCGGACTTCGCATGATAGCACATCCCCATCACCTTACAAGGTCTAGCTTTCCGACGACTATCCCGTTTCCCGGGACTCTCCCCCCATTTATTTATAACCATAGCAATCGACGTATAGTGTCACCAAAGATCTGCTGGTGACCCTTGAATTGTTGTGGGATTCGTCATGGACGCAGGTGTTATGCAGGACATTGACGTTTATCCTGCTGGTAACGACAAGGTATGATAGACATAGATTTGATACTACCTTGGTTGAATCATAAAAAGATAAAAGCCCTAACCTGCCCCAGACCTTTGAGACATTCTTCGATCAATCTACAGACTACTCGCAGCAACTATCATCCATCAGCTTCTGGGACGAACTCGATAGGTCAGCTGAATCAAGTGTTGTGAACTCGGTTCCGACTTCAGGCTCGCATCAGACCCCCAGCACTTCCGCTGACTCGCCAGCCTCAACTGCTTCTCAGAACCTTTCTACCATCTCGCATAAGCACAAGCTTGCCAGACAGGAGCTACCTAAGAAGCGCCAGTGTTCTGATATCAGAAGATCCAAATTTGCCGAGAACCCATCCACCCTCGACTGTTCTGATTACTGGCTTCGCTTCGATAGTGACAACGAGAGCGATCCTCTCTTTGCTGAAAACCGAGAAAACAGAACCGTAAGTGCCTACAACTCCTCACGCAAAGATGGCCTTCGGACACATCTTCCGGGATAGTGCTAAAGAATGTTTGAGGTATAGGGCAAGTCTCCGATCCTAGCTCAACCTCGTCCTAGGTCAAGGATTGTCGGGAGATCCGGCAACAATTTCAAAGTGGCTTATCCGCCGTCGTCTACTGCTGATCTAGTCGACGATAGCGCCCTAGATCACGCGCTATCGGACGAAGACGACCTCTTCTCTATGGCCTTGGCCGATCAACTTACTAAGAACGACTCGGCCCCCATACCTTCTGAAGTACCCCCGCGCGAGAGACTTTACTCGACGCCGCTAAGCTGGGAGCCGCCGCAGCCTGGCTTTCGCATGGACTACGTGAACGTTAACCCCCCTTTTAACGACCCCGAGCGTCAGAGACTACTGGCTATTGCTATGGGCACGGGGCAAGTCCCGCAACAACAAATAGCCGCAAGACAAGCTCCTGGAATGGATTTTAGATTCGAAGTTAACCAAAGCCCAACTACTATGAGCGATAGTAAAAGCAATACACCCGAGCCTCGTATCAAGCCAACTGCAACACGACCCCAAGCACCATCACGTACTAACTCCATGGATGCTACTGAGAAGTCCAAGGAGAAGCCTAGGAATAGTGACCGGGCGGCACATAACGACATCGAACGAAAGTATCGTACCAATCTGAAAGATAAGATCGCTGAACTACGAGACGCTATTCCGTCTCTACGCGCAATACCTGAAGATGGAGACGACAACGATAACGGTGGCGCATCGAGAACGGCACCTAAAGTAAGCAAGGTGTGTTTGAGTGGAGAATTATATTGGTCTATAGAGTAAATGACTAACTATATATAGGGCACCGTCTTGACTAAAGCCACCGAATACATTCACCAACTGGAGCGTAGGAATCGGTCGATGGCACAGAAGAATGAAGAACTCGCTCGCCGGCTACATGCCTTCGAACAGTTGGTTGGCGCCGCTCCTGCACCAAATTGGGCACCCCAAGGATACGGCGCTTCTGTCTTCAACCCTAGAGCCTTTTCTTAAGAAACGACAAACTCTACTTTATACTCCATTTATGACTGAGATATTTCTCACCACTCACCACTCACCCTTCGTATTAATCAAGTACAACCGCTTCAACGACCACTCTAACGACGATGAACGAATATCTTGCTTAAACAATAATACCCGACATTGGCAACCCACCTTGATAAATCTGGGCTTGGTAGTCTCAGAAAAACCTTTGAATATCATAACGGAATAACATCAACATTGGATACGGACGGAACAATCCATCTATCTTCTGAGTCGCCTTTACCTACCACCAACATACATATCACACACGTATATATATATACCTCAACCTTGTATGAAAACACATCAGAGTCTGGTAAATAACACGGTCGGGTTGCACGTTGGGCGTTTTAGAAAAAAAGCTTTTTTGAATTTTCAATTTTAGGGAGAGAACATCTAGGGGTTTAGATGAACAGGTCTTATACTGGGATAGTGCTACTTAAGCACAACTACGGCGTTTTGGGGAACAGGAACTGGCAAATTTCACACAAGTCTGTTAGGTATATATCCTACGGTCTATGGGGAAATGGCGAACGAAGGGAAAAGGAATCAATTCAGGTTTTACCCTTACTGCCTACTCAGGATAAGAGTCTGGCTGGGAGACTCGAGAGGAGCGGCGCCAGCGAATTTTTTTTTATACAATCTACAAGTTTCTACCAGTTATAGTGATACCTAACTTACCTCCTGCGGGAGAGTCAGCGCATTCGGAATCCTTTTTTCCAGTTAATAATAGATCTCGGCCCTAGGCTGATACTTTCTGCGCGCAATTTCTTCTCCTCTTCTCGTCTTACATCAGAAATGAGTGAATTTCGCTAGTAAGCTTCTTCCTTGGACGTCGTATGTTTATCGTACGATGCCTTACTTGGCACCGAGGCACGCGCCTCGATCCGCTGGCTAATGGCAACTGTTGGGACATTGCGGCCCTAGGTACGAATACGATTATCCGGAACTGTTTCATTAACCTAGTATCGTTAAAGTATCAAGGCGGTGTTGCTCGATAATGGGAATAGGTAAGTGTGAGTCAATGCAAGATCAATTAGGTTTCGTGAGCTGCGAGGTGGCGCCCCCTATTCTCGGGCTCTCACGGCTAGGCTTTTTCATTGCCACCTTTCTATGGTAGGGGGCGAAAATGAGAAGGTATGATATTTGTCGTGATATAGGTCTAATGGGCCAAGTTTACTATGTATAACTGAGGTATTTGTTTTACAATAGATTTCTGAGGAAGCGGCTATAAAATAGATGTATACGCTGTGCAATGTGTGATATTTTATAATATACTTCCCTTTAAAGCATGATATGCCTTTGATATTTGGTCGTCTCGGGCTTCTCGGCAACGATTTTCCAAAAAGTAGTCTTTTTATATAATTCATGAGTATCTTCTAGTCTCTTAATGCCTCGATGTCGTCAACCTCCTTAACCGCCTCTGTAGTTAGGTTAAGGGGGCTATCATCGCCCACACATATGCTGTCCTCGATTCGAATGCCCATACCCCGGAAGGCTGTGGGCCACCTCTCATCATCGGGCACGTAGATGCCGGGTTCGATCGTGACGCAGTGACCTTCTTTCAGGATCACATTCCGTGCGTATCCGGGAACATCGTGGACATCAAGGCCGATATAGTGCCCAACGTGGTGCGGGAATAGAGTTCCCATGGCATCTCCACTTAGGTCGAAGCCAAGCTGTTGTAGTTGGTCACGGAGGGCATTCTCCGTGATCAGGTGCAATTTGTCGAGAGTAACATTGGCACTAGCGCGGCAGAGCGAGATAGATGATCGCTGGGCGCGAAGAATAGCGTTATATAGGTCCTTCTGTGGTTCGCTAAATTTCCCTGAGACGGGCCATGTCCGTGTTATGTCAGTAATGTATGTTCCGTATTCACCACCGGAGTCTACGAGGACGAACTCCGAATCGTTTAGTATACCATTATTTAGGACGTAGTGGATGAGTGTCGCCTTTGGCCCTCCGGCCACCACGGGGATGTAAGCATGTCCGTCCAGACCAGACATTTGATACTGGTACTCCAGGAATGAAGCCAGCTCCTTTTCATACTTCCACGACCGCCGCATAGCTTCTGTCAACACTCGGCCAGACGTTTGCCCTGCGTGCCGCATATTGGCTATTTCGGCTGGCGACTTGATGGCACGGAGAACATTGATATGTGGCCTTAAAGGTGATATACTCGCATTAGGAGCTGCTGAACGCAAGAGGTTGGCTAGTTTTGTAGACGTCCCATTTTGCGTCAGTTCAACATCCGTGAATATTATTTTAGCACCATCCAGCACCGAAGCCAGTGTCCTGTCTACCAGCTTAATATCCTCTGCCTCATCTGCGTTCCAAACGTCTCTCGCGGCATCAACTCCACTCCAGGGACCGCTCCATTGCTCTACTTTTGGATCTTTCGACCTACAGTATAAGTGAAATGTGTAATCGCCTAGCTCATCGCCAGTCCTCTTCAACACGGCTATGGATTCAGGCTCAGAGAATCCAGTGAGATAGAGGAAGTTGGACTCTTGGCGGAAGGCGAAGAAAACGGCACCGGATCGGTATTTGAGGGATTCGGCGGGGAGAAGGACGGCGGAGTTTGGGGGTAAGGAATGGCAAAGGGCGGCACGGCGGTCATGATATTCTTGTGCAGTTATACCTGGCGTGAGTTCACCAGCTGCGAGGATATGAGGGTGTGTTTCGTGGACAGGTTGGCCAAAGAGGAGCTCGGAGGCAGAGACGGATGTGTGATAGGTACGCGCAGATCTTAGTCTACATCTTAAGGCTGTACAACTGAGGGGCGTTTTTGAGAATCGTGGTATAGAGGGTATTGTTGTTGTTGATATGGATCGTGAGCATTGTAGCTTTGGGGAGGAAAGCTTCGAGTGTGGTTTAAGATAGCGCTCAAGTTGCCATAATTGTTGTTGACGAAACTTCATTTTTGAAATCCTTGGAATATTGTAACCAATTGCATCATCGGAATTACTTGAGTATTACCCAAAGGGGTAATATGAGAATATTAAAGTTCAATTATTCCTGCACTAGGATAAAATCTTGGTTTTTAGAAAGATGCTGATTTTATATATGTTAGGTTAGGTATTTAAGGGTTGAATTTACTTGGTGCACCTTATCTTAGTCTTGGATGTTGTAATTCGGGAAGTTTTTTGAGGCGCATCGAAAAGGAACGTCAGAAGTTCGGAAAGTTTTTGGAGCAATCAGAAGACGTTGATTACCTAAATTCTAATTGGTTCCTGCTGCCTAAGGTGGTTTGGTAATTTGGTGGTTCATGGCGGGGGAGCTGGTGGGGCTTAGCTGAAAACTGAAAAGATGAATGTAAATAATGTACACTAACAAAGCTAAATTACGGTTGCTGTGCAAATCTATAGTGGGGGCCAACAGTGATGTCAAATGGTAAAAATGGTCCGTGCACAACTCTTGTTGTTGATTCGTAAAATTGTTAGTGCTAGCGCGGAATTACCAGTCACGCCTCAAAAAGCTTGGAACTGAATTTCACTTACTGAGAATTGCCCACTACCAGCCAGAGCTTTCTAACTTGGGACTCGATTTCAACACTCATACACGTAGGATCACTGGTCATTTTCGCGTTTCTTAAGTCACTGAATTTTCCAAGATTATTTAATTTTCTTTAATTCGCCTCAATGACCTCCTAACATCTAAGGGTTTTGTCGTGTTGTGCTTCATCGAATCCAACGTGTTGAGCCACGGTTTGTCGCGTGGGAACTCTCGGACTTAAAAAATATACTTTAGCACATACCTTAAGGCACAACTAAAAGACTAAAGGTCCATTATATGTTGAACCGGATCGAAACGAAAAAAACCCGAAGAACGAAGAACGAGTCAGATTTTATTATTCCTGGTCTAGATTTCACCTTTGCCGTTGTTAACATTAACTCTCAAGACAATTCAACCACCACCAATAATAACATTGTATTATTGGCCGACACATAGTCTTGACCTACAAACCGTTTGACTTTTGTCAAATCACTCAACATTGAGTAGTCGACATTTTATATGGCAGCCGTATCTTTATCACCCACGCCTATGCCTCGATCCACCATGTCTAGTAGACGAGTTCCTTTATCTACGAACCAGAATGTGGCCAATTCCCCTCTACGTAGTACTACTCTCGGCAAACAAAAACGCACCGTAGCTCAGATACAACGGGAAGAACAATACGGCCAACCACCTCCGGCCAAGAAGCAAATTATCGAGGGTGGTTCTCAACGTTTACTTCCATCCCAACAGCAGCGGGTTTCTAAGAGTCAAATCCCCATACAGATACGTCGTAATGCAAACACCTACGAGAGCAAGTTGGCCAGGGAGAGAGCAGGTCATTCTCACCAACAACGTTCCCAACAAACGGCACCTGCTTCTCTTGGATATACAGAGAAGGATATCGAGGAGATTCAAATATGGCAGCAGCACCACCGAGCCAGATTCCCTAAACTTGTTTTCTACTTCGAGAAGGTCCCTAACGATGCTCATAAAAAGCTCGCGAAACAGATTGCTGCCTTAGGTGCTGTAAGTAGACAGAGTATTTCTATGTTAGATGCTTCGGATTGCTTACATTGCTTTTATACAGCGCGAGGCAGCATTTTTCTCCATCGACATCACCCATGTTGTAACGACTCGGCCTATTCCCTCTGAGAAGAGTGTAAGCCGTCAAGAAGAGGACGCAACTACCGAAAAGCACCAGGACCACATACACGAGCAGGAACAAGAACAAGACCAGGAACAAGAGGAGGTCAAGACCATCAACCCTTCATTGCTAACCCGGCTGTCAGAGGCCTCTACTAAACGAAGAACTTTTGATAGAGGTACTCGGACACAGGGGATATCGTCGCATGTTCAAGTCGGCTCACTAAATCAGCCAAAGCGTAGCGCAGATGTCTTACTGCGTGCTAGGGAGATGGGGAAAAAGATCTGGTCTTTAGATAAGTTGCAGCGAATGATGGCTTTACTCCTTGAGACCGATCCATACGTTAGCGTGGAGATTGCGTATGGAGCTCGCAAAGCAAGAGAACCCGAACCTCGAACCACTGAGGACCGTAACCTGCTACATCTTCTCCACAATGAGCGAGTCAACGGACCATCTGACCGAGATCCAGCCGCGAATGGTCAGGAACTGCATTATTTTAAGGGTCCATACATATATGTCTATGACGCCGAAGAGAAGCAAAAGCCTATCATGGTTAGAGAGTATAAGAAGGTTGCCGAGAAGGCAAAGGGCGACTGGCCCCAGTTTCGTACTGCTGCATTGGGACGATGTCCGTTTATTAACGAGCCTGAACCGAGAGATTCCCGACCCGAGCCCAAGCCGAAAGTCCAGGTGACCAGAGCCGCTACCGAGAATAAGCCTACTCCTCCATCCTTCAAGATGGAACCTCCGAAGCCTGTGACTGGAAAGCGATCGTTGTGTGAGATGGAAAATGGCCATTCCCGTGGCTCTAGTGTCGCCTCCATGGACCTGTCCAACTCATCTAGGTTACCTGCTGGTCATATTGCGGAATCACGCTCTAATGCGTTTACTGGTCGTGCTGCTAGCCGTCTCTTTGGTGGCGAGCCGGTTGCATCCGGAGTCCAACCTTCAAATATAACGTCTGCAATTCGATCACAGATGATCTCCTCCACTGCAACAACACCAGGTCTCATAACTGGTCTAAGCAAAGAAGTTCACGGTCTTCAGCGTCAGGTCTTGAAGCGTAACAGTACCGCGACCTCGCAGGATCTGAGCTCTCGCCGGAATGCCGAGATAACCCCGCGAGATGAGGTTCCAGTCAAGCGGACTTTCCCTATGAGCCGTACATCGAGTCGAAAGTTGGATTTTGTTGATGAAGACGCTACCGATAAAGACTCTCAAGAAGGATCCAAGCAGAAGGTTGTTCCGCGCGCAGAAAAGCGAGAATCGTCGCAGTCAAAGAAAAGCGAGCTCAAACCAGGTTATTGTGAAAACTGCGCAGATAAATACGCTGATTTTGATGAGGTATGTCCCTTTTCTAAACGTAAATGGTCTTAATGTGTCTGATACTAACGGTTTTTATAGCACATCCTGTCCAAAAAGCATCGCAAATTTGCTGATGATGATCGCAACTGGGTTGACTTGGATGATCTCCTTGTTCAGCTTCAGCGTATGCCTAAGCGCAAATCTTTCTCATCTTGGACTCCTTCTCTCCAAGAATACGATGAGGTCTACTAGTTCACCTCAACCCAAGTTTATTCATTTCTACCAGCAGACGTAGATTTACTCCCAATCTGCCGCAGTTCTATAAGCTGTGCAAACCAGCCGATCATTCACAACTAGGAATACACCATACATACTTTGACCCCACTTCTAATCTTGGACTGTTTCTTCTACGGCATTCGCGGTGCGATGATACCCCATTTTGACCCTTACTCGGCTAGAACGATGGAGCCTAATACGCCTTTCCACATATTCCATGGAAAGGACATGGCATGGGATGGAGTCTTAGCATTTAGTTCTTTCCGCATCCACTCGTCAGGCATCTCTATTTTATGCATTGTTGGCGAAAGGTGGCTTTGTTTTCTATTTGGTCAAAATTTTAGTTGGCGTGGCGGCCCAAACGCCAGTCTTCACGGGTGCCTGGGGGTTTCGGTATGGACGGTGCTTGACGGTAACCTGACTGGCGGCTGGAACGACATCAAAAACGATAGTATTCGACATTAACGAAGCGAACGGTATAAATATGGTCACTAGGTCGTGTATATATAGGTAGTAGTCTATAAGACGAAGAATCGCGCAAGTCTAAGTTTTTCTAATCTCTTTTCGTCGTCGAGTCCTTGATCTGGTTCCCCTTTGACCACGACGATGATGACTTGATTGCCTTGTTGCGCTCAGTACACGATGTTATTAATGAATTCAAGGTCCGTCGGCAACGAGATATATGTGGCTAGATGTGGCGAGTGGTTTGGGGGTGGCTCTGGTGTGTCTTGCTGCTGATTGGGATACCTTAATGGTTACATTACATGGTAAGTAAATTATTGGGATTCTACCCAATGGGCTCCAAAATTACTATTGTTCCTTTCTGAAGATATTTGTTCCAATTAGGGGTACAACCGCGTACCCGATAGATATAACTAGTATATATTAATGAGTGCTAGTCCAAATTTAGACTGTCATGGATCTAGTACTATCAGAACTCAAGGTCCCTTGTGTCTGTGAATATGAGAGGGACACCGGGCCCTTTAGAACCTACCCGGATAGACATGGGATCGATCTCACTGCGTTAGAGCCCGGCACGCCGGGCTCCCTGACGGAATCCCAATTTACAATGCATCTCTAGAACTGGCTCTGTTTCGGTTTAATCAGAGAGATTTGTCAATTATGCCAGGTTCACTTTTACCCCTCCGACCTAGTGATAGAAGAACAAGGAAATCAGATTATTTCACACGCGAAGTTGGAGCAGTATATCTGGTATTGGTGTGGTGCAGGTCATACAATTACAGAAAAGGAATGGGTCACAGCCAGAACCGAGTTTTGCGAACTACTCTATACCATCAACAAGGTGGTGAATATGAGGATTAATCGACTATCGAACACTATTATCGAAAACGAAGGGGTAATATTATTATCTATCATGGCTCTTGTGGATTATTTAGTCTTCAATCACAGCCACATTTTTGATATCCCGACAGAGACCATGGCTACTATTAGGTGGTCACGCTCTCCGACTATGGATCGCCTATTGTTGAATTTTGGCTGGTGCCGCGGAGAACTACCCAATCTTTATTCCAAGTGCTCACCTGTTGTTCTGCTTTACCATACGACCATAGGACGAACGACACCGGATAAAGACCACTCGAGATGTACTGAGGTGGCATGTTACGCCAATCAGGTCGAAGATGGAACGTATGTACCTTCTCACGATAAGAACTGCCGTACTATGGAGTGTGAAATGATAACGGCGCCGGTTGAAGCTATTCATGAAGTTCTTTTATATGGTGGTATCCTAATCGTACGAGTCGTGGAAGGTCCATATGGACCTATAATAGAGCTAGACAGCTTCAATCTAGGTGAACCAGGCACCGTGCCACCTTATGTCGCAATATCTCACGTATGGTCTGACGGTATGGGAAATCCGGCAAGTAATAGCATACATATATGTCAATTAAGACGAATTCAGAGGCATGTGAATGCTCTAAACTCAGCTTCGGAAAGGGGGAGCTATTTCTGGATGGATACCCTATGCGTGCCGCTGGAAACCGGTGTAAGAAATCTAGCAATTTCAAGGATGGCAAGAACGTATGCCCACTCGACCAATGTCCTAGTCCTCGATAAATGGCTAGAAAGCTCAACGGCCAATAAAGATCCCCGAGAGTGTCTAATAAGGATAGGGAGAAGCAACTGAAATCAGAGGCTTTGGACTTACCAGGAAGCTAAGCTTGCAAGATATTGTAAATTTCAGCTATCTTCAGGGGCAGTCACGTTTGACGAATTCTCTGGTGAAAAATCCCAAAATGAAGAGAACCACAAAAGAGTAGTAGACCATCTATCATCGCTAGATGAGAACGACTTCTTCCGGTTCTACTAAAAGGGACTCTTCCCCTCGATGAATTAACAACGGCTCGAGTAAATGGATATGCCAACTTGCCGGAAGGGGTTGGGCAAAAAGAGGAAGAGCTCCGTATTATGGCCATTAAAGTGGCAGAACGTCTTCGTTTAAAAGCTAAACTCCGCCAAAGGTTCTCTTCCCTTATCGAAAAGCTGGGAGATCGCTACGTAAATATACGCGTGGACCCTCGGATAGAGGGCATGCTCAACTCGCCTAGAGATCCTGTCTTTTCGTATGGACTAAGCATCCTAGGCCCTCTCAGGGGCGTCTTTTTCCGGTACACCATGGATCGAGAGAAGGACATGAACCCAATGGAAATACCCCAGTTCACAGGTCATTCCAGCCCGCCTTATCAAATCTTTAGGGAGGTGGTGCAAGGACTTAAGGGTAGGATGACTAGTAGACAGGAGGATGAGACAATATGTATTAGCGGAATCATCGGCCTTGACGTTTCTCGCATGCTCGAATTCTCTGTTGATAAAAAGAAAAGGGCCGAGCAGACAGAACAAGTCTGCGCTACTAGAATGCAAGAGTTATATCTGGCTTTAAAGGAGATCGGAAGCGATGTGCTGTTCTGGAATGTCCCCAGACTCCAAGATCCTGAGTTCTCTTGGGCTCCGCGCTCGTTCATGAACTTGGGATCCGAGCAAGCATATGGCCGGGCCACAACGATTACCAGAAGTGGGCTCTTTACGTAGCTGGCAGGGATATCCTTAGGAAGCCTTAGTCTAGCTGACTTGCTTGCTAAACCAGTCGTCCACGTGGGTACCGATCTCAGACAAATATTTTTCAGACCCCATAAGACATTTTATAGGCAACCTCTGAACTTTGACTCTACACAGTCTCGTGAGTTTGGGCTTGTTACCGCTAGTCATCCTACTCGGAAAGCTTTTATTGCAGAGATTGTTAAAAAGAGAGGTCCTCTTAAGCTTATACGCTACATCGCATATGTAGAACTTGTTGATGGGGTAACTGATGAAGATGACGTGTATATCAAAGGTATTATGAATGGAGGAGAAAAGTTTTACATTGTATGAACCTGACAATAAAACACGTTTTTAACCGATTCTACGTCTTATAACTTTTTATAACTTTTTATACCCCTATTATATCCTTATTATACCCCTGACGAACCTGAGCTCCTAACCTACTAGTGCAACAAGGATCTGACAATAGCAGGATTATATACATGTCCGGACTAGACTCTTGAATTGGTCTAATATTTAGTTGGAATAATACCTCGTACCCAACCGTCGTCTTATTGGGTATTCGGATTTTGTCTATCAACCTCAACGATTATCCACATTTATAGCCGCCAATTTTTATTCTCCTATTTAGCTCCCTCCACTTGTTGCCTATATAGGAAACATTCAACCTCCCAAGAGATGCGGCTAAAGCGGGTTTAGACTGCGCTAGGGAAACTAGGCGATATATACCAAAATATGCTTCGAATTTTCACACAGCAGATGTATGACTTGTCATGGCATTCGATCAACAATCCGAATTGGTGTAGTGGCTAACATTTGACGCTCTCATCATACAACCTATGATCCGTCAAGCCCGGGGTTCGATTCCCCGATTCGGAGTTCTTTTTGATATCATATCATAGAGTTTTCTACTAAGTATAGAATAATTATTTCCGCTATTATTTTTTTCCTTCTGGGAATAAAGCTTCCTGTTTCTGGATATTTTTTATTTAATAAGCGTTTAGGTCAGCACGGAGAGCGGGGAATCGGGGATGTTTAGGGGTAGTTAGATATTTCCAACAAGACTGGACTGGTTGTAGTTCTGGATTTTGAGGAAGACTCCGTATCTCCTTATGGCCTGTATATTCCCGTA
The DNA here is from genome assembly GCF_008694065.1 of Daldinia childiae. Lineage (NCBI taxonomy): Eukaryota > Fungi > Ascomycota > Sordariomycetes > Xylariales > Hypoxylaceae > Daldinia > Daldinia childiae. Next base: position 806,907 of record NW_022984644.1, read on the forward strand.
ATATATTCTGCATGAATTGACAGATTGGAATGTCAAATAGAATAGTGCTTTGGTGATCTTACGCGCAGTAAGGGCTATCTCCGACCAGCTGAATATTCTATTACTCCAACATACGCCACTGACATCACCCTACTTGACGCCTATCGGTGCCAAAGCGAATCAATGTACGATGCTGAGGGGTTCACCACTAATACAGACGTCGGTGCAACCTGAAAAACTATATCTTGAGTAACCTAGTTGTTGGTCTATCAATGGACAGTGAAATTAGGACTTGCTATCTACATAGTCTTATTTGTAGACGTTTCCACGCATTCTTATGCCGTTTGAGCGTTTTTGTGTATTGATATATATAGTGATAAATACTTTACGATGTTATATATTATTATACGTTATATCCGATGCTGACGTTGCATATAGCAGCATATGCCTCCTTTGATGATATCTTCTATGATGGTCTAGATCATGGTCCTACTGAGTGTGGGACGGCTGAAAAGTAGTTACTCCGTAGTGATTTACATTTTATTATGTAGGCACTTCACTGCATTATCAGATTTATCTGTCACGCATGCAGCCATATTTACGGAACCTTCCTGATTGTACGATGGCATGATTAGTACGTGGCAGCATAGGGTAACCCGGATAACACACTAAAGTATGTGATAATGCCGTCAATCTCTTGGTATGCCAAATCCTGCTAGATGCAGGCTCTAACACGGGCAGTTTAATGCAAGCCGTGCTTATAATATTCATAAATTATATGTCCCATGCTCTATAGGTCTATACGAAGCATGCATGGTATTACCTAGATGAGCAAAGTACACTTTGATTTATTGTCAAAGGTGACATATCATTCAAGATATGGATAAATACATGCCTACATGAGGTATGTATCGCTTTGATATCGTTGTGCATGAAGGTACTGTAACCTTGACTGAGGGGGTTTAATGGCACATTATAAATACGTCGGTAAGCATCTTATTGAGAACCAAAGTGAATAGAACTTACATCTTTTTACATATCACATTTTATTACGAAAATTACAATGAGTGACAGCTATAACCTGGTAGTAGACAGGCTTAATGCCTTTTCGGTTGCCGACTTCGAAGGTCATGAGGTGGAAAGGCTGAAGTTGCTATCAAGTGCGCGCAAGCTAGTTAGTAGACTGGAAACGGAGCAAGAAAGAATCTTCAATATCGATTTTCGGAATCCGGCCGAGTATGCGGCGCTGAAAATATTGCTAGATCTTGGTATCTGGCACCGATGGACGGCAGTAGGTGGTGGTGAAAAGACTGTTGAAGAGATAGCCAAGTTGGCTACGAAAGATTGCGATTTGAACTTGCTCCGTGAGTACCTAATATTATATGCGTACGCCGCTTTCTTGGTTGAGGACTAAGATTGGCCTGGAAGGTCGTCTATTGCGACTTTTAGGGGCTACGTACATTATCGAGGAAACAGGAGAAGATCGATACAAACCAACTAACTTCTCACTTTCAATCGGTGATGAATCGGCTACTATTGCTCAAGGAATTCTTGCTATGTAAGGTTGTATTTCAACTGATTAACTGTGCAGCTGCTCACTTTTTGTAGGGCTCATCACTGGAATGCCTCTTCTATGAATCTGCCTTCGTTTCTAGCAAAGACGTCGTATAGAGAGCCTTTGGACCCCAAGTATAATAACTACGTTGACGCCTTTCCGGAACAATTATCATTCTTTGATAGATGTCTCTCTGATCAAAAGTACCAGGATAGTTTCAGTGGCTATATGATGGAGTGGTCAAAGTACAGGTTTTCGTGGCCTGATTTCTACGATACGACTTCTCTTATCGCCGGTGCTGATCTTACTTCTGGTGCACCACTAGTTGTTGACATAGGGGGCCACCATGGCTATGATATTCTTACATTCCTGAAGAAGCACCCAGATGTACCAGCCGGTTCCCTGGTTATCCAAGACCTCGAAGCTGTCCTCGCGGATGCAAATCTCGGGACAGATAAGGTGAAACTTATGCCACATAGCTTCTTCGAACCTCAACCTATTCATGGTAAGTCTGTATCTTATTAAACCTGTATAAATCGGTATGAAACTGTAGAACTAGAGTTAATATATGGCATGTGAAATAGGGAGTCGCGCGTACTTTCTTCGCGGGGTGTTCCATGACTGGGCATACGAGCCATCGCTTCAGATCCTCCAGAATATCGTGCCGGCGATGAAAAAGGGATATTCTAAGCTCCTCGTCTGCGACGTTGTAATCCCACCAAAGGGCGCGAGCGTTTACCAAGCGGGTATGGATTTGAACATGATGGCGCTCCTTTCGGCTTATGAAAGGACCGAAGCTACGTGGAGGAAGCTAATAAATGATGCTGGATATAAGATAAACAAGATTTGGATGGACCCCAGAGGATATGAGGGGTTGATCGAAGCAGAATTGGCATAATATGAACCTAAGCATAGATGGGTGAACGGATTGCTAAGGGATTACGATGGGATTTGGATTATGACCAATTTGTGTTTTCAACAAGACAAAGGGGATCAGGGACATTTTGTTTGATTGGCTTACGGTTGGATGGTTAGGAACTTTGATTGGGTTTCATAGTATATAAGTTAAATAATAAATTGAATAAACATAAGAGTGTTCGATATTGATATTGATATTGATATTTTAATGGGTATGAAAAGTTAGTTGAGACATGTAAGAAGTAAGAGTTGAGAGTAACTGCACCTAATAGGTTTAGGTACCTTAGGTACCTGTAGTCCCTAAGATCTGGTACGTAAGCCACAATACTTCCAAAATGTGGCTTGCTGAATGTGGGGAATGTATCACTTACCTGACTCTTTGGAAACTCCAAGATAGAAACAATCAATTTCATCTTTCACTTTTATGTGATTGTATATTCGGCAAGCTTCAGGCTTTTGAATATTAATTCATCTATCCCTATAAATACCTACGCTTCTACAATAATCTTCTACCGTATATATAATACAAGATGGAGTATCCCGAACAGCCCTCTCCATCACCTCCAGCTTCTCCCATTCCGGATCGACCTGCATCACCTGAACTCCCACTTACTATGACTGCATCAGCTGTTCTAACGGCCCTTCCTCAAGATGCAAGCTCAGCTCTTGCTAGCGCTGGCAAATTTGAAAAGGAGAAAGTTCGTATTCGTTTCAAGGCTGTCGGAGGGTCTGCTCCGCAGCTCAAGCGTGAAGTGCGACAGATAAGCGCCGCGCAAAAGTTTGAGGCTGTCGTGTCTCACCTACGCAAGGCGCTGCATCTCAATCCCGCCGATAGTCTGTTTCTCTACGTGAATAGTGTTTTTGCCCCCGCTTTGGATGAGATCGTCGGTAACTTACATCGAGTATGTGTTATTACCTCATTATACCTGTTATTATAAATGCTGACTTCCTTAATAGTGTTTTAAGGATTCAAACGATCAGTTGATTGTGGCTTATTCAATGACTCCTGCATTTGGATGAGATGGGGAATTGCTACAATCATAACGTCTTAATTATACTCCCCAAAACGCCTATCTATGCTGACATGGTCAAACCAAACTTGATGGTCGCGCCTTTGACACTCTATCAGTCTATGGTATAATGCAGAATCCAACCAAGCGATTGATATCGTGTCATAGCTTCTCAATATCTTTTATGAATGCCTCAAGCTCTCCTGGAGAGATAGGATATGTATGCTCCGGAGCTGGGTATTGGCGGGTTTTTACCTCCTCCCGATAAGACTCGATTGCTCTACGGCTTTCGGCCCACACATTACCATACTGTTTTACGAACTTAGGAATAAAACGACCCGGTGGGAAATTACCGGTCATGTCGACCTGGACGAGTACCTGGCCAGCACAACCATTTCCCGCACCGATTCCGATGGTCGGGACGCGTAGCTTCTGTGTGATGATACTTGCGACTTCCGCTGGAACAGCTTCCACCACCATACCGAAGCATCCAGCTTCTTGGACGGCCAACGCGTCCTCGAGGACTTTCATTGCGCCTTTTGACGTTTTCCCCTGGACTCTAAATCCGCCGAGGGATCCTTGGCGTTGGGGCGTAAGCCCGATATGGCCTAAGACAGGTATACCGGCTTTGGTTATCTTCGCAATGGTTGGTGCCATCTCTATTCCTCCTTCCAACTTGATACCTTGGACACGGCCCTGTTTGACGAATCGTATGGCTGTTTCTAGTGCTTGCTCCGGCGAGATTTCATACGACCCCATGGGAAGATCTCCCACCTAGTTTGACGTTAATTTTCCGTATCAATCAAACTTGGTATGCGGACTTACTGTGAAGGCTGCTTTGGTGGCACGTGCGACTGATCGACAGTGTAGCAACATGTCTTCAACCGTTACTTCACTGGTATCTTCCATCCCTAAAGCGACCATCGCTAGGCTATCTCCCACAAGTACCACGTCCATCCCAGCAGCATCTGCGACATGTGCACTTGGAAAATCATGGGCTGTCATGACCGTGATAGGTTCCCCCTTTTTAAACATAGATTGAAGAGTTCCCATGGTCACCTTTTTTCTTGAAGGATCTAACCCTGTGCCTAGAGGAGAGTGGGAGCTCCATCTTTGTTGGTGTGATATTTGCTGTCGCCATAATGAGGATGATTGTTTAACACTGGCGACGACAGCAGTGTTTGATAATGATATCGCCCGACTTGGCATTAAAGCACGTGACCTAGATAGAATGTGCGCCATTTGTTGGGAATTGATTGGAGCAAATGCGATTTGATGAAATGTGTATTCTTAGTATATAAGACTATTTAGAAGTTGAAGTGGAGAGAAACAAATAACGGCCATGACTTAGAACCGACCGCGGTTTTATCTTCTGGTCATGATGGTTTTTGCTGCGTATAATTGAGTCTTATCGAAGTTTCTTTGGTGTTTTTCTGATCATATGTGTCTAAGCCATCTTAGGAGGTACGTACCTACATAAGGTACTTAACCTTAGGTACATAGTCGACGCTTACCGAGGTCTCGGTTGAATATCGGTTAGATTTTACCCCTTTAATTGTCTTCGAGCTCAACAAAATTTAGAGTAAAGATAATCGAAGATTACATACTGCCTACTCCCCGATAATGGACGTAGAAGCGCGCAAACTAAACAGGGTCGTGTAATTTTCTGCTTACTAGGACCATCTTATCGAATAATATCTAGAAGTCTTCGAGCAGTGAGACCGGCAGCCTGGTGTACAATACTTTAGCTCCCATCGCAGCTGACAACGAACTTTGCTCTTATTATCGTCTTCTCTCCAACGACATTTCTAACTCCGCGAGACTAGTTATTACTCCAGATTTTTATTCAGCGCCTAGATATATATCTAACATAATGGTCTTCGAAAACCCAGGCCTAGTTCTCAGGCTAAACTTCCTGGCTGTACTCTACCTCCCATGCATTTTCGGTTCTTATTTTTGGAATATACGACAATGGGATTGGTGCAGCTCTGCCAGACTCCTGCAGCTCTTGTACGGACCCAGAGCATGAAAGGTCTCCGGTAGGCTCACGTACAGTTGATAATGGCAAACTATCCTCTTCATTGTCAGCTTTGGTTTTGAGGATCAATGTCGCCCATGAAGATGGTTTACGCCTTGGCGGCGTAGTTCCGGCAGCATGCTGATACGATAAACTTGACTGTTTGCTATAAAAACTTTTCTTTCGAATTGCTACCCATACCGGTCGCAGGGTTGGTAGGCAAGCTGTAAAAATTAACACTTGCATACGGACTTTGATACTGGGAAATATAGGAACGCACCTGAGATAATTGCAAAATTAGCTTCAACAGTAGCCCAGATGCTCTGGTTAACGATATTCCAGGATATATCAGCGTCATCCTTCTGGGTGATAACAGCAATCAGCCGCATTATAGAAGCGACACAAACACTACCATCAGTAAGCATAAGCACTACAACACCTAGGGAGTTAGATGAGTGATAAACAACAACATACAAACCACCTAGAAGGAAGATAGTTATCACAGCTCTTTTTTGACTCTTTGCAACATTAAGACGGATAACGTAAGGGATAGGAAGTGTGAGAATAGTAATGTCGAGAAGAATATTTGGAATCGAGATGGCGAAGAGGAACATTTGACCGTCTACATTGCAAGATGCCTCGATAGTTTTATCCCATATGCCTCGAGTTGGGATACATTGTAAGAGAGTAAGAAAAAGCTGTCCTGTTAGATTTGGATCCTGCTGTTTATATCAGAAACGTACCACTGCCAAACCCCACATCGAAATCATTGCTGTGAGAATTATTATTGGGAGCTTCATGCTCCCGCTCTTGTTGAAGATACGCCAGTACAAGGCGAGGATGGAAAATTTGACAAAAACTATGACGCCGGTATATGTTATCTCGGAGATGAAAAGACCAATATAAAATACTTCGACGACATTAGGCCCAAAGGTTTGAACGTGTCTTCCAAGGCCTCGTGGGAGCCCTAATTGTATTAGTTATCTACAACACTCGAAGCTTCGCAGGGTTGTTCTTACACCATAACTGACCAACATCAAGGCCAAAAGAGCAGATCTGATAATTATTTATTAGCTACGACGTAAAAGATAGGTCGAATATGCTTGTGGTTACAAGTGCAGAGAGGACGAGCCAGTCGTCGAGCCAAAAATTTGCTCTATTGATCCAACGACACCAAAAGCGAAGAACAACGCTAACTAATGCAAAGAAGAAACATATAGTTATAGCTGCATAAAGGGAAGGTTGACGATTGTCTGAGAGGTCTACGGAGTCTAGCAAAGAAGACTCCATCTTTCCCCCTTATTAGTTATAGCAAACTATCTTGGGGTTGAGGGAGTATGAAAATAGGCAGATTATCCGATTTTGACTAATGAGTCGGAGATTCGAGATTACCTACTTACCTCCTATCTTACATCTTATACCGAAAACGTTAATTAGTGTATGAATGTAATTTTGGGGTGTCTACCTAGAAAATATGTCTTAAATAAGTACCTACCAAAGGTACCTACCTATCTCCTATGTACCTAAGGTCCACTATGTTGCTAATTGTTACACAATGTTCTGTGTATACTGCCATCCTTAAACCATCCTTGTTATCAGTGGTACCTGAGTTATTATGTTGGGTACCTAAGATACTCCCTTTATCTTTTTACCGACCGCAAGAAAACAAAGCAAGCTGCTGTCGTAAACAACATAGCACCTAAATACCGGCATGCCATCTACCTATTTACCTACAATTGTCATCGTTCCGGGTGCCTTCGGGACTCTTGACGGGTTCGAAAAGCTATTGCCATATCTCAAAGACGCCGGGTATACAACACATCTAGGCCCGTATCCCAGCTGCAATCCTCCGGATCCAAGTACAGCAACTTGCCAAAGTGATATCGCTTCACTCCGCGACAACATTCTCCTTCCTCTTCTCGATAAGCAGCAGGAGTATGTTGTTATTATAGCATACTCGTACGGTGGTGTAATAGCTGGAGATGCAACTGAGGGTTTTGATACCTAGACACGCATAACTACAAGTCAGGCTGGAGGTAGAATTATTGGGCTAATCTATGTGGTCGGCAACATCACTTTCGAAGGCGAATCCTTATCTAAGGCAATTGGTGAGAAACACTTGTTATTCATCAAGATTAACAAGGTAGCTAAATGACATTTCAACAAAGAATCTAGGAGGACTAGGTAGGCAGGTAACTAACAGAATGAATCACAGCCGTCTGAGGGCCTTGCCTTTATTGAACCAGCCATGGATATATTATATAATGATTGCGATCCTGCTCTCGCCCCCGAATTTGATATATATATGAAGCCACACGCGCTTATGGCATTCGACACAAAAGCTACGCCGCCAGCCTGGGCAGATGAGGGGTTAGACGGAAGAAGGACATACGTGAGCACTACGAAGGATTGCTGCAATCCTTCATGGCTTTGGTTGAGCAGATTATAAAGTTGATCAACGGGCTTATGGCTTCACGGGACCCCTAGACTATTATGAAGCCAAAGGGTAACCGCTCTATAACAGGCACAAGAGAAGGGCACAGTGTAGAATTCTATTAATAGTCGTATCGATGATTTGGGCCTCCATTTCTTAGGTATCTATCACATCTTAGTAAGTTTCACGAACGATGATCATAACATTTACGTCTCAGAGATTCGATTTGAGCCACTACTTAGAATCTGCCATGTTTATTAAACAGTAAAAGGCGCATTGACAACAAGATCCACTCAGTATTAAACACGAGATGACTAGGTTGAGTATTGGTTATGTATGATCTAGTTAAGCTTTCCTCGCAACCCATACAAGACTCGGTACCATAAGCGTGGCCCCTTTCCTTACCTCGTTCATTCCTTTTCTTTCCAGCTCGCCAGACGCCCCGGGGGGTTTAAGCATATTGTGTGCGAAATCTTTCCAGGTGCAAACAGACCTACTCGGTATTAGATACATATGCTAGGCCTCTCAGAGGAGTAAAATTGGACTTGGGAATAAGGACTTACAGATCGTTCCATATCCGCGCCATACCTAACCCGTACCTATAGGTATATAATAAAGCGCTTGTATATCCATTATCCATCATCACTTGGTCAAGACGGGACTTCCAGCTATAATGATTCAGGCGATTAGTCTTATGTATGAAAAGGAAATCTAAGGAAAAGATTTTGAAAATAAAAAGGAGGCTTACTCGCCGTGTGTTGTAATTTGATTGTGGAGCTTGTTAAGATTCTCCGCTGACACGCCGGGAACGGTTTCTGTCCACCAATTCATGGTGTCAACTTCGTCCCATTGAAGATAACCGCCCGGTTCTGTCAGATGAAAAGTAAATATTAATTATCTCAGGGATTTTCTAGGGTGTAGGAAGTAAGAGAGGCTATGCGTGTACTTAATAACAATGTTAAATTCTCGAGGATAGGCCGAGGGTCATTATTCTGGACAACTATAGTGATAAGCCGAACGTGTACAATGTCAAAATAACCCACAAACTGCGCAGGTGGCTTGTCGAAAATATTCCAGATATGCATGTGTATATTAACCGGTAGCCATAGTTTGTGTCCAACCTGATCTAGGCTGATATCAAAGCCGTGAAATTCGTCCGATGTTGGTTTATCGCGGGCAATGTCATGAAGCCAGATTCTAAAGGGTAACATGATCAATACCTATCAATCTCGTTTTCGTTTTTTCCTTTGGGATAGTTGTGAGCTATTACTATGCATACCCATTTCCCGTGGCAACATCGGCAATCTTCAAGCCGGGAGTTTGAGTAGGAATATTAGGATGGATAAGGAATCCAAGAAGTTCCTTCCAGAGATAATGCTGAGCTGTAAGTCTAATGATTCTATTAGAAATGTCGATACTAGTGTTAGAGTTATGACTCACCTAGAGCTCGCGTTACAGTCTCGCGATAGTACATAATGGTCTTGAGGATCAACACCCTCCTCTTTGGAATTAGACATGATATCACCTGCGTACTTTTTATGGAAGTGAATGGATATTCAACGGTTCTTAGCGATTCACTGTTGTTAAATAGAAAGCCAGTTCAAGTTATTTTGGTGTTTTCCTATATATCTGATTATTATACTCAACGAGAGATACTTGCGAGATTTCTATAACAACCAGAAAGTCTTAGATGGAGTAACTATATATCTCGATAAAACCTGTAATAATCATTGTTACTGGGTATTATGTAGACAACATGTAGATGGCTGTATTAGGTAATGTTTCTTCCTAAAAGGGATAATAGGTTGGTACATAAACTTACCATACTCAAAGTAAGATAGTTACCGGAAGAGTAAGACATGTATCATATGCGAGGTAAACCGAATTCGAAGTGTGGCTTTGAGACACGGTAGGGCTAGGTATTGACGCGTAATGGCTTACAAGCGTTAGTTTGAATTTCACACCCCTATCTTAAATACCCCCAACGCGGAAGATTCAGTACTATCGAATTATTGGCATACAGGTCAAATTACTGAGACAGATATCATGCGCCCTCTGACCGCCATATATCATGTATAGCGTAGTGAACTGTGGATTAGTGTAGAATACAGGCGATCTATCATACGATAGAACACTTACATAGGTACCTACCCTTATATAGGGCTACGGCACTAGTCGGTTCGATACCGGATTTCTGAATTCTTGTACGCCACGAGTATATACACACTCCCCATCCCTATAATTTGGCTTTCACTGAGTTACCACCGTCTTATGTTTGGGGTCTATGAAACTTCGCCAATCTACAATGGGGGTTTACCCTGCAGTGAAGAAGAAGTCTGTCTGAAACTAGTAACTACATAATTTACTCCTAAGTGGGTGCACTGTTATGATATATAAAATTAGTTTAAACCATACAAACCTAAGCATTTAGTAAAAATAATAGTCGTAGGCTCTTATAAGGACTTCCAACTAGCTATGGGTTTTCTGTTTCATGAGATGTCCTGCGGGACGATTGAATACCTATGAATAGGGGATTGTGGGATGGTTGATACAATCGTCTACCTTCTGAATAAGACAATATCCCAAGGTGGTAATACAGATTGGACTTGACGAAACTTGTCAATTACTACACTTTCACTCACAATTTGAGAGGATTTATATATTTCTTACGGATCTAGCGCATGCTATTTAGGCAGTGCGTAATGCCTTCAAGAAGAATCTACGGAGTGAGGGTAAATTGTTAAGAATACTGACAGGAAAAGAAAGCTACCCACTAAAGTATACTTCTGAGCGTAGGACTATTGCGGGACTTGCTATTAGGATAATAGGGACGACTGAGTAAGATATGTGCATTTGGGGTGATCATCTGGAACCTATTGAAAGTAGAGATCCGTCTGACATCTGGGAACTATAAATAGAATAGTTATCTAGCTACCTACGTACCTCCTAGGTATATTAGAGAGAACACTGGCAGGTCTTTGGTGAACAGGGGCTTCTGGATTGAGATAGGTATACCAGTACGATTCGCCATATAAGTTATAAATGACATCATTTCCACTGGATTTTACTGCTCAATCCTGGTGGAGATATTTGAGATACACGGTCATCAAATGAAGGGACAACTTCCCCGCTCGATTATTTTATATGGAGAGGATAATTGACAACTACTTCAATTAATTCATTTAACTCATGACTGGAACTCTTGATTAATATATGAGAAGTCGACTTTTGCTGAAAGACGATAATGTCTCCATCTAAAGTAAAATCGCTCTCAACTTATGAATATCCAACGGAGACCAAAGAGAGATGTACGTGTATAATCCGCGATAGGAAAATAACGTACTCACATCCTAACATAAGCTGCGATAGTGAAATATGCGGAATTGGAGGCGCTCGATATCTCCAAACTGAATCAACCAGGGGGTAAGCAGGAGCTGGCGGAGCAGGTGTTACGGTTTATTAACAAAAATGGTACGGCGAGCTAGAGTTTATGCACATTAACAACTACTAAATACATATTCTAGGATTCTTTTATGTTGTCGGTCATGGGTTCTCGGACGAGGAAGTCAGACAACAGTATGCATTATGCGAGACATTCTTCGATCTACCACTAGAGGAAAAGACCAGATATCTATGTGACACGGCGAAGGGAGATTTTAGAGGGTATAAGCCACAGTCTACGGGAAAGCTCGCCACTCGGGACAATGATGAGCGCTACAATATTCCTAAATTCACACCAGAACACGAGCGGCCACATCCGCAACTCATCAGAGACCACTGGGAGGAGATACGGGCTTTCTCACTGAAGGTTCACAACGACGTTCTACTTCCCCTCTTACGCTTATTTGCCTATGTTCTAGAGATCGACGAGGATTATCTGATCGAGCGCCACCGCTACGAAGCTGAAGGCTTAGAGTATCTACGGTACATGAAGTACCACCCCCGCTCGGCAGAAGCGGACGCCCAAATCGGCAACATCTGGGCAAAGGGGCACACAGACTACAACACGCTAACATTTCTCTTCCATCAGCCAATCGCAGGGTTGCAAGTACAGACACCAGAGGGGGAATGGAAGTACGTTAGGTCACCAAGGGACGCAATTATCGTAAATATTGCAGACGCGCTAGAATTTCTAAGTGGTGGCTACTTAAAAAGCACCGTCCATCGAGTAGTGAGACCCCCCGAGGACCAAGCGGACCGCCCCAGGCTGAGCTTAATCTATTTCGCCCGGCCCGAAGCCAACATCCTCCTGAAGCCTGTCGTAAGTCCATTGCTACAGCGACTTGGTCTACAGTCAGAAACAGAGCATTTCTCACACGATGTTACTGCTGAAGGTAAAGTGTTATCGATAATGGCTCGGTGAATAGTAATTAGATGCTAACTGAGGCTGCAGAATGGGCAAGGGCACGAATCGCAAAAGACCACAGGTTCCGTACCGGGTTAGTTGACCAACGAGAGAAGGAAATCATTGCTGGTATCAGTCAAAAGTACTACGACTGAGGGCGCGACTTATTACATTACCGAAATACCACTTAGATACAATCTGCATTTCGAAGGAGGTAATCTGCTGGATGTAGTAGCTAAATGTATTTGGAAATAGGAAAAGGGGGACGAGTTATAATAAACATTGTAGTCATGCTTGATGTTAGAGTCTCTAGTCTAATAACTCGAATTGACATATACATACCCGTGATCTTAGTCTTAATAACTTCCCATGATAGCTTCGTGTTAGTCGTTAGATCATATTAGTCATTTATCTACATTATGTATTGATTATCCCGAAGGGATGTTTTTGTACCATCAACTATTAATATCCATACTAAAGATTTGGAGGTTTACAAGATTAAGTTAATCCAATCAACTTATGCGGATCACCCGCAAACACTCAAACTTAAATATCAACTAACTCTTACACGCGAAGAGACAAGGAATCTAATTCGAGATCCTGTTGTGACGTCATAACCTTATTAATGTCAGGCCCCCAGTGTTAAGCCCTCTGATTGGCTCTTGCGTAGCTGTGACGCCTTCGGTGATGAAGACAAGCTGAGGCCATGACGTCACATCTCGTCTTTGCCTGGGTTAGATGCGCATTTGCGTTTGTCGGACCTGGTAGACATCATCGCATATATATAGCATCAACATTGTGAAAAGTAAATCTATTACCATTAGTTAGCATCAATATCCAAAGAATTATCTACTTAAAACCATCATCGTCACAGTTTAAATTCACGTATTCATCTACACAACACACCAACGAAATATCTATCCTCGCAAACATGCCTCTCGAGAAGAAAACCAACCAAGATTCCGGCGTAACAGGCGCCGCAAAGTTCGTAACCAGCACCGTGGGTAACGTCGCCGGAGGCGTAGGCCGAACAGCAGGCGGCGTAGTCGGTGCCGCAACCCGCGGGCTCGGCGACACTATCACAAGCGCGACGGGATCAGCCGGCAAGCCCGTCGGCGACGCGCTAAGCTCCGTTGGAACCGGCGTCCAGGATGGTGCCGAGAGCGTGTCCAAGGGAGTCGAGAACGCTGGCCAGTGGAAGCGATGAGGGGGGTTCAATGCAGACGGACAACAACAAAAATTTGCATGGCAATTACGCTGCCGAGAAATAACAAACATGGAATAATATGTTGGGAATAGGCGTGTACGATGCTGTATATATGAGGAAGATATGCTGTATTGTTAATTACACTAATACGGAACGCGTTGGATAAATGCGCTACGAAGATAAATTGAATTTTGATATGTAATACCATCTATTGCACACTTATGCAAGATCTCTAGAGTGGTGAATTGGACTGCTATAATTAAGAACGTAAAACTCGATTCGATCTCACGAGGAGTTAAGATGATCTATCCATCGTATTTCTACGTGCGTCTTCAATAGGTCGTCGGTTAAGTTATCTACCTACCGGTACCTACCAATTTGAGCATCGGAAGAGATTCATATCCTAGAAGCAAATAGTACGTATAACGAGGTGCCAAATTCAAGAATCGTAATGCAACCAATCGAATATAACCATAGAGGCGAAACGATTATTCCACAGGCCTAGTCGTACTAAACAACCTAAACAACCTATTTCACTCGAACTATGCCGCTTCCGACCCCGAAAACGGTGTCAACTGTTCGTCCATGCATATGTGCGGCGTCTGATCTTCCGAGCATGACATGCGACCGCCGGGCCCAGTACTATGCCTTTTCTGCGTCGCCGACGAACCAGTCTTCTTCCTCTGCCTTCGGGCCCCGGACCGGGATGATTTCCGCGACGATTTGTTCGAAGCCGGTTTACCATCCAGGAGTCCTTGTAGAAGAGCTTTGGATGAATACCTCCTACCTCCTTCTTCTAGCAGTGGTAGTTCGTCCCACGCTCGTGGAAGAGGCAATGCCTTGCGAGAGCTCTCTGGTGTCTGATCTAATAATGGCATGAAACTATAGCGGCGCAGTTTATCTAAAAGACTATGGTTCGTACTGGAGGTCCAAACACCAGGGGGCTTAAAGCTGCTCTTTCGGCGGTGTGAAGACGCACCGATTGCACGTCCCGTTTTCTTACTCAATTTCTCGGACTTTTCATCCAGTTTCCCAGGCCATTGTGGTATGGATACTCGAAAAGGGGGGTCAATGGGTGGAACTGGGGTTTGACGTGGTGATTCCTCGAGTATTTCTAGAGGCCTAGAAACACTAACACCACAATGTGCATCCACACCATGAGCGTAAAGGTCAGGCATAGTTTCTCCCTGTTGCGGCATACTGGGTTCCTTAAACAGGCCGAGTGGTGTCAACCAGTCGCTAGTACATGATCTCGAGGGAAGCTTTGGGAAGCATGTCATCGAACCATCCCGGCGACGACCAGTGGGGATTTTGATATCTCCTAAAGATCTTCTGGGACTGACTGGTTCGGACGCCGATCGCCTTTTACTTTGCAGTTTGGGCTCCTTCGCATGGGCTGACTCTTCAATAGTGGACTGAAATCTAGCGCTTGTCCTTCGCATGTCACTGATAGACGGAGACTTTGAAGCCATCAATGACGAGGCGTGCGTAGACACATTTCGAGAGACCTCCATAGACCCAGCAACGCTCACGTATGGCTCCACGACTGCCTCTCGGACCAGATTTCCAGGGGCGAATCCCTATGTGACCTCGGTAATGCTTTGTCGAGAAATGAACGTGGTTCTAGCCGTGTCGACACAATGGCCATGGTAATCGGAGCAACTGGATATACTAAAGGAAGGTTGGACAGAGCTGATCGTCGTAGCTGGATCAGCAATGCTAGGCGATCCAGGAATAATAAAGTTCATATTAGGTGTAGGCTTTGCCTGCGGTTCTTTAGGCAATAACATCGAGAGACATTCAACTGCCGAACTGTCATTGCGAACACAGCGGATACCAGCAATTACGATATCTAGAATACCCGCGATATCATCCGTGGTAACCAGATAGCTCTCCGTCATCGGTTTATTGACTTTAGGGGGACCAGTCCCAAAGCTATCCTGACCGGTCCACAATCTTGATAGGGGGGGTAGGTTCTCGTCAATGCTTGTTGGCCTTTCTGTTCGAAATGAACAACCACTATGCCCTCTATTAGATAAGTAAGCTCGTATGTTGCAAACAATGGTATCTGCTGCCTTTCTATCAATGGAAATTGGACTATCGAGCATAGTTCCATCCAGTTCTGAACGCGGGGTCTGGGCCCCAGTGTACGCTGGACTCCAGCAATCTGTTGCGATAGGGGATCCAGGGGGTGATACCAAGGGCTTCATATAGCCGTTAGTGTCTACGCTCGAGTCGTTCATCAGTGGTTGAAGTAGTGGAATGCTTTCCGAGGTTGCATGGAACGTCCTATGGAAACGACGACTTATAGACTTCGGACAGAAATGATGACGCCTCGGATTTTGGTGATAGTGTATAGCAAAAGGAGTTGCCACTCGCGGCTTCGATATTTGTTTCGACCCTGGAATTTGAGGTTCTAGGGGTGACACAGGAGCTGAGAAACTGGGCTGGTAGGGTGAGCTGGGGGACTGCGCGAATACTGTGCCGTGGCCCGCCTCTTGTAGATTTTGTGAGGCTATAAGACTGGCATGTCGGCTAGCTATACGACTAGACGACGCACTATAGAATTGATCATCGTCTAGGTTGCCGATAGACATGCGACCAACAGTAGAGTAGCGAGCCATTGTTTATCCGCCTCTAATACTGGAGACTATCGCTAAGCATAAAGGTGAGAAGACAATAAACATATTCTGTAGGATAAATTAATGTGAGCTGAATAAAGGTAGATGCAGAGGGTCGGATTAGGGGGAGATAGAAAGGTGAAGATGATGTTATTCAGATGTAATGCTATACTAGGTACCTATTCACATATAGGTACCTACCTACCTAGGTAAGGTATGCCGTGCAATAGCAAATCTTTAGGAGAAGGGGCAAGACGTTTGCTAGTGGCCCTTACCTACTAACCTTGATACGGCACGTCTAGGTGTAAGTCTAACTTGGTTATAAGAGCAAGTACTTGCATAGCTCTTGGCTGAATACCTGTAGTTACTCTAAGATTATAGTGATATTGTGGGAAGGATTAGACTTGACTGACGATGCCGAAGTGGAAGTTAGCCAGAGATTAAGAGATATGTACTTTGCTGAGGGGGGTTCATTCTATGCCGACCTTGTTATAGTTTAGTTTAGTTTAGTTTAGTTAAGTCGACGCTAGCTATAAGTATAAGCAACAGGGATGATTATGTGAATGAATTAAGACCGATCTGATTTGGAATCTTGGTAAGCTTGGCCGGGTATCACTATACGGTATCATTCCGGACGGAGTCGTAATGAAATTACTTCCGGTTGGATGCGTTCGGTTCCGGTAATTGTTCACCCTATTATCGATTCTTAATAGTTGGTAGGATACCTTAGGGCTTAGATGAAAAGATGACATTGGTGAAATAAGCGATAATTGTCTACGTATAGGTAAGATTCCGGGGTCGTACGCATAACTTGGTGGTAGAAGCCAACCACGACTCACCGTATCAGCCACTCTCCACATCTTCAATATCACGTATTTAATTGTGGCAGTTTCTCTAAACTTTAGGAATTACTAGGCCTCAGCCACTTTAGTTAGTATTCTCGGCAATGGCCGTTTTAATGAGTTATTATTAGTTGCCTCCATTAGTTAACCACTAGGTATCACCCATCTCCCATCGCCCATTTCCCATTGCCCAAATCACCCCACACAAGTCCGGTGACACGGAACGCAGCTAGAATTTCTAGATGATTACCTAGTGTAACTCTCGGTATTATCTCAAGTACATAGACGCCAACACGCGCAGCCGAAATCGCATGTGCCAGCTTTAAACCCCTAAGAAAATCTAGGAACCCAGCAGCCCAGCAGTCCAGCAGTCCAGCAAACCCAGCAACTTTTAGGCGGTCTACATAATTCCTGACTGACAACGTTCCAAATATCAATCTCGCATGAGACGTGTCACACCACTATTGGGATCACTCTTGTCCATCCCGTGAATGGTCTAGCTCTAATTACCGCAGCGCTGTACAAGGGAAAAAGAACGTGTGTCAGGAGATTGACGGTCAAGCAGGGTCTAACAGAAACATTACTGAGACGGTGGCGACGGTGGTAGTTTTTATTTGATTTTCTCTCTTCAATTTCGTTTATAATTGTGTCCCCGGGTAGTTGATTTTATTCCGCTTTACCTATAATTAAAACATTTCGGACTTACGCCCATAACCACCTACTTACCTAGGTAGATATCAGAAACACAACCAGTAAACGATAAAAGAGTTCTCGGGTTTTTTACCTTTCATCAAAATGTGCATCGTTCTTATCACGACGGCTCATCCGAAATATGCACTTATTGCTCTTGACAATCGGGATGAATACATCCTAAGACCTACTAGCCGGCCTCACTGGTGGACCCATCAACCTTCAGGAGAACAAATACTGTCCGCGCGAGACTTGTACCGTAAGGAGCGAGGGACATGGCTAGGCGTCACTAAAACCGGACGATTCGCCGTGCTGACAAATTATCGGGAGTCGAGTGAGGATGACCCGGACCCGGATCACGCCATCGCCGGGGTCAGGAGCCGAGGTACCATAGTGAATGCCTGGCTGGGTGCCCCCTCCGGACTTGGCCTAGATGAGTTCGTCAATACGATGCTAGAAGGTCGTGCCGCCAAGGGTGTTGGAGGGTTTTCGCTCGTATGCGGTGATTTGAAGCAGAGAACTGAGAAGGGCATTAAACCGCTCGCGATCATCTCCAATCGGTGGGATCATGTCGGCGAGGTCCCGTGGATAGGTGGAGAACGTGGACACATATATGGCCTAAGCAATGCCGTCTATGTAGAACCTGCTCAATGGGAGAAGATCAATATCGGGAAGAAATTGACGGAGGAGGCGATACAAGAAGCTGTCGACAAGGACATGAACGAAGAGGAGCTTACCAACCGGCTCTTCAAAGTCCTCGATCATGATACACTACCTTTGGAGCCCAAGATGAGTTTTCAAGAGCATATGGATGCCCTCCGGCGGTCTGTATTCATTCGCAGCTTTGCAGAGGATCAGGGATGGAAAGACATGGCTGACGCGGCCGATGAAGGGAGGGCAAAAGCAGCATTTGATGCAATCGAAGATAACAGCGAGCCGGAAGAGCATAGGGACGCACATGGATATTTTATGAAAGGTGCTTATGGTACTCAAAGACAGACCATTATTCTTTTAGATTGGGAAGGCAATATTACGTATAAAGAGCGGGCGTTATGGGATTCTCATGGGAATCCGATTGAAAGAGGAAAGGGGGATGAGACGTTCAAGTTTAAGATAGAAGAATAAGGTGACATAGAAAGCAAAATGAGAAATTATTAGACATCTTTGGCACATAGCAACATCTCCTAACAGACCCATATTGGTAACATCCTCTCTAACCAAAACACCTAATACGCTCTTATGTCGTTCACACATAACGCACATAACGGTTGAACTCAGTCTATCGTATCTACTTACCTCATAATACACTATTAGATTAACTTCCAATGTAGGAATTTGATGTATTAAAGATACAATTCTTTATTTATGACGTCTCGTCTTCCATCATGTCTTGGTAAGTTCTATGACGCTCTCAGTAACTCGCACTCATAATAATGCCATGTTACGAGCCGTCTATCGTTCTCTATTTTATGACACATGGAAGACGAAAAGAACAGGATGCGTCCTTACACTGCCTTGCAAGATATCCAAACGGTCATTTAGGGTCAAAGAAGAGTTGTTGAATATTCTTATTAGGGGTGATCTGAGTGTCCCTATTCGTAGATTCAGGGGCTAATGAATGCTTATCTGGCCAAGTGAAGCATTGATGGAAGAGTCAACTGCCAGAAACTGTATATTTCTAATAAGGAAAGAGCCATCTTTAACATGTCGACGACCTAATCGAAGAAGGGGTACCTTGAGGAGGTACTCAAGATGTAGAAGCTGCGGCCACCTTGGTGACTCCTGTCAGTGTCTCCTTACACGCATATGCAGAAAATAAACGGAGCTATTCGAGCTAAAACATTGTCATATTGCAATCTCTCTCAGGTTGCTAGGCGTTTAGTTTACATTTCCTGATTCCATATCTCGCGAGCAACAGGTTTCTATTTTGGATTTTTTCTTGCAACACAACACAACCTAACCAGTTTCTAGTGTTCCTTGGTTAGATATCTGTCCATGGCAGCTCAACATCATCAGATACAGGGACAACCACAACCATATCTTACTTCTTCGATCTTGACTCGAGAATCCCTATCTATTTTGTATGAACTCGTCGAAGAAACTGCGAATTGTCTCGTCGCGCTCAGTAAGCTGTATCTTAAAGTAACATTTGGACTAACCATCGTCTGGACGTACTTCATCGTAACGATCCACATCGAAAACGCCTTTCGATTGTACACGTTCGTCGAAAGAGTACTAGTATCATGTCTTCGCTTTCTCAACACTCTCGGCCTCCTACTATTGGAGTTCAGAGTCGAGAGGAACTTTCCGGGGCCGATACATGCATAGCCGGTGACGGTCATCGAGTATTACCCAGTCAGCGCGGCTCCCGAGGAGGCAGAGGAAGAGGCGGTAGGCCTGGGGTTGGTCGAACAAGCCAGTTACCACTAAGCACGAGCGCTGCCGCACTTGGGCGTGCTCGTCAAGCAACAGTATCGCCGTGGAATACTCATCAATCAGGTATTTCGTCACCGGTTAATACAGATTATCAGAACTATTCCTCCGGATCTATATCATCTCGAAAGTTGTCGGCAGGTTTTACGACTAATGGACCGCCATCAAGTCAACCGACTACGGGATGTTCAGCTGTAAATGCATCTACAACTCCACAGACTTCTACTGTTAATCACCCAGGTCCATTGACCAGTCATCCTACTACAGCATATTCGTCTATGGTTGCATCTGGATCCCGAGGTAGTTTTGACAGATACGCACCAGGACCCCTGAGACAATCGCAGACAACTGGCAATCTGCCTCCCCCATCATCCTACACCACGCAGCAGAAAGGTGGGCTACAAACTTCAAGAACACTTTTCTCTGTACCTGAGTCATCCGGAGCAACGACTTCTTCTATTACCGCATCTACGTCTGGGGCCATTCCACGTTTCAGGGGCGAAAACATCAACCCTTATCTCTCAGACGTCGATCTTGGAAAAAGACATAGGGATAGCATGGAAATATCTAGTACTAAGAAGATACCTAAACGCACGCCGCCCAACGCAAAGCGAAAGGCAATTTCTGACGTATCAATCACTGAACCCATTCCGGAGTTACCAGAGCAAATACTGCAAACTGTAAAGCAGAAGAATACAGAGAAGAATACAGAGAAGAATACAGAGAAGAATATAGAGAAGAATACAGAGCAGAATACAGAGCAGAATGCAGAACAAAATGCAGAACAGAAAGCTCCTACTCTAGACAAACCTCCTTTTCAGCAACAACCACCTTTGCAACAACCTCCTTTACAACAATCTCCCAAGCAACAACCCAAAGTGCAGCAGCAACTGCCAAAAAAAACCTTTCCAAGTGTAGATTGCATTAATTCCGAAGAGTTATCTCGCATTCATCCATTACCTCCACAAATACCCATGCCGACCTCAAACCCCAAGCCCAAGAAGCAAAGCGGCATTCCCAAATCACGAACTTTTAACGTATTTTCCAGCCTGACGTCTTCATTATCGCGCGCATCGCTATCCAGCAATAACAACAACAACAACAGTCGCAGTGATCTACGTCGCCAGATAGGATCGCCCATAATGGCTCCTCCCAACACATTCGACGGCAACGCGTCTCTAAACGAAGGCAACAGTTCCCTAGGAGCAGCAATTATGCCGCCCAATCAAGCTTCTACGCCCGCGGCCGCGCCCGCCCTCGCGACTATACCCGTCCACCGCAACCCTCGCATGGTCTACAAGGCCGAGACCCAAGCGTACTGGACCGGCCGCTTCGTCGCCATGCAAGACAAGCTGCGCAGCGAGAACCTCCATGGACGAAACCTAGCAATCATCACGACCGCCATATCAGGACAGGAGCAACTCCAAGCCTCTGCGCCGAAGCCCAAGCCCGCACCTACCGCTACCCCCGACGCCGCGCTCCCGACTTCCTACAGCATGGCCTGCATGCCGGACGTGACTCCCCAGCTCCTCTCGGGCGATATGGCCGCCATCGTCCAGGCCGCGTCGGAAATGACAGACGAAGACAACCGCACCCGCCGCGTATTCCGCAACCTGGAGGCGCTTTGCGCGAACCGCTCTGCTCTCGACAGCATGCACGAGTTCCAACAGGACTACGCGCGTCTCGTTGGCAAGAAGGGTCTCCTCCCGCCCGGCTCGTACTGGGACGACAAGGACAAGGAGAAGGATAAGAAGGGCTGGGTTGGCCGCATCTTCAGCGGCAACAATAGCGGCAGCGGCAGCGGCAGCGGCAAGAAGAAGGGTAATGGACCGCAGTAGGAGGAAAAGAAAGAAGGGAGGAAGTCGGAATTAATACCATAGATCCGACACAACCCCGTACGAACTTCGATTCGATTCGATTCGATGGGAGCCCTTAATGGTTTAGTACGGGCTATTTCATTTCTACCTACTTTGCTATGCGCAGTTTCTTATGTTATAATGAAAAGGACCGAAAAAAAAGGATGGAAAAAAAAAGGAGGAGGCGGATATGTTTCATACGGAGAAGGACTTAATACTCATTCCGGTTATTCTAGCAGGGAAGCTTCACGAAGCAGGAGTGGAACTAATTATACCTGGAAGCATTAGTTAGACGTGTGTACGATATGTTACGAGAAACGAACCTCATGGACTTTAGGACTGCATAATATTGCCTGTGTTGCAACACTCGCATTCCTGGTCTAGTTATGATCAGTAATACATAATAAACTGGTTTATTAATCATAAACCCAAAATAATAGTATAGTCCACTCGTCTAGAAATAGCTTATTTTTGCTGAGAATAACTTTTGAATTCTACTCGTCGTGGTCATGGCGAGAGTCTTATATCAAGGCCTGTGAAACCCTGTCTAATCGTAAACCGTGTAATACGCCCCTATCATTCCCACCGTATCCTAATGCACCTTGTAAACCGTAGAACTCCCATGCCCAATGATGTGCATTACTAGATTCAAACAATAAAATGAAGGCGTAGACTGTAGCACCGAGTAAAAAAAAAGGGGAGAAGATTCGGCTCGCCTTTATTACTCAATTTTTAACTACCCCCATCGTTCGCCTTCCTGCGAGATCTCATGAAATCCTTGATCTGCTCAACCTTGGTGGCGAAGAATATTCCTTTCCTGTCGTTACGCCAGGCGCAGACGCCGATGTTGTCCGCAAAATCGGCCACGGCTTTGTACTCCTTGTACTCGTCGAACTCCTTAAAAAGGTAGCCGTCGCGGGTAGAAATACGCTCGGTATCAAGCTGCCAGAGGCGGATCTGGTCGATGACGACGGGAGGTAATACGGGCTTATTGGTCGCCGCTGCGTACCGGTACATCTGCTCGTCCGCGTGCGTAGAGAGATACGAGACAATTTGGTCTGCCGTGATGCCGTGACTAACGGCGTTTTTAATGGATTTGCGTGTCAGGTGGCCTGATACGAGACCCTTAAAACGGAACTTAAGGTCCGAGAAGAGCGCCAACACGGCGATTTGTAGCGGAGAGTGTACATATGCGTACATCCGGAAGTTGGTCTCGAGGATAATGGTACACTTGTCTTGCTCGTCGCTGGTCGCGCTAGCAGCGGCTGAGAAACCTGCGCTAACACTTCGAAGGGCTGTTTCGTTGCTGGTGAGAGTCGTAGCCAGACGAGTAGGGAAGAATTGGTGAGTGTTATGTTGAGGAATGTAGATCAGACCGAAGTCGATAAGAGTGGGCAGCATATTGCGTCGACTCTCCGTGAGGGCGTCAGTGCTATATGCACGCCCGAATTCGAGGGAGGCCAACATGAAGAAAAATGATAGCATGTCAACGGAATCCATATCGGACTTGCTTCCATTGGCGTTTGCTACCTCGATAGCCTCGAGCCAGAGAAGTAATAGAGCCCAGACCTGAGCGTTTGCTTCCTGTAATAAAAAGGAAAAGCCAATATGTGTAATCTTAAGTTCGCCAACCCTACGCTCAACCAGCCGACCAGCCAAGAGAAGGTCCTTAACCGACTGCTTAGGTCCACTAGAGCCCGTCTGAATGCTGGTTATTCCGGTAGCCGAAACAACGTAATGGAGTATATCATCCCATTTTCTCCTCGCGTACCTATCCAAGAACATATGATCCACCTCGCTGGGAATAGGTTGTGTAGACGGTACACCGAACGAATTATGATCCCCTCCACCCTCCAATGCAAGCCGTAAACTATTCTTAAAATTCTGGGTAAGAGCTAAGGACTGAGGCTGTACTATATGTAACGATCGAAGGATGGCGATGGCTTGGTCCTTTTCGCGGACCGCGGTGGGTTTTATCCATAGATCGAGGTCGGATACAAGAAAGGGAGTCGGCGAATATAATATGGCCATTACGATAGTCTTTGCTATATCTCCAAGTTAGAATATCCTCGTCCTAAGCAAGTTTATACGCTTGTTAAGAAGCTCTTACCCATATGAGGAAGCATGCGCCGGAAAATGGCGAAGGCTGTGGAAGGCTGCTGGTATAGTTTCCTAAAGGTAGTCCCCGGCAGCTGTTCCAGGTACTGGGGCAGCGAGTTGGCGCTGGCCGACATGACGAAATGTTGTATAATCAATGGCAGTTGAAGGTAACTAAGAAGTTATCATGGTATGAAAGCCTGTGAGTAGAAGCTAGCTTCGAGTGGCACCGGAGCACTAATCGTAGCTCTATTAAGAATAATAATTAGACTTTATTAATCGCGGCTAGAATTATAATTCATGGCAGGGTTGTTCGGATATCTATCCTTTCGTTGAAGTAAGAGATTGTGCTGGAATGATAAAAGGCTGAAAGAATTGAAGCCGAAGCTCAGCACTTTGTCGCGCGACCAGCGGAGCTTATCTTTAGCTGCATACATCCTTGTACTGTACATGTAGGTACCGAACTACCTAAACCCCACTGAGGCTAACAAATAGGTGGGGGGAACCTCCCCTAAATCCTAGGTACCTGGTACTTAATCTTTAGGGCATTATAAATGAAAGTGATTGAGTCTCTTTAATGAACTTGAATAATCTCTTTGTTTTACCAGACGAAGCAAATCATTCACAGGGCTAGATAGATCAAGACTTCCCCTAAGGATGTAATCGCAGCTGATCAAAGCGCACTGAATTACCATTGACAACTCCAGTACTACAGCACGTCTAATATCTAATACAACTACAATGTAATTCCCTAGTCACTCCCTCCCTATTGTTTCGACGTATCTGTAGATGGTATATTTTTATTCAAGTCTTAACCTAGGAACATTACATGTTTCTTTGACTCCTATAGAGACTGGTTGAAATTCATTTAGTCCTGTAACAATTTGATTATCTTCCTAGGTGAATCACCCATTGACGAACCATTAATAAGATCCACTTCATTATTATTACAATAAGTCTGGACAATCTCTTTGACACCACTAGCCGTCCATGTCACATATAATATTGTTCTTCCTTGTTGGTACGCCTAGTCTACTGAAATGCTTCCGCCTACCTTCGAGTATTTGAGAAGATTCGTTTCTAACAACCAACAACTAGAAATCCCAATATTGACGCGCTTAAACCATAAAATTACGAGAAGCAATTTGAGCAGAATTAACAAATCGACCCTCGTTTAATACTAGATTCTATGACCCTCAACGGAGCCAAACTATAAATCTAAGACCGTACCTTCATTAAAAAGCAAAGTACATCATTAAAGAGCCTTTCGATATACAACCCTTCTTTTCTTTTTTTTATAAACGAACCCCCAGCTATTCGTAGTATGGATCAAAACATGTTACGGCTGTTTTTCGGCTGTCCCGTCGAAATCCAAGTCATGATTCTCGGTCAATTCAGTATAGAAGAGTTGCGTATAGTGATCGTGGGAAACCCTCGATTTATAGAGGTGATTGTCCAGGAATTCCCTTCATTTATCAGATTAATATTTGAGAAATTTCCTAACATACCCTATAACTTAGAAATCCGTCATCTTGTCTATCAGATCGTTTCTCTTGAAACTGCGCCCAAGCTCCCCTTCATGGATTCGAAAAATGGCCCCCGGATGTATGCTAACTGGATTAAAGAATTTTCAAATCGAAGTGACGATACTATGCTTGCAACTATTCCTCGCACTATTGCTACTCTGAGCCGTATCCAGTTCTTGCTTGAAACCGTTGAGAGCTGGGTTGGCCGACTTCACTACAACATCTCCAGGTCATACCCATCTCAAGATCCCCAGAGTTTCGAGAGGTTCCTCAAAACCCAGGACATGGTCACATCACAAAAAAGAGATGGTCAGGATGAGCACTCCTTCTCAGCCGTTGAATCATATCGCATTCACCGGGCTCTCCTCCTATTTGAACTCTACTGTACGCTTTTTCATTCCTTTAAATCCCATGGAGGCAGGAATCAAACAAACGGTAGAGTTCCTGAACAAATGTTATTCTTTCAGTCACTGCAGCCTTTTCTCCTGGCAGAATTAGATGCTATATATGGAATGATCGAGTGTTATCTAGATTGGAATTGGCGTCTTTACGGGATATCCTGCCGCATCTCCTCACCCCTGCATCCTGGACAAGGTGTAATACCTGGTGGTGAAACACTCGAATGTATTATTAGTATGGGATTAGAATCGTTGACGCGGGTGGTCTTTGATAAACCGGATGAATATGATGAGCCCCGTGCGATACAGCTGTATTGTCTTAGATGCATGATGCACAACCCATTGGGAAACTCATTTTTTTCAACGCCTTTGAGTTACTGTTTTAGCGACTACCAAGGTATAGACAGTATCCGGATTCCCACCATGGTTCCTACTACAGGTATGGTACCCTGGAGGGGAGCCCCTGATAGGACTAATGGCCCGTCGTGGTTATGTCGAACTTACTTCGATCCTGATGAAAGACAGAACAAAGATCGAATCGCATCTTTAATCAATGAGGATTCTCATAACTGGATGGGTCTTGCGTTTTGGGAAGAAGACCGTCTGAACCGCCACTTCAAGCTAACTGAAGAGGCCAGGATTTCCGGTATTGATCCAGAATTTCAAAGATCGAGTTACCAATCTAGAAATCGCCCAGCCGAGGACCATAGGGAGTGGTTAATATTTATGGATGCTCCAAATGTAGGATATGTAAGCACACAATTACCAAAGTCTGCTGCTGCCATTTACCGATCAATTTTGGGATAATGGTTGGGAATAGCGACTATCTTAAAAGACGGACGAAATCTTTAAGAAACGATAGTCGGGGCTCGGAAACAATAGAAATCCACTAAACCTCCTTTTTACTTCACCTTGGTATATAACTCTTTTACTTACCTGTTTTTATTATACTTGATACCTATAGGTGAAACTTTAGATGTCCATCCTAATAAGAGACGCTCATTCTCAGATGAAACCAGTGGCTGATTCGACTTGACTTAAAAATCGCTACTATTCACTTGATTTTGCGATTATTTCCTGCAAAGCATGCTTCACAGTACCTAGAGTAGCATAGACTTTTCAACCATTCGCCACTATCAAGAAGCTCGCATTCTCTAAAGATCCTGCCACATATTCAAATCTGTAGTTGACTCTTCTGTGATACCATTACGCCCCAGTAATACGACGGCCTTCCAGAGTAAAAACAATTGAGCACCTTGGTGTCTCTTCAAGTATCCCATTGTCCTCCCAATTATAATGTTCCTGTCGCCTATGTACCTCAATGTGAAAGTCAAAGGTATGTCTTAGAAGTCTAAAATTAGCGGTGTTTTACCCCTTTACTTTACCCCTTTTTTTTCCTTTTGATGACTCGGATAAAACCTACCCGATTGGCCAACCCACCAATACCAGTTACCTATTCACGATCAAGTCATTGTTATCTCCATTCATAGATTAAAAGATAGATGATACAGGTAGTAAACTTCTAACATATTGTATATTGACTTAAATTATTGCTGGTATGTTGAGGAAGGAGGTATTAATTATATACATATTATTTTAGGTATCCAATACAACGTTTACTGTACTTGAAAAAAGATCGCTCGCTCATTTCAGTAAACGTCTCTAAAACAACGAACGTCAACGTCATGAAGAGCTCATTCATCATAACTCTTAGGACTTTCACTGGAAAAATCAGTGTACCATAACTGGTCTTGTACTCATTTTCCAACCATCTACTAACGTGTCGACGGACTCCGGCCTCCATCTTGGACCGTCCCCAAAGCAGACAGCTTGACGCGACATAAGTTGGATTAGTTTCCGCATGCATGCAACATGCTCCTGGTCGAATGCCTGACCTTTGAGTGCGGCCTCAAATATGGGGTAGTCGTCACGAAAACGTTGGCGCAACTCTCTCTCGAAGTCCAGCGGCGACAGGAAGTCGGCTTTACTAAAGCCCGCCTTATTAGCCTCGTCGCCTAGTGCAACGCTCAGACGCTTTATTAAATTCGGGTCCAAGAAGCTCTGTGCTAAATGTTAATCCTAGTACTCGCAAACAAACATAACTCAAGAGTGGACATAGAATTCGGGCTACCTTTATTTCCTCTATATGCTTATCGCCAGCAAGGTGGAAGTATCCATAGCGTCGAAAAACAAGTCGTGCGTGCATCAAGCGCATTATCTGCGGAAGAGCCAGACGCTTCGATGTGAAAGACCACTGCTGGGTAACAATATCTACGGCTACCGGTGGAGGCGTCGCCGATGAGATTATGGCCCGTAGCGCTTGGAAACCGAAAGCTAACGCTGCCCAGTAAATTTGGCCAGCTAGAGTGTAGGCTTTATCACCCATGTAAGGAACAATATCCGGTGGGGGATCCGCGATATGGATGGCTCTATCTGGTTCAAATGTTGTTGAAACCCCCGTGGAGATTATTTGCTCCCCAAGATAATCTGGATTTGATATCGATATGTCCAAGCCATTGTCAAAATTGTCTAGATTTGTCGTTAAATCATATGTATCGGAACTTGTCATTGACAAGAATTGTGACCAGCTATTATTTGCTTGATCATTAATCTCAAATGATGCTAATGAGAAATCATCAAGACTACTGCTTTCTTGGGATGACATAGGAGCTACAATTGGTGTAGCTTCAATGGGAGTGATACTCGACCAGTGAGAGCTATTCAAATCCGGGATCGTTGGCGTGGGTAGTTTCCGCTTAGCCTCGGGGGTCGCAATTCCGGCGACTTTACGGGCCTCAGCGATTGCTTGCGATATAGTGGCGTCATTACGATCCGCAGCGTCGCTTATCGTCGAAATAGCCCTGCGAAGTTTGCGGTTCTCTTCTTCCAAACTCCGGATGGTGTCGATTTGCCTTTGTCTAAATGCTCGCTGGGCCAATTTACCCCTCTCACGACGGGCCTACGACTTAGCAGTTGGCATTGGGCCTGGTTCACATATGTAATGTTTTAGGTACTCGAGGAGGCTGAAGAAGAGTTATGGATAAGTCTTACCGCGATGTAATTTGGTGCTTCCGCGCGTCGGGAATCTGAATCCTTAAATTCATTGTTATCTCCCATAGTGTATTAAATAAGTGTCTTGGTAATAGATCGCTTTATTCTGGGCTGAAAGCTAAAAGCCTTTTGGTTAGACAGCTTAGATATTAGTATTGCTTTTTCTTCTAGTTAACAATAACAACTTTGTATCGAAGAAAAAAGGTGGAACTATAGACACGTTGACTCTTCAGCTGTAAGATGCCTAAGTTGATGATTTGTCATCTGATGAGTCAGCTATAACAGTTAGGAAATAGGTAGGTAGTCAGGGGTTAGCCTGAGTTTTTAGCGACGATGCATAAGCGTGTAAGAAAAATAGTGTTCTAGAATGAAACTATAGGCTTATTATGACACAATTATAAATTATTAATTTGGAAATAACCTCCAAACTATCCCCTTCTACGTTTAGAGTCCGTCAGACAATATCCTAATTGGGCAAGCACCTCACGAAGCTATTAGTGAGCACATCAATCTTGTCTCGCTATTAGTTACCTTAAGACACCTGGAAAATACTACTTCAACCACGTTGGGATAAAATAACGTTATATTTAATTCCGACCCTCTCGTATGGTAATTTTATTCTCTTCTACCCGTCTCAAAGACTTCTTAGCATCTCAATACTATATCATCTGCGCATGGCGAAAGGTTCTAAAGAATATACAGATGATAATTATATAATGTCGTATAAATAGGGCATCCTATATCGTTCTTCGTTTTACTACTGTATTATTTGATCTCTTATTTGATGCGGGTACCTTGGTAGGGAATAATAATAAGTCAGGGATCATGTTTGTTCAGCCGCATCTCCTTAGTAATAGTCAACCAAAATGACTACCAGTGCCGGAACTTGAAGTAATGTACATTAAATATAGAAAGAATCTAAAAGCTACTATATTCTTGCCGACCATAATTCGAAATAATTCGAAATAATCGAACATCAAAACGTCGTTATATTATAGAAGAAACTATACCAATCCCCTTAAACAGCCTAAGTTAAATATTTTTCATTCTCCACAAACCAGAATTTCAGTCTCACATGATGACAGAATATTATTAGCATTGTGGTAACTCTAGAAGTATCAGTATTGGATAGAGATATCAAATAAAAGAGCTTGTTTAAAGCAGCAATGAGGCTGCCAAAAGTGCAGTAGCGTCTTCATGATCGGCCTAGAAAAGGGATTGACTTGATGGCTTTGGATACTTGGCTAACATCAGTGCTCATTCATGACATGTTCTATAACCGCTGAATATCAAAACTCGGGAATCGGGATCTTCCTCCTGGCATTCGGGAAGATGCAATAGATAGGGCCTAGGACTGCTAAAACCCGGTATCGGAATATAAAGATATCTAAGGGTCTTTGACTTATTATGGCTGATATCTTATCTATGTTGGCATTACTAGCAAGCATATTGTTAACCATCCAGAGCCGTCAATTTTAAGCCTATACCGCTTTGGGGAACTATATGCGGCTATTCCCCCGCAACTAGTTTAGTCCTTGGCCTACACATGCATGAGGAGGGGAACCCCGAGATCTTCCTATCATCGCTCATCGCCCTCCTAAGTATACTTATCTGGTGAGGGAGGGGCAAATGCTGCAGAGCTGAGCCTAGAGTTTCTGATACTGAAGCACGACAAGGCGGCGAGTGGAGTTCTTATCAGGTAGTTCTGGGATAATACTATTGCTAATTGGCCTTAGATACATACATCATATGTGTGTTACTGCATTAATCGTATTATAGACTATTAGAGAGTTAGGTGTATAAGGATTATCACTATCAAGATGTGTTTGCGTGTGATATACTTAAGTTCGTGCTATCCCCGCGAGAGTTTCTTTTCAACATTTTCCTATCGTAGTTTACGCCTCAAACCATAGTCGCAATGGGTTCTACAGTTTCTGACACGGTTCCGCACCCCTTCGATCCTTTAAGTCTGGATGAAATCCAGACAGCTATTAGCATTGTAACAAAGGCCCACGGAGATGTGTTCTTCAATGTTGTCTCACTGCATGAGCCGCGAAAGGCGGAGATGATAAAATGGCTGGAAAATTCAGCCGACGCTCCTCGACCGCCCAGGATTGCTGATATCGTCGTAATCGCCCCCGGTGGCAAGGTTTATGATGGGTTGGTTGATATCGCGGTTGGCAAGATCACTAAGTGGGAATTGTTGGATGGATTACAGCCTATAGTAAGTCTCGATGTGTCAAATTGATAGGGAAATTGCTTACAATAGTGTTCAGATAACTATGGAAGAGCTAGTTCTGGTTGAGCACATCTGCCGGAAGGACCCTAAAGTTATTGAGCAATGTGAAATCAGTGGAATTCCAAAGGAAGAGATGCACAAGGTCTATTGCGACCCATGGACGATTGGCTACGATGAGAGGCACGGCAACAAGATTCGACTCCAGCAAGCATTGATGTATTACAGGCCCAATGTTGACGACTGCCAGTACCAGTACCCTCTAGATTTCTGTCCTATATTTGACGCAGAGAAGCAAGAAATTATTGCCATTGATATCCCTAAGGTCCGACGACCACTAAGCAAGGCCGCGCCAATAAATTACCATCCTGCTGCAATTGAAAAGGCAGGAGGATACCGTAACGACTTGAAACCCATCAACATAACTCAGCCAGAAGGAGTTTCATTCAAAATGAAAGGGCGCGAATTAGAGTGGCAAAACTGGAACTTCCATATCGGTTTCAACTATCGTGAGGGTATCATCCTTAATAACATCACTTATAACGACAAGGGAACTGTACGCCCAATCTTTTACCGGCTCTCTCTAGCGGAGATGGTGGTACCTTAGTGAGTAACTTGGATCTATCTAGGGAGAACTTGCTAATAATAAACTCAGCGGGAACCCTGAGCATCCTCATCAGCGGAAACATGCTTTTGACCTTGGAGAGTATGGTGCTGGGTACATGACCAACAGTCTTACGCTGGGGTGTGACTGCAAGGGCTCTATCCATTATCTAGATGCACATTTCCCTACAAGATCCGGCAGCCTTCGCACCATCAAGAATGCAATTTGCATTCACGAGGAGGACGATGGCATATTATTCAAACATACCGACTTTAGGGACGAATCGGTCATCGTCACCCGAGCACGGAAACTCATCGTTCAGCAGATTTTTACTGCTGCCAATTATGAATATGCCATACAGGTTAGTTTTCATAGAAACACAGCTGGTAACTGAGTGCTAACTAGAAGTAGTGGATCTTCCATGTGAGAGTTCAAGTGTGGTCTTGCATTGTTCGTGTTACTGACTTCAACTTTAGCAAGATGGTACCATCCAACCGGAGATCAAACTCACGGGAATCCTGAATACGTATGCCATGGGCCCTGATGAAGATACTAATGGCTGGGGAACTCAGGTATATCCAGGCAAGTTATCAAATTCTTGAGGTCCGTATTAGTGGCTAACAGTAACCAAAGGTGTCAACGCACATAATCACCAACATCTGTTCTGCCTACGGATTGATGCCAACGTAGACGGGCCTAACAACACAGTCTTCATGGCAGATACAGTCCCATCCGACGCGCCAGTCGGCAGCCCAGAGAATTATTATGGCAACGCATTTTACGCTAAGCGAACAAAGCTAGATACGACCGGCAAAGCAGCGACAGACTACGACGGCGCTACGAGCCGTACATGGGATATTTGCAACACAGGAAAATTGCATCCCTATAGTAAAAAGCCAGCGAGCTACAAGCTTGTTAGCAGAGAAGTCGCTAGGCTTCTACCGAAGGAGGGCTCTCTAGTCTGGAAGCGGGCCGGGTTCGCTAGACACACCGTACATGTTACGAAGTGTAAGTAAACCACCTACCTAGCTAACCCCTTTTCCCCCCCCCATCCATTGAACGAGTCTTCTAACTAAGAATCAACCCTGTAGATCAAGACGACCAGCTGTGGCCGGCGGGGCGCCACGTGCCCCAGACATCAGGAGAGCCGTCAATTGGTTTGCCGGAGTGGATTGGAGACGGTACGGAATCCATCGAGGACACAAACGTGGTGCTATGGCACACCTTCGGAGTTACACACATCCCCGCCCCGGAAGACTTCCCTGTGATGCCAGTTGAGCCCATCACGTTGCTCTTGCGTCCGCGCAACTTCTTCTCTAATAACCCCGTCATGGATGTCCCACCTAGTTACTCCAGTACCCCCAGCCAAGTAGCCGCGAACGGCGCGGGGATTGTCAATGCGACAGACGGAATGAGCAAGCTCGCGTTTACTAACGGAGGTAGCAGTTCAGGGGGCTGCTGTGCCACTAATGGGACCAATGGCACGAATGGGGTCAATGGACACTAAATTGGTAAAGCACTGGTTAAAAATACATAATCAAGATGATGGAAATTGCTACTATTTGAGAATGAGACTCCAGATGTATTAAGAAATAAGGATGTGGGTATACTACAAAATACTTCTTCATAATAAGTCTTAACATAGGAGGTAGCTATATAAATAAATTGAACAAACTATCCGATATATTAATACAGACTATAAACCTCTACTAGAAAATAAGGAGATATATATATTAGCACGCAGTATTTATATTAATTCCCGCGTTGGATAACAAGATCTCTTATCGGTTCGCAGAAATCGTTAATATCCACCTTTTCACTTTCCCTTATACTATCATCCACCAGTTGTGCCCTTAAGCGGCTTCGCCGATATCGAACCGTCTCGGCCAAATTCTCATTATCCAACAATTGAACGACAATAGGATTCATGGTCTGACCTGTCCTATCAATACGGCCGGCGGCTTGCCTTTGTTCATCTCTAGTTAGAGGAAATTCGGTAATGATGCAGTAATTTGCTCTCTGCAAATTATGGCCCTTTCCTGACAAGCGGCAGGTAGATATTATTATCTTATTCCGACTTTCAGCTGTACACGGCTCATTTATCTGTGCCAGCATTGGGGCACGCTTACTAGGTGGTGTTCCGGCGTGGGCATAAATCCAATCAATCTTCGAACCATACCTCTGATAAAGCAGCATGAATAATAAGAAAGCCGCAATCTGGGATTCGGCAAAGATAATCATATGGCGAACCCGACTGCCATCCTCCGGCTCGGGTCCCGGATCGGGAAATCCGGTACTTATATCCCAAATATTTGTCCTCAGCTCTATCATATGGTCAATGTAGTCACATATTTTATGAAACTTCGGAGACGTATTTTCCAATTCCTCTCGCTTATCCCAGAATTTTGATCTTCGCAATATAGATTTTACGCTCTCCTCGATCTCCTGATTCGCCGTTCCACTGGCCAATCCCTGCTGGAGAACATTCGTTATATCCTTCGCATATCTTACAACGTAGTCCTTTAATATATCTGTGTACAGGATTTCATTGCTATCGATGAGTCTTGCGAGTGCTGGTAGTGCCGAAGAACGTAGGATCACTTCGTAAGAACGAATTATAGGTCCAACAGAAACTACAGTGCCCAGGAGGTCTGCTTGGATTGAGTCCTTTTGCGGTTCTGGGCCTCTTTTCCCATCTTTTTCCCAATCTGCTCTTCTCCTCGCATATGCTTCATCTATCCAAGCTACATAGGAGTGAAAGGTTAGCAGTCAATACAAACAAAACTAATATAATATTAAAACGCCGGGGAAACTTACATCGCACTCTAGCGGCTAACCTTCGGTGGGAGCGTCGGACCTCGTCATCAAACATATCGCATATCTCCCAGTATATAGCCACAGGGGGGTTTCCAATTAAAACGTCCCTAAATTTTTGGCCTTTATTTCGACAAAGTAATAGGAGAGGTATGAATTCCCTTAAGAATTCTAAGAGCTCCCCGTACCTTGTCATATTTTCTTCGGGATCATGATTCACGAAATACCCCCAAGCATTCACATATTGGTCCAAGTCTTCTATTCTTTGGATCTTTGGTATCAGCTGCTGCCCCTGCGGCTGTGTATTGAGAACATGCTCGACAAATGGTCGCCAATGATGCGGACCGCCGCCCAGCAACGAAGCTGATAAACCAATCACAACAGGGGCTCTATAACAAGAGTTCCGAAGCACTTCTAGACCCCTAAAAGGGCCTGTCGAGCTATTTTTGCCCCCAGGATACTTGTGTACCTCGTCCATGAACACATATCCAGCCGCTATTTGATATATTGCCCTAGGCCTTTTTCTGGTTGGGTCGTTTATTTCTATTTTATACTGTCCGAGCAGTTTCGTCATGCCGAGCTGACTTGCAAGTATAACATGACGGGATTGCAAACTCCGCTGGCTGGGCCGTATTTTTTGATGATGCAGCTCACCCCGCGTCATAAGTACGGCCGTTTCATCGTGTGAGTGAGGCCTACGATCCCAATCCCGGTGGGCGACGGTAAATGTCATATTCGCAGCGACGCTTCCATTCGAAAAATCAACCCATTTTTCAACTTCTTTCATCCACTAAAATAACAGTTAGATATTAATAGTTTTCGCAAATAAGAATATAGGTGTAAGGTGTTCTCAATATCACGTACCTGGTTAAGCAAATCTGATGGTGCAATAATTATACTAGGAGCTGACATCGTCCGCCTCGCAAACTGGATGGCCACCGACCCCGGTACACAAGGACATATGAACCGAAATCTAGATTGTGCCTGGCTGGGGCAAATCGTGAGAGGCGTTTGTACGCCTGCTTGGTCGGGAAGGTGATTGAATTGAGGAACAGGGTCACCGGGATTTACCGTTGCTTTCCTTTGGAGCCATTCGCTATATACTTCTTGCGCAGCTGTGAACAGTTGATGACGAAGCACGAGAACAGCCAGTGTCATCCCAGTCTTTCCAAGTCCAACATCGTCTCCAATCATACCGGCCCGAAGGTCACGAATAGGTTGCGTTATCATCCAGTAAACTGCGTGCATTTGATACCCCCTCAGTCTCAACCTAAGGCCTGGAACTTCCACGTCTGTATCGTTAGTATTACATCCAAAAAATTGGCAAACACTTTCCCAAGTATTCGTGTCAATTTGTGCTTGGTTGATATTGAGTTGATTCATAATTGCGTTTGCACCGTCCGCCATACTGCTATCGTCCATGTCTTCGTGTGTTTTATCTTCGTCGTCTTCGCGTATGACATTAGTACCCACGACGATAGAGTTAATATCGTTAACATCCACCTCATTCTCATCACTTGTAGGGACCGGTCTCGTACCCGACGCGAGATCTCGGCCCGGTGTTGGACCACCTCCCGTGGCTCGACGAGCAGGTTGTGCCCCTCCAGCAGGTGCTGGGCGACGGGTAGGTGTGCTAATTATCCTATCAAGGGATCCAGGAAAGGGTGATTCAAGTGCACTAGGTTTTAAAGCCCGTCCTCCTCCACCTCCACCTCCACCTCCACCTCCGCCTCCGCCTCCTCCGCCTCCTCCGCCTCCTCCGCCTCCAGCTGCAGTACCAGCTGCAGTACCGGCTGGGGCTGGGGCTTCTGATTTATTCTCAGTCGGGGGACCTAATCTAAGATATTTAAAACCGTCGGACTCCACGGTCAGTGGATGCTCGCCCGATTGAACTCTGGCTAGAAAAATATACCAGGAATTGGTATTATGAATTACGGATGAGGGTGGCCCCGGGTCTAATAACACATCCCGCTGTATCTTCTGGTGTAGCAGCAAGTGCGTTCGAAATTCCTCGTAATCGAAATCGCTCGATAGCCGACGTACTGATGCTCGACCATCTTGTTTAATAAACTGATTAAGGAGTATATTACCGGAGTGTTCTAAGCTTCGTCCTTCAGGTAGTACTACGTTTAAATGTGATGCCGGGATTTCAAACCCTATTAATTTGATGACCAGAGTATCGAGGTTTACCGCATTGATAGGGTCAGTAGACATTGCCAACTAGTATTGATAAACAAGATAATCTTAGTTATAGTTATAGTATATCCTGTTAGGTTTATATGTCAACCGTAATCTCAACCTATACTAAATTCTTGTAGTCTTTTAGGTCATTTACGGTGATAGTGGTGATGACACAATTAAAACCCTCACCTTTCACAATCGGATCTCAATATATAGTTATCTAGGAAGTTATAGTCATACAGTAAAATTCGCATCCAACAAACAAATCACATGTTCGTAGTCTCTAAGGACATAAACAATATAATTATGAAGAATAACAATGGATTTGTAGAGTAAATAAGGTTATTATAGTATAGAATATTAAGACATAGTGTCCCTTGAAGTGAAAAGTTGAAAGGAACAGACACATTTACGACTTATTTTCCATATTCAAAGGACACCTAAACCCTTTCGAAACCCTAATATTTACTTGAACAAGCCATGAATTCTAGGTAACTTCTATGTCCTTTCTGTCTTTGTGTTATCTCCTAAAAGCCCTTTCATGGGACCTTCGGAGGGTAATAGTAAGAGAGATCGTGGAACACCTCGGGTATACTGAACACCAGGGGGGGGAGGAGGGGCAAATTTTTTCTTCATAAGGGATGATTTCAAGTATGACGTTACATATGAACTTATGCTTAGTTAAGGTGCGACGGAGTCAACTTCGATGGGCGCATGATCGTCTAAATGTTCAAAACAACGAAGCTTAAGCAGATATTTACCTGTTACCGGCACTTCTCTGTTCGAATATCCACTGCCCACAAGACTATATAATTTGGCCACTCTACTGTAAGTATATCAATATTCAAGATGAAGTTGCGTGAAGGACTAACATTTTAACATAGATCACATTGCGTGGCACTTATCCGGCGGTATGGGATGGATGGTATTGGAACGACCTGATTATTTCTTGAATAATAAAAACATTAGCAATGCCATGTCACAAACATGTACTGACTGGAATGAATGGACTAGTAGGAATATGGTTGGTAAGTACCTACTCAGACCTGTCCTGAAATCTCGATGCCGGCTAGCGAAGTTGACAGACTAGATCGGAGGTGGTTTATGAAAGATGTTGTAAATGCGAACTTTCATAAAAGTAATGTATCATCGCAATGTATATTATCCACGAGTTGCATATCTCTGCTTAACTCAGTGCAGAGGGACTATCGTGATCCGTGCTATTGATAACATTATGCCAATCTTTGAGCAAGAGCAGAGTCTCCTCGCATTTCCCTTTGATCGTATCGTAGCAATCTCTACCCAGAGGGAATCTTAGCGGCACTTCTTTTCCCAGCGCGCACCCTTCCTTTCTGACAAGGTCCAGGATGATTTTGACTGCTTTCCCCGTGTCGCCGGGCTGCGCGCGATCTTCCTTCGCCAGCCCGTCCATATTGGTCTTCGAAGCTCCCGCGTAGTCTGAAATACTAGACGTCACTGCACGTAGGTTGGTCGGCGACAAGAGCATCGTTCGGAATCTACCGGGTTCGATCAACAAAGTTCTAATTCCAAACCCTTCCGTTTCCTGACTCAAACTTTCGACGAGGCCTACGTAACGTTAACTTTGGGGCCTGATTTTGGTGGAACGAGTTCATTACCTTCTAGAGCGAACTTGGATCCCGCGTAGGGGCCGGTAAAAGGATGTCCATGCCAGCCCGAGAGAGAGCTGATGAATACCATGACGCCCGACCTCCTCTCTCTTAGATGGGGTAGGACCGCGCGCGTCACCTTGAAGACCCCGAAAACGTTCGTATCGAACTGGGCAAGGAGCTGATTGTATCTAGTATTTTGTAAGCAGGAAATCTTATTGGAAGACGTTCTGCCTTACTCAATATCCTCCCACCCGCCTGTCGTGATGAACGCGGCGTTATTGACTAGTACATCGATTCTCCCGTATACGGCTATTGCCTTAGCGACAGTGTCATTGATGGATTCCTGAGAGTGGGTGACATCGAGTTCTAATATAGTCGCACCGAGTTGCTCAAGATGCTGGAGCTTATCTAGCTTTCGTCCAGTGGCAACGGCAAGATCCCCTCGAGATAATATCTGCTGGATCAGAATCTCTCCGAATCCGGAAGAACAGCCGGTGACAAGCCATACGAGTTGAGTCATGTTGTTATTGGTAAGAGTGTATCGTGGGAGAGTTTTTAAAATGCTTGAGAATAAATGGAATGGATGTGTGAGATTCTGTGTTTATGATCGAGGCCATTGTGATAGATATTTATATTACTACCTCATAGCATACTGACTGCTGATCAATTTCTACAGGATATGCGCACTTAAGCATAGGTTAATATCTTTAACGCCGACAACCCATTAGATATGTAGGATGTCCGTCGCTCTAAGTGAAGTCCGCCCTACACGTAGGCAAATGAATAGAAAGGTCCGATCACGTGAAGCGGTCCAACCGAGACTTGATCTGACAATAGTCCGCTTACAGCCTACTAAAGGCCGCTCCTATCTACTTTGAGGTGTTAGCCTAGTGTGTTTATTATAAATCATCTGCCGATAATGTCTACGTAGGTTATAAGGCAACTATCAGAGAACTAAGACGGGATATCATGAGACTGAAGGAACTTATATTATGAGACTACCTAGGTACTAAGCTCATCATTGAGCTGAAATGAGTGTTATGTACTTGATGGCGTGGAATTCCCATAGCCCGAATCCTCCCTGCCGTACTTTCATCTGGACGCATATCCTTTCACCATACACATACATAATTCATTACTGTTTGTTGCTAAGATTGGTTATATCAATCAAGGGTGGAATTCCAAACCAGTTGTAGCATCCCCCCAATGAGCATTGATATAGTCAAAGGGAATATGAACCTTTCTTTTCCATGGCCCGCTTGTGCCATATTTCGGCATCCTATCCTCTACCTCGGTATAAAAGGTCGACGTCAGAGGAGAGAATGGCTCAGATTTCATGGTTGAGTCCTTCGGAACGCGTGGAACGACAGTCCTGGCGCCACGCTTCTGCATGTCCTTCAAAACTCGGAAAAAACGAGTAGTAACTAAGTCGGCGTTTATAGTCCATGGAATGTTGACGTATGCCATCACGATCATCATGTTGGGAATGTCCTGGATCATTGAGAAATTCCATATGAATCTGCCTCCCCACTCAATCTTTTCACCATCCACTCTGATATCAATATGTCCACCGAGCAACGTTCTTAGTCCTGTCGCTGGAACTATCACATCGGTTTCGACTATTTGGCCGTTATCCATCTCAATAGCCTTCTCTGTGACACGCTTGATGGCGCCGGTTACAATACTTGCTCTCGGATCATGAAGAGCTTGGTAAAAGTCCCCCGAGGGGGCCCAGCAGAGGCGCTGCTCCCAAGGGAGATATCGAGGCATAAAGTGAGGGTCAATGCCGACAGATTTTGGCAGCTGTGGAAGCGCCTTATTGATGAGATAACTCTTGGCATATATAGGATAATACTTGCAGAATAGTATAACGAACCAAGAGAAGATTGTGCTCCACACTCGTAGGAATGGGTGCATCCATGCTGGGCGGGTATCATCATCGGGCACGGATAATATGTAAGAAGGACTTCTTTGTATCATAGTAACTCTGCCAGCCTTCTTCACTAGGGCGGGCACAAGTGTGACAGCTGTTGCTCCGCTGCCGATGACGGCTACATTTCGGCCGGTATAGTCGAACTTCTCAGGCCAGAATTGGGGGTGGATAACCTGGCCTTTGAAGTTTTCAATGCCAGGAATATGAGCCTGTCGTGGAGTATCGTAGTCATAGTATCCTGTACCTAGAATTACGAAGCGTGCCTTAAACTCCTTGTGAACGCCATCATGGCTTACGGTCACAGTCCACTGTGCTGACTTAGAAGACCAATACATAGAGAGGACTTTGTGCCTGAACCGAATATGACGACCGAGGTTGTACTTAGACACGGACGTTTCCAGATATTCCTTTATCTGGTTACCTTGTCCGATGGCTTTGGGGTACGGCCAGGGATTCCATGTAAAGCCATACATGTAGAGGTCTGTGTCTGATCGAACCCCTGGATATCTGAAGAGATCCCAAGTGCCGCCGACGCTGTCTCGGTTTTCGAAGACGGCAAACGTAGCTTGCGGAAACTCGGTTTGCAGTCTATAGGCACTGTTGATACCAGATATCCCGGCACCTACGACAATTAAGTCGAGGGTCTCAGGAGTATTGGTCTTTTCTGGTAAGGATCCCATGTTGGTATGTTCCTTCTTGTAACTAGGAACTTCACATAGGTAGTAGCAACAAACGTTTGTAGTGAAATAGTCTGTGGGTAAAAATAGGGGTAATTAACATAAGTTCCCCTGACAACAAATCAACACAACTCGATTAAATCAAATATGATGAACAAAGATTTTTTTTTTCAGAAACTCGCAATGAGCAGTACCTTAGGCAGTAACTTATATTTACTATCTACTATAATACTATAACATTACCCGAGGCTATACACAGTGGCAATCTAGACATGGCCATCTCGTCTAGTCTAGTCGGGTAGAGTCTTTTTTTTCGAGCCCATTGGAGGGTGGTGTGTACGCTACTATGTTACTCGTGATGCCAATAATCGTTGGAGAACTTAAGGAAATAGTCTCGTGGCGTTGGTGTAACATGGGGGTTCGAATCATCACCCCGTAAACTAACGAATTTCTTTGTTCTATCTCCGCATTCGAACTGTTGTTGGCCTCTTTCAGCTTGTTACACCCCGCAATAGTACTGATTTGTCACATTGCACAAGAGTG
Source organism: Daldinia childiae (assembly GCF_008694065.1). Taxonomy (NCBI): domain Eukaryota; kingdom Fungi; phylum Ascomycota; class Sordariomycetes; order Xylariales; family Hypoxylaceae; genus Daldinia; species Daldinia childiae. The sequence continues at coordinate 848,505 of NW_022984644.1, forward strand.
TCGTTTCACAATGACGAAAGTAAGTTGATACTGATTGGCTTTCGATGATACGAATCTGTGCTTTTTACCATCTTAGCGACACGTACTCGATAGCTGCTTTTTTTGTTTTGCTTTTTTTTTGGTTCACCGTTACTTGAACAGGTCATAATCCCGAGACGCGCAGAAATATTTATCTAATGCCCGTACTTAGTCCATGAAATGAGGCATGGGGGCTGATATCTTTATTGTATTGCCAACAAACTGCTCCAACCTGGCAAATAGTCATTTCTACACGTAATGGCACCTTGCCCATAGTGACTACATACGTCACACTAACATATATAACGCTTTAACCGCATTCTCAGCCGCGGCAATATGCCATGGCCGGATGTCTGTTTCCTTGTCTACCATGCCACGCGCTCTAGCTAGTGTCCCGAGCCCTCGGTAATAAGTAAGTATTTCCCTTAATAAAGATTCATATGCTCTAGGATTCCCCTCATTATGTACTAGATTGACCTCTAGGAGGACAGGAGGGTCTTCAACTCGTGTCCCACCACGTTTTACTAGATACCCACTGATTAGTGCTGGATTCAGCTCTGTCAAGGAAGTCGAGTTGTTCAATCTGTGGGATAGGACGGCACCCCACGTTTGATCGGTGATTTCGGTTAATGTAGCGTCACTATCGGCTTCTGGATTGTTGTCCCCGCTGGGCGTCGGTGTGCTTGTAGGTGCATTCTCTCGCATGGGCGTAAGTGGGTTACCACTCTGCTCCGGCGACACCATAGAGCCTTGTGGCGTTGAAACCGGCGTGGTGTAGAATACAGATAAGGCATTGCTTGTTATCTTAACTGCCGGGGGGAGGAGTTGCATGGATGGGTTAGTGTCTACTACGATCAGCGTCAAGCTGATCGATGCTTTCGACTCTGCTTGGGCTAGGGCAGACCAGAGTTCTATCTCGGACTGTTCCATCGTACCGGATTTCGCGATGATGATTCGCCAGTGTACTTTCCGAGCAGATATGAAGTCATGAGTGGCACCCCAGATCTCTGTAGTTACATCCGCGATTGGCCTCGACAGACATTTCCCTTTTCTTCCTAGGCAGTATGACGCCGTCATTTGTTGGCTACCCCTATTATCTGTCCAAGCCGCTGTAACCCACCTTCCATCTATGCTTTGCGCATATGCAATGTGGAGGCAAGTGTTCTCGTGTAACAACGACGCGGACGGATTGGTTGTCAGCTTGAAATCGATTATCCTTGGTGGTGGTTGTTCAAGCATTATTGCCGGGGATGGTCCCGCTCCACCAAATTGAGTACACCTATCGTATGTCTCCATGGCCAGTTTACCAAAATCAGAAGGGGATGGCATAGCAACTGAACATGAAGATGCTATGAAATCTTGTGGTATTAGTTGTAGGGCCAGATCGTTAACGATTGATAACTTTTTACTCGACAATATTCTTCTGTATCCCTCGAAGATCTGGTTGAAAGCAGAGCAGCATTCTACTGCCGATCCAGCAGCATCTGGCGAATAGACGAAGAAGATAACAAAATTTATCTCTTCAACTATCATTGATGCTAACACTTGGCAGATTTTACTAACACAGCTCGCTATTGAGGGTCGTAGAAAAGATGATGACTTGCTGAATGGGATTAGGTCTTTCTCAGAAGTGAAAGGAAACATGCCGTTCTCTACACCAGCTGTTGTAGGAAGACGGCTGAATGAACCCAGCTTTAATGATTCGTAAATGCTACGCATTCGATCTGTAAACGCAAGCATGTCATCTGCCATACCCTCGTTATTGGGGAAAATACAGAGTGCATTGATGTCTTTATTTCCAGGAGACGGACTTAGTCCAAGACTCTCCCAGAAAGCGACAGCAGATGGTAAGACAGACAACTTAGACTCGTATCGCCGCAACTCAAAATGTGGCGATGGGACCTGGAATAAACTACTTGGCCTCATCTGATCGGCTCCCGGTGGCCTTGGCTGCATTCGTGTAGGTTGCCCGAGAAGGGGTACATCTTGAAGTTCTATAAATGGACGAAATTGATACTCCGTAGCAGTTGCAAGGCATGGGGGAAGGCCAGACTTGACATCTTGGATCGATCTCCTTGTGAGATTGGTAAGCTGACGGCGCTGGTAAACTCTTGATTCTAACAGTTGAGGTGTGGTAGTAGTCGAAAAGGTGGAAGTAGAAAATTGGTCTGTAAGAATTTGTGCTGCCATTATTAACTGATCGTCCGGTAGTGATGGCGAGAAAAGTGGCGGTTCCGGGTCGGCAAAGTACTTGGTGAGTGGCAAGTCCGCCTCGGACTTGCATGCATGAGGCAACTCAAGTGGTAGATGAGGCAAACTCAGGTCTATAGATTCGAGCTCTTTAAATGATGTAGCAAGGGACTCCCTATCGTCGTCAACTAGTCGTCTTCTCACGCTCGAGGATTTCACGGGGGATGATGGATCATCACTATCGTAGCTTAAATCATCCTGATCCGATACAATACTCATTTCATCGGCGTCTGAGTGCGTCTCTTCGAGGTTTGAAGGGCTTGGACGATTCGATATGGGAATCTGAGAACCAGGTGGGTGAATTAGAAGATGTCCGATCTTTGCAGGGAGTTCTTTCAAGCCCTTCCGGGCCTTGACATGGCGACGCAAATAATTCGTCGTTGGCGGTTCATTTAGACTAGAAAACTTGACATCTTCTGATCGCTCGACAGAGTAGTCGAACCGCCCACTCCCTTCATATTTACTGTTCACTGCCGATAAGCAGGGTCCAAAATCCACTTTATCAAAAATGCTGTTATGAGGAGACACTTTTATACGAGAGTTCTCCTGTACTGCATGGTGGTTATCAAGGGACGCTTTAATTCTCTTGAACACGGTATCCGGGTTGAATGGACTAGCGGGCCGTTTAACGCCCGCAGACTGGAATCTATTAACGTCTAATCCAGCTTGGCGCCGTGCTTCATCTCCTAACGAGCTCCGTGCATGTCTTAGCTCAGGCTTCGTGAACGTTGGCGAAGCGGCATCAACTAAGCGAATATCCGGAGGACCTCCCTTGGTCTGAGACTCTTGTATCGTCGGAAGGCCGACAGTAAGACCTAAATTTGAATCTGAATTTGAGATGCCAGGCAAGTCAAGGGAACTGAGGCCCATGTCGCCAGGCTGTTCATCAAAGAAATTAAAATCAGCCTCGGTAATATCGGCGTCTGCAAACATATCGGGACCCAATTCGCCGAAGAGATTTTCTGACTCAAATGAAGCACCTATGCGTTCGCGTTTCGTGTCCGTATTCTCCCAATGATCTCCGTACGATCTCACATTACGAGTCCCATCAATGTCTAACGCAGATGCAGCCGCATTATTTCCAGGACTAGAAGCCGTACCGTCCATAGACGGCGTCGCACCAACAATATTTTGGATGTTACCGTCTGGAGGTGTCGGGTATAAACCAGGCGGTACACCAGTATTATTGGATCGCTGTAATGGTAAAGGAGATAGACCACTAGTATGTGGGTTTTGACCGTCTCCTAGCGTAGCTTCACGAGCCGTTGCAGCGTCTCTCTCCTTTTTATTCTTTATCAGTGTCTCATCCCGCTCCCCCGCATCTAAAAACCATTGCTTAGCGACCCTTAGAGTGTCATAGTTCCGGTCAAATTCAGACCCCGAGACATCATCTCCTTCGCCTCCAATTCCTAGTCGCGAAAACATCTTACAAAAGCACAAACTCGCAGGCCACGATATGTTTGAAGTACCTACTAGCGGTGTCCGTTTCCCATCTACGTTTTGCTCTGTTGGTTTTCTTCGTATTCGTTGAAGACTAATCCAACTTGGGGATTCACAAAAAGAAGACGGTATGTTACGGGCTTGCAGGAATTTAGAACAGATATTCCGCCATTGGCCATCATCCCTTTCAGACCTAAGCCTCATAATTTGAGTATCGGGGGACTGGCCAAAGCTACCTTCGGTAGCTACATTATCAGATGTAGTACTGACGGGGTGGCAAGTAGCAAACATTCCTAATGGCGCGGCTAAGACAGTAACACCAAGAGACGGAAGAGGATATCCAAGCTTTTCAGACAGGCTTATTATACCCTCCGCCAGAGAAAGCGAAAACGATATGACAAGACTGCCAGTTGTTGTGAGATATACGCGTAAGGAAGCGAGTATCGCAGGAGCAGTGGCGTAGTCGTCGTGAGGGGAGCTCGAAAGAAGCAGGGTCCGGGAGCTTAGCGGGATAGCCCCAGTGTTAGCACAGAAGCTAGAAGATACTGCAGATAAAGCAGCGCAGATAAAGTAATCGTAGACATCTTTTGTTGACGTCGAGGAAGTGATTTTCGAGTCTATGGGTGGGACTGTCCTGGACTCCTGCTCGCTTGGAGTAGAAAACGATTGGGCCGAGGAAAATGTAGCAGACTGCATATTTCTATAGGCCGAGTCTAGAGCAGCGGATCCAGTTGAGGATGAGGAGCTTGCTGGAGTATTGGCGGTATTTGGGCCATGTGTACGACTCTTAACGAGTGCCACCGATTCAAAGGTGCCCTCCTCGGTCAAGGAAAAGCTAAACCCAGCACTTCCAATCAACTTGGGAAATGTAGGTATTGCTGATTGACCTCCCTGCAGCCTACTCTTCTGCGATAAGTAAAAGCACCATATACCCCGTCGAACCGTATCGTAATATGCCAGGAACCCATCTTTCCGGAGCGCAGTCTCGAGCTCGAGCGCATGGGAACTAAGGGATGTTAAGGTTGGGGAGACGGGATCGTAGAAGGCAAAGTTAACAGATGATATATTATTCTGTGTTATAATTACGTTGTAGTTAGCGGGTGCATCGATGCAAATATATTAGTATGCCTCGGTCTCTTGTACTCACAATTACTAATGTATTAGTCTCATATTCGCCAGTGTCCATATCGTAAATCGTATCAATCATTCCGATGTAGTAGTCGTTTTCGTACAACAAACAGCAGAATTCCTATAACCAAATAACTGCTAACATAAGAATAGGATACAATGAATAGAGTGAGTTGGATGATTTCGTTTCAATCTCTGAGGTCTCGAACACATGCCGAACTCCATCTCCGCTACGCCTAATGAAAAAGGGCAATGCGAAGCTGGAATCGGACAGTGAGGATTGAAGCAAACGAGTAAACAGCTATCACTTCGTAGGTCATAGAGTTAGTCGCAACATTGGCCGGTTACATTAGGTATGTGATCATGGCCAGATGATGTTCTGTGTAAGGGATGGCTGAGGATGGCTGAGGAATCTTTAAGGTCTTGTACTAAGTAAAAGTACCTAATTCTATATTTCCCGGCGTTGAGGCTGGCACATAGGCACATGGGCAGCTGTGGATCTTACCTAAAGCGCCTTGATCCATTGTTGTGGCTAAGACCAATCACCTACCGGGCGCAATAAATGGTGGATCTCGCGTTATGCAAGAATTAGAACTACCTTATCGAATCATAATCTCCACTAAAATTCTCCTTATCGCCCCTCTGCTTTCTTTTTCTATCCATCGTCTTGTCGCGTATTATTTCTTTCCTTCCCATCACCATAAAACTTCTGTCGGCAACAATTGTGAATTGTGTCGCCATGAAGGTCACCAACCAGGGAGATGTGTCGGTATACACAATAGCCGGTGCTAATACTGCGCGGCCTTTACCAGACTGGTAAGATAATTAGTATCTTCCCCGACAAGAACGTTGATACTAACTAGATCTACGCAGGCTCGCACGTCGCCGGAAACGCAGCTTGAAATCAGACCCCGAGTATCAAAATCGAATTGAACTACTTCAAGACTTTGAGTTTGAGGAAGCCAGCCAGTGTGTTAGAGTTTCTGAGGACAATGATTGGATTATGTCCACTGGAACATGTATGTCGCAATGATATCTAAAAAAAATATCCTTAAACAACATATTAATGTCTAGTAGACAAACCGCAATTCCATGTTCACTACCTACCTCATCTCTCACTATCATATGCGAGACACACCAAGTCTCTCAATACGACGTTTCTTCTACTTTCAAACGATTACACGAAATCCCTACATTTACAGAGCGACCGAAAACTTGAGTTCCATGTAAGCATTAAAGTTTTCTGAGAGAAAGTGGTGTTTTAAGTACGAGCGGAATATGTTAACATATGATAGACGCCCGCTGGTTGTCATTATGAGTTACGCCTGCCTAGGTACGGAAGAGACCTCGTTTACGATCGGCATGCTACCGAAGCGTTGATTCCCTCAGTCGGGTTGGATCCCGATGGAAATGGTGAAGTCTTTCGAATGAACCTTGAGGTTGGGAGATTCATGAAATCATATCAGATTGATGTTGGATCCGACGACGGCGTCGAAGGCGGCTTACAGGGAAGCATCGGCGTCGGCAGTGTTAACACAGCAGCAGTTGCCGAGAACAGCCACAACCTATTAGCATTTGGCACATCTGTTGGCTCCGTTGAATTTTGGGACTCGCGATCCAAGTCGCGAGTTGCTATCCTTGGCGGCCAGGAGGGTGAAATAACAGCCCTCGACTTTAACCCCACGGGTCTTTCATTAGCGACAGGCACATCCAGTGGGCTTATTAAACTTTTTGATCTTCGAAGTCCGAAGCCGCTGTTACAAAAAGACCACGGTCCAGGATTTCCGATCAAAAGTCTTATCCACATGACTACGTCTTCTCAAGAGAAGAAAGTCCTATCCGCCGATAAACAGATGATCAAGATTTGGGACGAGCTTGACGGCGAGACCTGGACCTCCGTTGAACCATTAGTCGATATCAATTTCGTCACATGGTGCAAGAATACGGGAATGATCCTTACGGCCAACGAGGGTAAACCCCTTCATAGTTTCTTCATCCCACAACTGGGGTCTGCGCCGCGGTGGTGTTCGTTCCTTGACAACATGGTCGAAGAGATGGCCGAGGAGGTCAGCACTGATCAATATGACAATTTCAAGTTCCTGACATTGCCGGAATTGAAATCTCTAAGCCTCGCTCACTTGATTGGCAAGACGAACTTGCTACGCCCTTATATGCACGGTTACTTCGTCGCTTCGAAGCTGTACGACCAAGCTCGGTTGATCGCCAATCCTTACGCTATGGAAGAGGAACGTGCAAAACGCATTAAGGAGAAGGTTGAAAAGGAGCGCGCTAGCCGAATCCGTGGAAATAAGAAGGTTAAGGTCAATCAAAAATTGGTTGATAAGTTGCTCAAGCGACAGGAGAGGAGGGCACACATCGATACGAATGCTGGTGTGCTGGGAGATGAACGATTTACTCGTCTATTTGAGGACGAAGAATTCAAGATTGATGAAAACAGTCGCGAGTTCCAGGTCCTAAATCCCAGCACGAAGATCGATCCGGAGACAGGTGTAAAAAGTACGGTCCCCGGTCCAAAGTTCTCTGACGAGAGCGAAGACCCTAGCAGTACCAGCGAGAGTGACGATGAGATATCTCTTAAAAGGACTGCGCAGAAGGAAATGGTTATGCGAGTCAGTTCGTCTAATCGGGAGAGTAGCCACTTGTCAAGGGATGCCTCTCTAGGCTCGAGAGCCCAGAAGTCAGGCAGGGTCAACAAAGCCCGAAATGGCGACATAGTCGGAGAGAGACAAGTTACATTCGTGCCGGACTCGAGGAGGAGGAAGAACGATGAAGCTCCAAAAGCTCAACCAAAAGATAGACGAAGTGACCCACGACGAAGTGCTAGTACTAATGTATTCAGACGGCTTTGATACCCAGCGATATACTAGCGATATTTGATACAAATTTAACAGGCGGTTGGCTCGCTTTCCTGAACTCCATTCTCCAATTACAAGTGAGGCCATTTAAATACCATAACCGATTCGACGCCTATGTCTTCTTCCAAGTAACCATCACCTATTCAAAATAGTCCACACCGCGCGACGATTCATTTTCTCGTCCACTTCTTGCCTCTCTTCTCTGAATTCTCTCTGGTAGTTGACTGGGCAAGGCCCTTTTCAACATCTTCGGGTCGCAATTTAGGTGTTGGTGGTACATCATCCAAGCGAAGACGACCTCGAGATGAGTTACTGGAGGACTCCTTAACCGACCTTGGGAATTCCGATCGACGGGGTGTGAGAGCAGTGACTACCTTCCTTGCCGAACGACGGATGCTCTCCCTAACCTTCCATTCCCTCTTCTTAGCTAGGTAAAAAAGCACCGCTGTAGAAACTACACCATATTAGCTCGTTGAAATCAGCTGTGGTACGGAAGAACTCACTGCCAAGTACACAAACAACGGCAACGACAACTATGATCGCGACTATCGCACCGTGGGAAATCTGAACGACACCGGGGCTGCTACCAGATGCCCCCGCAGAATCATCAATGCTGCCGCCGGAACTGATCGAGCCCGGTCCACTGTCGCCTTCGTTATAAGGTACATCCGTCGCCAGCGGGAATGGGTCTGAAGTAGAGGTCGCCATGGTGAGCTTGCACTAGCGAAAAATGAAAGTAATGTAAGTGAGAGCCGGCACTTTGGTTCTTTGTGGAACGACGTGGGACGACGTAAGGCGGCCGCTACAGATTTTGAACAAATCTCATCCAGCCATGCGAGACGATATTGAAGGTAGGAAGAGAACCAGGATTTGTATCACGCCACATCGGGGCTCTTGGTACTTATGAACGAGGAATTCGTCCTGGTGGGGATAGTTAGTTGAGGCGCTTAGAGAGACCATTCTGTAAAGACATCTTAATGATGTGACAGAATATGCATGGTGGGTGTTGATAGGAACCTAGGTAGTGTCTCTAGCTCTTCTATGTAAAGACTTAATGCACCACTGGCAGTTGAGACCTCAGGGGTCCCGGCACTTTTCCAAAGTCTTCATTGGGTGCCACCAACTCAGATGCAGGAGTTAAGCAATAAGATCTCTTTTATTTAGATGGAATCGAATTGTTATTGGTAGTTGAAATCTAGCAAGCGCTTAACCAAGGGCGCTTTGGGACTTGACCCCTGGTTATTTGGCCAATCAGCATGTGTTAACAGGGATTTTAGGAGGTACCATTTCTTGTGGCCTCCAAACGCTGCATCTTGTCACATTTGTCGCCCAGGTTTGTTTCTCGTGGTTTGCTTGTAATTTGCTGGAGAATTCTTATCACGAAAAAGTTTCTGGTAGAACAGTCATTTGCTCAAGGAAATAGTTATCTATTTGAAGCTAGTATGACCGTATCTCCGTGCCCTCTTAATTATCATGACAATTTCAGAGGATGCTACCTAGGTAGGTATCTTAGAACAGCACGTCATAAACAGTCCTCAACCGCGCATACGCCCACGCATTGAAGTCCGTGATAGACTCCAAAAATTCCTTCATTTGCAACCCAAATAAAATACAATTAAAACCCTACCTAATACAATCGGCATAATGACTTCGCTATAGCTACGCCTGTTTAGTTCATAAGAAGATCCACCAGTTATGCATACTGTAACCGTTATTGTTTAGTGTGACTTTGATGTATTCCATTGAGGCCTTCATCGACTCGCTAGACGAGAACTTGGACGTTTCTAATCGCAGGAATTTCCCATCAGCCACCTCCCATCAAATCTAATTTAGAATTACCTATTCATTGTTCTCCTAGAAGAGCGCCTATTTAATAATGCGTCCACGATATCAGACGCCAACTCACTTGTGTCGTCTCAAAGACGCGTCTGATTGCGTCTAGATCAACTGTCTAGATGGCAGATAGACTTCATCTTGTATAAATCGGTAACTGAGACAGGCCAACATATTGGCCTGCGTTTATTAATGGCACCCAAATCGCATGTTTCCTGACCGGATCCCAAAGATACCGACGCCATTCTATGCCATGCTACGCCATGCTACGCCATGCTATCTATAGCAACAAATTTCGCGATGTTGCTGTTACACTGCTGCCGGAGATGCAGCCATCTACACTGGTGATTAGTCACAATATAGAAGTGTAGGATACCTCTGTTCGACCAATCCATCATAAACTCACGTCAGTTAATCTCATTTTAATTCGGCATGTTCGTGAACGAAAATAGGTAGAGTCACGCTCTATAGGTACCGCAATTTGACACGCCAACGTTAGCTATATGCTAGCCTTTCTATTATTAAATTTAATCACATCTTTTCATACCCATATTAAGAGTAACGAGAACACTTAGATGTCTCGTCGGAGTTCCTTACAGTGAACCAACTAGAAATTCATCAGTCTTCGAAATTATGTAGAGGTATATAGGGGTTGTCTGTCCATTTTTATATTTCATATTCAAGCTTTTCCTATAACAAGCAGTCTTCTTTGAAAACATGGTGATTTTACTCTACCTATGGATCCTTAGGTCATTGCATCTAAGTCAGGTAGTTACCTATTTCATATAAAATATTTGTAGAACATAGATCCTTCTAGTGATAGAATTAACTACAAGATGTATAACTCCTTCTGTCTATATTATCCGGGCAGTCACGTAAGTCATTAAGGACCAGCAAAATTGACCGTGTATGTTTAAGGCAGTTACGCAAAACGGCACTTCCAAGGGGACGAGAGCCACTAAGTGCTACTTTCTCAACCTTATAATATTATCAAAAACTCAGAATATTAGTTCAATTGAAAATTTATCCACCTCTCATATTCAGCTCACATCATCTATCATGCTTTGAACCGCAAAATGGTATAACTGTTTGGGCGCAATAATCATTCTCGTTCCTTACGCTGGGAAAGGCGACGTACTATCCTCCTAATATTTCGCCTCTGATAATACAATCCAGTGTTAAAAACCTAATAATCAGAATGCTACGAGAGGACCCCAAGTATGAGACGTATGTGTCAAGCCAAATGTCTAATAGATATGCGGATCCTACTTCTCAAGCGACGTCTAGCCAGGCCGATCTTGTCCAGCCACTAAAGGACTCACAAGACACAAATAGCAATGTCATAACTAAAAGTACTCCGTTAGAAGGTTCATCCGAGGATGCTCTCCCTACCAGGGCTACAGAGGCAAGCTTTTTTACCCGTCCGGTACTGGAGACAGCCGAGGAGATAGGGGCCATATTCCAATTTCAAAAGGCGCCGCCTCCTCGTACGATATCCCACGGTCCAGTTGGACAACAAAGAAATACAGCCCCTCCTCCTCCTCCTCCTCCCGTAATCAATAGAGTTTCGCATGGCGGTCTAAGTCCCGGAGTTTCTGACTTCAATAGTCATGTTAGACCAGTGGAATCCCCGCCATCAGAAAGTGGTAGAGATAGAATCGGAGAACATTATGATAGCAATAAAGATGATGATGATACAGTCGACATGATAGTATACCCCCAAGAAGCCCCAAAGAATACCCCCAGTAGCACCCAGCCCCCTGTCGGCGACTCATCAGGCTTAGCATCCACCAAAGACTCGTTTGACTTTCCTTTCCCAGACAATACTAGCCAGTCACGTTATGGTGGGAAAAAGCAGACATCTCACTTTTCTCCTCTGACGAAGGCTCAGCTCCCGAAGGCAATCTCGGATACCCGTCGAAAAGCTCTTGCGCAACTAAGCCCTCGTAGTGTATTGCCACAAACAAAAGTCGCATTATCACCTACTGTCAACCCACAATCGGCACAACCAAGAAGCACACCAAATAGAGCAGTTCTAGCCAAGACAATGAGGCGCTCGGAGATCCACAAGAAACCTCGGAGTGATCATCAATCCTCAAGAGACATTGGCGTCAGTGAAGCCAAACATAGCTCTACGAAGAATCTTCGGAATAAGCGAAATAGACTCCAGGGTCTTACGCGACCCATATCATTTGGGGCATCAGAATACGATGTAATTTCCGCAGTGAGATCGTGTTCTCAAGCATCGAATATTTCAAAGCCACGAGCTCCTCCTAGAGTCAGTTACAAGGGAGACACTCCCACACGCGAGCAGAATAGCATGAATTTAATGAGATTCGCGGAATCTTGGAACACGAACTATCTCTACAATCAAGAACTACTGGACCGTTGGGAGCAGAAAATGTCTTTACTAGAAGACCATATTGCATCTCAAGATTCAGTTATTGAACAGTGCCAGGAAACAATCGCGTGTCGCGATCAAAAGATCGATGACTTGTCGACAGAAGTTGAAAATCTTCGTACTCAAAACCAGGAGATTCAAAGCAAGATAAACATATCTTCTGACATACGCAAGAAACTGGAGGATAAACTGAAGTCTTGTCGAACCCGTTTGAATGATGCAATTGGCGAACAACAGCGACTTTTTTTACAATGCAGGGAAAATTGCCAAAAGGCAATTGCAGACATTGAAGGGGAAGAGAAAGCACGGAAAGAGTCCATAGATAAGGCGTTTATGACACTTGAGCGCCTAAGAACCGGGATTAGGCAAGAGGTTGCTGGAGTTGTCAAAGATACCAATGGACAAGCCGACGAACGTATGTAAGATTACCCCTCCTAAAGCAATGAGACTAACGTGTGATAAGTGAGTAAAACCATCAAGTCTCTCGAAAGCGAGCTAAGAGATCGTGAGATGGAACTTGAACGTGAAAAACAGCATGGCCAGGATCTTACCGAGCAGCTGTCCAAGTTTCAAAAACTACACGAGCACTCGCTCCAGTTAGTATCGACACAGAATCAAGAGTTTTTAGACCAAATGAAACAGGATCGGAAGCATGTTGAAAATACCGAGAATCGCATTCAAAAACAAGAAGAAAAGTAAGGACTCCCCATTCGACCTATGTCAAATATTGCTAACTTCATAGACTTAACAAGATTCTAAAGACGCTGGAACAGACTAACTCAAAAACTGTAGATCCCATGGTAGTAATGGAGAAATTAAGAGAAGCTCATAGTAGCATAGCTGCAGCGTATGCGTCTAAACAATTCCGAAGAGTATATAGTGCTAACAAGTTATTAGGATTGTTGCAGAATTTCAAGATTCTGTCCTGTTAACTCATAACTCTGTACTTGAGGACCAAGAAACTTTACATGAAAGTATTGGGGAAATTCGTTTGCTATGCGAAGGTATATGCGAGAAGTTGACCGGACTAAATGATGTTGCGGTATGGCAAGAGAGAACACACGATTCTGACATGGCTATCAATAGCCATATCCAGCACATTCAAGGTCTACAAGATGAATTACACCAACTATACATCCGCATAAATGAGCAGACGGGAGAGCGTCAAGAGCTCGAGAGACGGCTAGTAATTGCTGCAGCCAATGAGCAAATAACAAAGGAGAAGATCAAGACTTTGGCAGAGCAGACTGAGTGTTTCCAGAAAACAATAGGCGAGAAGGAAATAACGATAAGCGAATCGAATGAAAACCTCAAAGCAGTCCAGGAAGAATTGAGAAAGCAAGCTCGCGTTGCTCAAGACAGGGAGAGGCATATTCAAATTGAGCGCGAGAACCACGAAAAAGCAATTCAGCTTAGTGTGCAGCAAACCAAGCAAGAAGTATCTCGGGCTATCACCGAAAGGACAAAGGAGCTTATCGAGAAACATCAAACTACAGAAAAGCGGCTCGAAGAAGTAGAGGTGGCTCGCGCACAACTTGAGGAAGAGCTAACTAGATCCCGACAAGAAGGAGAAATGAGCAGAGTCAATCTTGATAGAGACATACGCCAAATACGAGGCGAAGTTTTGACGGCATCCACCACGATAAATAAGATGACTGTCGATCTGAAGGAAACTGAGAATGAGCGGGAAGCTTTACGAGGGAGTCTCGAAGGATGGTCGCATGGGCGAGTTGAAGTTGATCAGATGAAACATATACTATGGCGACTAGCAAGGGACCAACCTAACGCAATTCAGATGAGTGACCAATTGAAGCAACTTTTAGAAGTTCAGAAAAAGGTGTCAGGTACTTTGGCGTATCACCAAGCGAAGGTCATCGATGCAGAAGCAGGTACCCGTGACCAAAGCCGATCGACAAAATCCGGAAACAGTTCTATATTGACGAGCAATCTACAGGACAACATGTTTCACACACAAGAAGCCTCTCTAGATCTTAAGCGAAAGGTCATGGTCAAGTCTCCGGCTACTATAGATGATCGCGTATCTCCAATGTCTGTTGAACAAGAAAGGAGTACCAGACGACACGCAGCACCTCTGCGAGGGATTATGAAGGTCATTACCAATGATACTTTGGGAGAAGTGGAAGGAGGAGGGAACACACTGGAAGCGAATGACCATTTGCCTGTAGCACCACAGCTCCCCCTCAAGCGGAAGATAGCGAGACGTGGTTCAAAGCCTCCTCTTACTACTCATAGCATATATAATCGACCTGTAGCTGGATCTATCCTAGAAATGGGCAGCGAACAGATCGAAGCGAGCCAAGCCGGCCCCAGCGGGCACATTAACGACAATTCTATCATTTCTGACTTGGTACACCCTGACAGCAGTGCTAACGAACCATCACAGAAGAAGCAGAGAGTTTCAGGGGCCAAACAACACGAGACCCAGGGGTCTAATATCGCAGAAAGAGTTAAGTTATCCCGCTCTATGTCAACTTACTTTCCGTCTCAGACGTCAGAAAACAAAGAACCGACCGAGGGAGCTTTGTTAGATTCAAGTGCACCCTCTCGTCGCGGAGGTCCAATAAAGAGGAAACCCCTTGGACTGGTGACCTATGGCTCACAAGATCCTGGCCAGGGGTTATCGCACAGCCAGTCATCCATTATATCTGGTACCACAGAAGTAGCCGATAGCCAGTCGACTACAGCTTCTTGCTAAACAACAGAGTCGGTAGACAACCAAGCTTAGGAGCAAGATGTTTTAGAGGGCTAAGGCCGTAGTGAGTTTTGCAACTAGAAACTCCAATGAACATCAGCAAACTGGAACCACACCTAAGGCTCTATTCTTCTTCCAAAGCGCTCAGAAAAGTTTACTTTGACAATGTCGTGTATTTGGGGGGATGGGAAGAATATCTATATCATGGCTAAGCTTTGCTCGAGATACCTACTCGCCAAAATGATAAAATGTAAAGAGGCATACATATTCACAGCCGAGCTTTAATTTGGTCTTTTAAAGGGCGGTAGTCAAGCTTAATGCAGTAATGAATATTTTACTTTCCTTGATATGCGCCGCCTAACGCACGGTGAACATCCATAGAGGCAATAATAAAACAGCTCTCGCTCGAGTACTGTATAGCTATATATACATACAACCCCTGGATATGTTCGCAAAGAGTTTGTTTAGACTAATCCTTCTACGCATCTGAGTCTTTGAAGCGGTTGGAGGGTTATAGCTCCATATGATAGGCGCATGATGTTCGAGGCTTCACTACTCATCGTAGAGAAGGGAAGCTTCGCATATTGAGACGGGGATCGAGTTTTAACTGTTTATTTCCCTCTCCGCTTCTGTTCGAGGAAGAGCACCTTTTTCCGAACTATAGTATACACCAGAAAGTTAGCTATGAGTTTGACTTGCGTAGATATCCTCTCTACCTATTTTCGTCTCGCATTCGAAGTATTCGGGCAAAATCCATGTCTTGAAGACTCGCGGTATGCTTCCCTACTATACCCGGGGAATAAGAAGTAACGTACCGATAGGGTCGTATTTCAGCATACTCATGGGCCGTGACGTTCGCGGGCGGGAGAATGTGTAGAAGAAACCGGTCATGGCCATGGATAGGAGGCGAACGGAGAGTAGACGGGTCTTCGCTACTTTGGAGTTAGTAAGACGTTATTGCTGAACTACAGTTTTGACGTACGTTTCTTCGCCATTGTCTAGGATTTGCGACCGTCTGGCGGTTAACGGGTACGTTTGAGGGTTCGAATTGAACTTGGACGTCAAACGCGAATTGTTCACGATGTCACAATTCGATGTCACAATTCAATGCGACGAAGTTTTTGGTGGAGCTTAGCTTGGTCGTGTGGCTGGTGCTATTGCCGACGGGCTGTGCAATGGAACCCCCACTATCGGAATATTCAAGCCACATTTGATATAAGGGTCCCGTCCCGCCGCGGAAAAGGCATCTACGGACTGGAGCCGGCGGCAATTGAACCTTGCATCTTATCAAATCCCGGGTTTAACCAATTTGCGATTTCGCACTACAACACCTTTTTCTTGACTCATTAATAGAAGTCTAGACGGTTTGTCCAACACGCCCTGTATGTACTTGGCTGCTTGGTCTAGCTACATTCTAGGGATTCATAAACATCCTAACTTTAACATCGCATGGACTTTCCGGAATGGACTTAGCTGCCGATTTTCTTTAGGTCATCCCTACCGATCGGATCTAGCATAGTTATCGTCTACATTAAAAGTCAACCAATAATATGTTTCCTATTTGTCTATACTTTATACTTAGTTCTTAGTATCGATGCTGTAGGTCTATTTTCGACTCACCCAGGGACTTGAACGAGTATCTTAAGAAGATGGATCCGGTGTAAGAATTATAATACATAGAATAGGTTCAAGACTTAAGCATAATTCCCCGGAATTATTAATAGGATACAAGACTATCAGTTATATCTAACAGAAATTCACTGTCTATAAGTCACAATACCTAGCTGTTTCGACAAGTTAAAGCTACAAGTTCAAGAGCAAGCTTCCAGCAACGTCTTCAAAATGCCTTCTGTCAACCTTGAGTACCCCAAGCAACCTTACAACAAGGTTAACCGATATGACTCTCGAGGTAATACACATATAACCGACATCCAAGGTTAGGTGATTTACTAATATCTCTCCAGCTACCTATGCTCTAGAGACTATCCACCAGATAGTGAACGCTTGTCCTATTCTCCATGTATCCTTCAACGTTCCTAACTCCCCCTTTCCCACGATCCTGCCTATGATAGGACAGATGGGCTCGTTTGACCGGCCTAGCGCGGATACCGGGGATGTACTCGAGCTTTATCTCCACGGGTACGTTTCATCGCGGTTCGTGAACATGTCGCGAAACGCCACCAACGACAGCGCCTCGCCAGGGGAAGAAGAGGGACTGCCAATATGTGTGGCTGCCAGCCAAGTGGATGGTCTGGTCCTATCGCTCACTCCGAACTCGCACAGTTACAACTACCGTTCGGCATCACTGTTCGGGTATGCGAAACTAGTAACTGATATCGAGGAGAAGCAATACGCCATGGAACTCATCACCAACTCCGTAGTCCGCGACCGCTACCGGCACACTCGCGTCCCGCCCAACGCGGCCGAGATGCAGAGCACCAGTGTCCTACGAGTCAAGATCTCCGCCGGCAGCGCCAAGCTCAGGACTGGCACGCCTAAGGATGACACGGCAGATATGGAGAACGGCGAGCTACTGGACAGGGTGTGGACAGGTGTAGTCCCCGTGCATTACACCCTGGGAGAACCAATCCCTGGGCCCTATAATAGGGTAAAGCAGGTGCCTTCGTACCTGCGGGAGTTCGTCACGGATTCTAATCGCTATGCGAAGGAGCTGGCTGTTGAGGATGCTATGAAGCCAATGGCGGCGAAGCCGAAACATCATGATGATGATGATGACTGATTTCGCTCTAGTTCGTGGTGCTTTTTCCTAATTGTTAAGCATTGTGCTTGTTGTTGTCATGAAAGAATCTCGAAGTTGAAATTGGCTAGCTTTATATTGATTCCGTTGCTTTTAAATCATCACCTCGATCTTTAAATATTGCAATTTTCTCATATTAATAACGAAATAACGCATGTTTTAATGTATTGGTGAAATTTAATTTATGATATTACTCTCAGGTTGTTAGGATCTAGACCATCCTATACTAGGCTATAAGTTAAGTAAAATATGCTGTCGTATCGGCCCTCACAGCTTACTATATGCATAGGTGCCTACCTAGGTGCCGATGAGATACCTAAAGTAGTAGAGATTAATTGTACATACTATCGGTTAGTGAAATGATTGGCTGTTTACTCGTCCAAGGTCTACTCATGTTCGCATTTTCCAACATCTAACATGTTTCTCTACCCACCAGTATTTTTCTCAGTAATTATTAGAGTATCATTTGCTGCCTTTTTAGTAAATTTCAATTTCCCGTCTATTGAATAGCAGTGTTATCACAATTACAGTAACTCCAAACGTTTTGCTCTATTGTTTCATTAATATGGAGGCTTTAGCAGCCCTAGGTGTTGCTATAGCCCATGTTAGTTAAAACTATCTTACTCGATGCTCTTAACACCGAGGATCTGGGCCAGCCGATCGAACCGGGATTCTTAGATATAGTAGATAGAACCTTGGCTTATCACTGGCAAACTGCTGCTACGAATCCACGGGAGACGGCCCTTATATATGGGTTGGGAGACTGGAAGAATGTCGGCGTTGGAGGACATTGGGTGAGAATGTTATTGCCCAGTACATATTTGGGGTTAGTATTATTCCAATACTTGCCAATTTTACCAACCTAGGATTTCTGGGCGTTATAGTCATATTACCCCTTCCCTACTATCTCGAGGCTTGGCTATGGGAAACATCACTTCATATACAAGTCAAAATTGACATTTGTATGAAACTATTACTCGGATGGCCCCATGAGAGGTTCGAGTTCCACCGGGAGGAAGAAAGTATGGCCAGGTTTTATCGGCGACCTAGAACATTATGGGTTGTTTACGGACGAGGGTTATGGACCGCATCCAAAACTGATTGTAAAAATTCTTTTGGATGCTGGAGCAAATCCCAATGCGACCATAGGGAAGATAGGGAGACTCCGTCAGCATTCCAGACCTTCTTAGTTCTTGCCTCTGGGACAAGTCTAGAAGATGGAATTGCTGCTGGCCAAGACTATCACCTCCTAGGTCTTTTCCTATCTCATGGAGCATCGAGCAGTCAAACCTTTTCATACGACAATTTGAATATGGTTATGAAAACGGGTACAGGGGGGTCCAAAGTGCTACAAACACCATTAGAATTTCTAGAGGAACTATACAAGGAGGAGCCAACGGCGTCCCTGAACAAACTCCTCTTGATATTACGTTCTTACACTGAAGAAAGCATGGCCTGTTCTAATCAACGGCGTGCCACTGCACCTCCTCAGGAATTAGATATCTGTGACTTAGGGGTAACTCAGCCACCTATGGAAGCAGATCTAATGTCAGGATCACCACAGGAGAAGGACTAAACACCACGAACTAAAGCTATAGTTATACCTTTCAGAAAGTTCTCCTATAGTGATATACGATAAGCCACAGCTTGCCCTTCCGCCTGAGTTCCTTTGGCGTGATTCGGCCTAATCCCCACGGAAGAAAAGGACGCATGTTGATTTTTTGATAGAAAATACACGCCCTGGATTGAAAATGACCATACACTATTTACACGGACTAGATTATATATATGCTACATAGTTTATCATGGGCAAGTGCATTGAATACTCGTGGCGTTATCGCGCTCACCAATTCTGCCAGATAGAAATCGGTAACACGGTCCGCATTACAGCCCAATGGCCCAAAGCGCCCTGATCGTGCCACTTCTCCAGCTTCTCGGTCTCGTTCACTCTGAGAACCCCCGCGTCAGCAGCAGCAGCCAAGAAAGCCGATTCTTTCACCTCGTGCTTGGGTAAGAGGTATGCCCTCCTGGCCAGACTGCCGAGGTAGTCGGCTTCGGTGGGTTTTCGGAACGTGACTTTCTCTCCCGTCTTGGTACAAAAGACGATGACGTTGTCGAAATCGCGACCGGCCTCTTGAACTACTTCTGCAGGAGGAGCCTCGCTTTCTCTGAAGATGCGGCATGAGGGGAAGACTTCCCTAATCGTATTCATTACAATACTAAGAGGAGGTAGAGTGAAATCGCCAGCATAGTTCTAAAATCATTAGTTTTAATGGTATTAATATGCATATACGCAAGAAGGCTTACAATAGCGATCACACCATTAGGCTTTAGCATGTGTCTTAAGCCTGATAAGAATTCGTAGGTAAATAAAGGTATTGGCTCTGCGCCACCCGTGAAGACGTCATGAATAATATAGTCGTAATATTCGTGGAGGATATCTTTATTAGACTGGCTCCAGGAGATTGCGTCTTGAATCACGGCTGTATGATTCAGGGGTAGCCCGAAATATTTCTTGGCGAAATCGTATACCACAGGATCGATCTCGACAATGGTCGTGTCTATACCATGAGCTATCAAGGCCGATGGTGTAGTTCCGATACCAAGGCCACTAAGATATTATGAGTAAAAGAAAAATATTTATAAAAAAGCGTTACTTACATATTTAGAGCTTTTGCCTCATTATCGGGTGCTTTATTTGGAATTGGAATGAGACGCACTGCTTCGAGTTGAGTAAAGACGCTGTATATGGGTTCCGCAACTATTTTCCGCCCAAATTTGGTCCACTCGCCGCCAAGTAGACTGTGGTCACACCTCATAGCTCGGAAGCCGTCGTTATGATTGTTCAGGACTGAGATGTACCCAGTGTTGGACTCCCATCGATCAACTAATGACCACCCACTGGCCTGTAGGGTTGCGTTTAGAGAGCTAGTAGCCATCGGGGTCATGAGATGCGTATTGTAAAAACCAGCATGCAGGATCGCCGGGATGGCCCAGACGAGGAGCTTCGACCGGGCCATGATGCTATAAGTCGCAGCTAGTACCAACTCCAAACCCACACGCGTCTGCGGCAGCGATTTACCAATCTGTTCAAATAGTTGCTGTAGCGTTTCCTTTTCAACAAACTTGAAGAATGCATATGAACCTAGACCTGGCGCGGAGCTGGCAATGGATTTCGGCAAGATGCTCAGATCAGCGTTTTCAAGAACGTCTGCTATGCACGCCGTACTAACTACGACGAGAGGGAATAACGTAAGAGCCTCGGTGATAGCTGGTCCTAGCTCCGCACCGAAGGTCTCGCTCGCCTGGAAGAGGAAAAACTGGGCCATAGGGACATATGCTGCTACCAGGGGTAGTAGAGAAATCGTCTTGAAAGGCAAGGTGCGTCTTAGAACAACATTAACTCCCCATCCTACGAACAAAGCCGACCATACTACTCTCTGATGTAGTCTAGTTGCAGCAATTTGGCCGTAGACAGGCGACAGCGTCAGCTGAGAGACATTGGCATAGACGGCCATGAGTATGATCAGGGCTGCGGCCTTTACATAAACAATAGCCTGCTCAATAGCCCAATTGATCCAATTTTCCTCCTTAGCTTGGCCGGCTAGGACCTTAAGTTCCTCTTCAAATTCTTCCTTGGTCTCCGCAGGTTTCTTTGGTCCTTTAGCTCCCGTTTGAGACGCCCCCTTTTTCGGGGTCTGTTTTCGTGGAGGCATGATGAGAATAATAAAAGAAAATCAGATAAATTCGCTGGTTAATATGCAAACATGCAGAACAATTATAGCTACAAAATTAATGAAGAATGGGAATTATGGCTCTTAACAGCCTGCTGTTAGGGCTCTCATATCCTCTATCTTACTTCTTGTATGATATTGTAGTGTTTTTATAAGCTAAGAGGATCGAAGTGAACAGATGTCTTGATAATTCAATAAGACGGAGTTCTTTACAAGCCATTTTTGGTGGATCTGTGGCAGTGTAGATACATAGGTACATATTTGGGGACATAATTGTGGCTAGTTCGACTAGATCGCCTTAGATCTGACGGGAGCTAAGACTTATTTGGTCTAGGTCGATGACTCCGGCTGCCTGCATATCTTTGCTTGCGTAGGACAAGAAGATAGTTTCCTCTTAAATAAATATTGCGAATTGCGAAAATGGACGATGATGATGACTTTGGTGCCGATGCAGATTTCTTATCTGCTTTGGCTTCCTCTGCGGCTGGAAGTAACTCCAGTCAAACTAGATCCCAACCTACCACGAACCGTGTTCAACAACCCGTTCCCCAAAGAATCCAACAGCCAACTCCTCAAAGGATACAGCAACCGACGCCTCAACGTTTAGACAAACCACCACCGACTTCTAACTCGGCCGCGCCTAAGATTGTTCAACCGACACCTCAAGCTCTCCCACAACGCTCATCCGGTTCTTCAATTCTAGTGTCCCCGCGCCAAAAAGGGAACCCCGTATTAGCATCCCTACGTTCAGTGGCATGGGAATACAGTGATATTCCTGCCGATTATGGCCTGGGGCTAACAACATGTGCCCTATTTCTAAGCCTTAAGTATCATCGGTTACATCCCGAATACATTTATACCCGAATTCGCAATCTACAGGGAAAATACAATCTGCGCATCCTCTTAACTATGGTCGATATACCCAACCACGAAGATTCCTTACGCGAACTCTCCAAGACCTCATTAATCAATAACGTTACCATAATTCTTTGTTGGTCCGCTGCCGAAGCCGCGAGATACCTCGAATTATACAAGTCCTACGAGCACGCGAATTTCGGTGCTATTAAGGGGCAGCAAGCTACGAGTTACGCCGAGAAGCTCGTCGAGTTCGTCACCGTACCTAGAGGAATTAACAAAGCCGATGCTATTTCTCTGGTCAGCGCATTTGGTAGTCTGAAGAACGCAGTCAATGCCGACCCCGAACAGGTTGCTGTTATTGGCGGCTGGGGAGAGAAGAAAGTGAAGAGATGGTGCAGTGTTGTAGAAGAGCCGTTCCGAGTTCAACACGCAGCTAAGAGACGCCTTGTTGACGAGAGCAATAGCGCAGCGGACAAAGCTATCCCGCTGAGTCGAGTACCGTTGAGGGATATGCCTCGTGTGTCAGCCAATCTGTCTCGAGGCAGTGCTATTACAGAACCACAAGGTGAATCGCCCTCGGAGCCTAAACAGGACCACCAAAGTCGAGATGCTGCTATAGATGATTATGATGAGGAAGCAATGCTAGCGGCGGCCATTGAAGAATCCAAGAAGACAATGGTGCAGGAACAGCCGTCTAGCTCGACCTCAAAAGCACGCGAGGAAGACAAACTGAGCGATGGGATAGCCGCGGCACTCGCAAAGCTCAGGGATAAGGGATAAGGTACGATGATGATACCTGCCTTGTTTGGGTGGGCTAGGTCTAACACTCGGAGCGTCCCGAGCAGTGCTACCTCTAAGATGCGAAGGTACGACTTGAATAGCCTAGCAGAAAACCATGGCATTCATGAAAAGGTATCACAGTAAGGAAGAGCATGTGGTTCACGATGCATATTCCCATATGATCTCGGTCAGGTCATATATATTCTAGTGTAACCAATCACCTCGATGTCCGAAGGTACATAACACTAATAATGCAAGGCGCTAGTAGGATCTTCTTGGCGGATTTCCCCAGGGAATCTTGGTTGAAGCGGTCTACCTAGCTGCAATCTAGCTGTAATTCAGGTTTGTCTTTAGCTGGGGAGATCCTCGTAGGAATTATGCATATATTCATAGGAGGTAACTAGGTGGATTCCGCGGACAATTTCTTAAAAGATCCCTTGGATATTCTCCGGAAATATGCTAGATGTTAGATATTCCTTATCCGGGTTTAAAATTATGACGTTGTGGAATAGCCCCTCGCAGCGGTAGATCCAGGATTAAATTATCACAAGTGGTACGTCAAGTTAACAACGAATCGGATTAGAAAAGGCCCTGCATCAAAACTATAATATACTTATAATATACTTAGACATATGTTGGACTCTAATAGTGCATATACGATATGTTGTGTGCTTTTCCTTTGACTTGTGCATATTAAATATGTACAACAATCAGTTCCACGATGAATTGCTGCTATGCATGGATATGAGGTTGGGGGCGAGCCCATCATCGATCGGTACCTGCGAGAATCCGAATCTTTAATTTCGGCGGTTTGTACCCCCCCTTTTTTTCCCTTTCGCATGGGTTCCCCGCACGACAGCTTAGATAAGAGCTAAGTTAATTCTTACCTCGACCAGACTTTGCCTATGAAGTGCCGATAATCTTGAGTTTTGGGGTAAGGTACCGGAGCTTAATTAAAATAGTTGGGGTTGGGGGTTAGGGGCGCTAAATAGCGCGGGGGAGAGATTAAGTTCAGGCACGCGTCCAGTAACGTTGGATTCTCATTAGAAGCTACAGATGTCGCTAACTTACAAACATCAAACACGAACAGGTAATATAGTAGCCCTAGCTTCCTTAAACGCCTCCGTCTATCCCCTATTAATTACAGTAGGTATGCGCTGACCTCATAGCACAGATATAGTTTAAAAATCTTAATTTAATCTTCCGCCTATAGTTTAAGACAAAATTCCCACAAATGCAAATATGATATTTCCCCGTCCAACCTTGCCTTGGCAATCTATCAAGCGGATTTTGCTTGTGTCTTGGTCACAAGACATCGAACCTGGAATCTCCACCTCTTTGACATATTACCTATTTACGGCCCGTTATCCTCTTCCCTAATCCTGCTTCTTAGGCGACATCTCTTGGACCTGCAGATCCGTTGCCCCTTTTGGAAGGTCATACATTTTTCTTAATTATCAAGTATCCGCGCATCTCGACTATGTATTGCCTAGAATACGGTACTAGTAAGTGGTTACCTATAAACCTGGGATTTTAACTGGTAACGTTTCTCCCTTCGTCGCCGGACGGACACCTAGTCCTGATTAGGGCACTGTCTAAGCGCTCTATCATATGAGCTATTAGCTATTCGGGGTAACATATTCGTGATGTTCAATCCGTGCCACATGGCCCATTTTGAGTGAGACTTGGGATCCTCGTGCTTACAGTCTGTGATCATCAAAGTTGCATTGCAGAGACCCTTAGCTTGCATACCGAGCATGCTTGACCTCCCTGTCTTGTTGGACGGCACTAGAGATTTGATCCCCGTCCCCAATAAACTCGCGAGCCGCAAAGACACCGCTCGACATATATTGATACATATTGATAAGACTACAAGCCAAGGTTGGCTGGTCGCAGTGTTAGTTCAAGTTACCAAACAACATACCCTCACATCCACACACACATACTTAACTTACAAGCATAATCTACAGGCATGATATCCCTGTTATTGCAGTCGAATTATGAAATACCTCCTGTCCAAGCTCTTGGTCCCTTTGGCTGCTGATTTAGTTAGTAGATATGGCTTATGCAGGTGACAGACATTCGCCTTCTGTAGCAAATTGTTACAACCCTGAGGCCCCCATGTCTAAGTAGTTCACATACCGCAACGCTCAGACTTAGTATAAGACTCGGACCTATTCCCTCTCCTTATCTCCTTTCTTCATTCCTAATGTCAGCTATTTAAACCTCACTAGCTCAGTCCGCAGGTTCATTCGCTTGTATTCGCATCATATTTTAGAAATAGCTGGAATTATCGCATATCACACAACTATGGTGAACACTAAACAGGCTCTCGCCTTTCTAGGCAGTGCCTCTTGTGCTATAGCCCAGCCTTCATACGTGTCTCATCCTGAAAGAGCCGATGCTGTTAAGGCGGCGTTCCAACGTTCTTGGGATGGCTACTACCAATATGCGTTCCCTAACGACACTTTAAGGCCTATCTCAAAGACATACCAAAATGATCGGTATGTGAATATCTTAAAGGTGAATTTGAGCGTGGACTAACTGAAATGACAGAAATGGATGGGGAGCCAGCGCGGTTGATGCCATCTCTACGGCTCTCGTAATGGAAAATGGAGATGTGATCAATGCTATTGTAGACCATATCCAGTCCATTAACTTTAATGCTACTGCTCCCGGCTCAGAAAGTGTCTCTGTATTTGAAACTACTATCCGCTACTTGGGCGGTCTCCTCTCAGGTAAGCCACAGCGAGGATCACTCTAAACATAACCATTAACTCACTATACACCAGCATACGATTTTCTGAATGGTCCTCTAAAGCAATACGCAAAGGATCAATCTTCGATTGACAAAATTCTTCAGCAAGCAATTAATCTAGCTGATATCCTCAGCGTGACTTTCGACACCCCTAGCGGAGTTCCTATAAACACACTAATCTACAGCTCAGATGGGTATCACGTCGGTAGTGATACCACCAATGGTATTGCCACTATTGGAACTTTGGTACTGGAGTGGACTCACTTGAGTGACATCACGGGAGATGATAAATATGCAAAGTTAACACAGGTCGCTGAGGACTACCTTCTCAACGTACGTAATCCAGATGTAGGCGAGCCGTATCCTGGATTGATCGGAACCAATGTCAAAGTTTCCGATGGCACCTTCGCAGACTCCAGCGGTGGCTGGAATGGCGGCACGGATTCATTCTACGAGTATCTCATCAAGATGTATGTCTACGACCAAGACCGCTTCGGCGTTTATAAAGATCGATGGATTGCCGCCGCCGACTCTAGCATCGAGTATCTAGCATCTAACCCGACCAGTCGCCCCGATATGACATTCCTTGCTGCCTACGGTGGATATGACCAGCTAGAATTTGTGTCAACTCATCTTGCGTGCTTCGACGGAGGCAGCTTCATTCTCGGCGGCTTAACCCTCGACAATGATAAGTACACCAAATTCGGACTCGAACTTGTGAATGCCTGTCACGAGACCTACCTTGCGACCGTCACCGGTATTGGACCGGAAGTTTTCTACTGGCAAGACAGCAATGTAGCAACCAATGCTAGTAATAATGGCCCGCCCCCACAGGATTCCGCTAGCTTCTATGAGACTGCTGGCTTCTGGATCCCATCCGGCGGCGGGAGTTACGTGCTGCGGCCCGAGGTCGTCGAAAGCTTCTACTACGCGTACCGCGCGACTGGAGATACCAAGTACCAGGATTGGGCTTGGGAGGCGTTCCAAAACATCAATAAGACATGCAGCGCAGGTGTCGGATACAGCTCCATCCAGAACGTGAATGCCGAAGGTGGCGGTGGATTCGACGATTTCCAGGAGAGCTTCTGGTTCGCCGAGGTCCTGAAGTATAGTTACTTAATCCAGGCGGACGACGCGGCGTGGCAGGTCAATGCTGGCCACGACAACACGTGGGTTTTCAACACGGAAGCGCACCCTTTCCTAGTTAAAGGCCAACCAATCTAGACTTACAGATAGATCAAGAAGCGTGTTGATTTTTGAGTATCCAGTGGGGGCGGTTAGGGGTTAATTAATATTGCATTGGGTCGGCGTTGGTTGATCAATTCTTGTATATATTTGGGAATACTTTCGAGGTATATTTTTATTGGGCAATATACCATCTAGTTTTTACTACCTTGTGCGGCTGAATGCAACACCATCTCGATGCCGTGTTACTAAGCTCCGTATTATTTACTCCATAGCGATGAATCGATCCCAACCATACCTTGAATACAGTATCATATATAGAGACATAGAAAACAACCTAGTTGATTTACGTCTATTACCAAGTTAGAACTCCTGCCCCCTAATGCATCTGCACTATTGGTCGCACCATCCAACATGTGTCACCTAGACTAATCCAATATGTTCTCCGCGCCTCATGCCAGGAGCCGAGACACGGCTGTACTGTACCCCCGGAGCTATTCACAACAACATTCCGACCAGCTTCCGATAGAGTAACGTACTACATGAATACAAGGCTTTTACGGTGGACTATTAGTCCAACTGTGCCAAAATCAAAAAAGTCAGTCGCACTATATCAAATAAGGTAATAGTAACATTAAGATTACAGTATAAGTTCGGCTATTTCTACTATATACACAATTTATAAGGTAATACATACCGTTTATATGGGGATAACTTTACTAATATACGTTCGAATTACTTGGAATTGGTATTGGTATTTTCATTAAAAAAAGACAAAAATTTCAATCCCAATTTCATATAACTTGACCCTGGATTCGTAAAGATATTGGAAACACCATATAATTATAAACATTATTAAATACATTACGGGCTACTTTCCCTTTCCCCACGAGCTAAAGATAACAACCAATCAGATTTAACCTTTACTTTAACCTTAAACATATACAAATACGTAAATATACAGAATGCAACTTATACACTGCAATAACTTCGCGAATATCCTATTTTAAAAATTATAATTGGTATCATTTTATAGCTTCAATTAATGCGAAAATAACAATCTAAGTTGCATGTTTATAAGATACGTATTGGATAGTTTATCCGTTGTTGAAATACCTATCTATAGCATTTTTAAGGTGGTGGTCTTGAAGGGTATCACGTGTTAGTCCTTCTACATAGCACCTATTTGATATTGATATGATATTCTAGCAAAAAGACATATAAAGATGCAACTTGAATCATTAATTTCGCATTAATTGAAGCTATAAAATGATACCAATTACAATACTTAAAACGCTATATTCATGAAGTTATTTGAGTATATATCGCGTTATGTATATATAATAATAAAAATAATGATAAATAATATAAAAAATCTTATATCTCAGGTATTTCGGGATACTGTGCACCTAGCGTTGCTTATTAAATTACCCTTTTTGGACAGCTCCCACCCATTTTCTTGATTTTGGCACAGTTGGACTAATAGTCCACCGTAGCTTTGTCCCTTGAGCTAATCGTTTCTAAAAATAGAGAAATAGAAAGAAGTGGGGTCGGGTTGCGAATGCGAAATGGAGATTGACGGTGATATGAGGGAGGTAAATTTATCGGCGTGGTTAAGGATTCGAAGGGCAAACGTTTAAAATAATTGCTGAAGTATTATTGCTGGGTAGGTAAGAAGCTGTATCATCTGTTTTAAACTAAGCAACGTACCTAATCTATTAAGTAACCTTTGACTTTTTCCCTAGACCACACAGTAACTCCAATGGTGCCGGCGTACGAGGTCGAGCAATTGGAGCTATAACTACCTAGTTTAAAGAAAGGCCTATGTTTTCAAACTATGGTGATACAGCGTGATATGAGATTAATACGAGCCCTAAATATTTAAACACACCCTAGGGTTATAGCGTCTCGACGCAAGGGCTTATACATGAACCGCACCATATTAAGTATCTACGCCATGTGTATTTAGAATCTGTCTAGCTCAAAGTTTTAAATATCTCATGAAGAATGATACAAGGAGCAATTAAAATCATGATATTTTTAGCTTATATCGTCGCTATTTCTGTAAGGAGAGATATATGTGTAAGGGATAATATTAGTAGGTGTGTTTGCTAATGGTTCTGGAATAGAGCATCGTAGCATTCATCTATCGATCTCAACTTCATCCCTTCAAAACCATTTGCGACTTTTTCACGAGGAAATTTTCCCAATGCTTTGCGTGGCCTTGAAACTACCTATTTTGGGCTCAAATATCGACCTCGGTGGTAAACCAACTTCAGACTAGACAATATCGACAATCAGAGACATGAGGCAAAATCTTAAATCAGAAGAACTCGCTATATCATCATAGCAAGTTCTCCTTTAGAAGTCATTAGGCTAAGCCATGCACGAGATCAAAGGGATTGATATTGGAATAGGGGAACATGGAGGTATGGCCAAGGTTCAATATGGTACTTAATATACCTAAAATAGATATATGTTTTGCTCCGATCTTCCTACCTACCTCGGTATACTGAACCCAGGTCGCTGGAACATTCCGACCCCAACACAAACTGAACATTATATGAATTCCTCCACACTTAAGACGACACGGTCTAATTTGATACCAAGAAGATAAATGGTAAATATAGACAGCTAGTGGTAGTTTTCATCCCAGTCTCACAATCTTCCACATCTGCAGACATTCCTGCAAATCCAAGGACAGCGTGCCCTCATGTGCTGTAGAAGTATCCTTAACCAGAGCAACCAGCAGACTAGCCAAAGCAAAGACTACTTGATCTTCTCGCAATGCTTCCAAATCAGACCTCCTCATGCCGCCGTTATCGGCCCAGGATTTCCACAGGTCGAGCATCTTGCAAATCGACGAGGCGAACTGGCCATCAAGGATCATCCGGTGTAGTAGCGAGCCTACCACGTCCCTGAGAGTTGTGTCAGAAGTAATGTTAACGCCGCTAGCGATCGCAAGTTCCTGGTTCCGCTTGAGCCAGTGCAGATTATGCTCGGCCACAAGCTTCGTGTCCCATTTTGGGCTCTGCAGCGCCTCGGACGTGCGCGTTTCGCGACGCTGGTTCTCGAGCCTTGAATGGTCGCGCACTGTTAACGAGTAAGATAAGCATCACCTTTCTCATAAGTTTCTATGACGATTACTCACTGTCTTGTAATCTCTGGTTCATCTCCCTCTGCATCCGATCTCGAGCAGCAATTTCCCGCTGAGGAGGGGTCATCTTCGACTCGGCCATTATAGCGGCGCGCTGGTCGGCACTGCGTCTGAAGAATAGATCTCGAGCCTCTTCTTGTCCGTTATAGTTGGTAGCCCACTCAGGTGTCTGTGAGGCATCCACAACGCCTAGGAGTACAAGTATACCACAGGGTAGACTGTCCCGCCGGGCAAAGTTGAGAATCTCATCGGGGATTTTGTAGTTCCATAGCACGGTTTGGCTCGTAGTCCCATAAGCTGTCGCGACGCTAGAAAACCAAATGCCATCGGTCTTGCCAGGGCGGATCCGAAGATGCTCAATATAAAGGTTTTGTAGATTTATAGGCGATCCTACGGCTTCATCCTCCTGACTCTTCGCAGATATTAGGCCTTCAACGGATATCTGGCATGTTATAGTTGCTCTAGAGTTATTCTCAGCCTGCTTTTGAATCGAGTCGAGAGATTCTTTGTGTAAGCTACTATGCCTTTTCTCCTTACCCTTTTCTATATCACCCTCTTCGGCCTCTCCCTGAGCAGAAGAAGGCGTCTCTTCGGGGCCAACCCCTCTAGTAATCTCAGATGGTTCTGGTTGAGGCGGTGGTAGAAGCCTTACCCAATAAGGGGGTAAGGAAGAGAAATCCCGAGTTGTCCAATGCGATGACCAATTCGCCTTAAGAGACAGATGTCCATCGGAATCGTCTAGAGGAGCGATAGTCAAAGCCTCATGCTGCCCATCAGGTGACTTCAGTAACGAGCAACCCGTGGGGGTCCATAGCCCCGTCGAACGCAATAGTTTCCAGCCGTGCGCATCAGGGATGGCACCTAGGTCTAGTAAATACGCGATGAGTTTGTCAAATGCTACGTCGACCTGTGGTTGTCGAAGCTGGTCCGCGTATTCCACACGCTGAGTTTTAGCGCCGATAGCGCGAGTCTGCCAGTTGAAAGTAGTCCACGATCCACCGGGAATAGAGCTAGGTTGCCGAGAGGGCCGCCAGTATAGCTCAGTCTCCTCGAAGCGATCACATGGCGTGACAGCATATCGTGGTAATTCCACCTCTATTACTCGGTTCACCACATCGCTACGCGTTAATGCTGTTAAACGACCGTGTCTAAGCATGCGCTTAATCTTAGATAGGGCGGCTAGCGTTGCGACGGTGTTGTATAGGATAGGCAAGACGCCAAGGACGGCTAAGGGAATACCAATAAAGGTGATGATATCGGTGGCCGAGTAGCCTGAACCCGTCGAAGACATTTTGGCGCCCTGCCTAATAAACGGAATATATATACAAAATTGTTCATAGATAATGAATATACTAAGAAAAGAGAATATAATGAACTTCTTATCATATTGTGCTAATTCGGGTCAAGCTCAGCCCCAGCTGAGCTGAAAACTAGTGTACTCTGGGCTTGATGCATATTTCGACGCGAAGCGTGTTATTCCTTTTACCCTGATAGAATTCTATTATATTGTAGGTTATAAGATATAAGGTCGAAAATAAATCTTCATTGATCAGCATTTTCTTAGATTGACATATAAGAAGTCTTTTAGACCTAAAACTTGAATGACCCTTTGAGCACCTTTATATAGCTTTTTCATCAGAGGTTGCATAAATGGATTGCAATTTATGTATATATATAAAATGCTATCGAGTAATCGGGGGATATCTAATGCAAGGTACCCGAGGCTAGTGTGATATGGGGTTTAGATCGATTTACGGAACCGCTTTCAATCTCCACATGATCTCGCAGGAGCCCGCAATCACGAACTTGCCCACTCCAATCTTCATTTGTACTATACCTTAGATACCTCATATATCAGCTCACACATTGAATTCTAAGATATTAGCTATCTAGCTATAACTTCTTATCTCACTAACTACCTACTTAATTACCTTCTATTGCTACTTTTGCCTTGTCTTGGTTCTCGTAACCTTCCATCCTATATTCTTCGGCCTGAGAGCCAATTACGACCAAGAATGACGACCATCAGACGGCGATAATGCGACTGAACTGCGCTAATGCAGTTCTAGTTGCTGCTATAAAACTATTATGCCTCGTCAATGGTCAATTCCCGAATTCTACGTCCCAGGACCTGAATCTCACTACCATTTCCTCACCGATCGACCCTAATATCAAGATCAGCTATAAAGTACCTCATGGAGCCTGTAACACCGCATTCGAGTCGCAAACTCAGTATACTGGCTGGGTGAGCCTCCCGGGTGATTTCCCTACCAATACTTTCTTCTGGTTTGTTGGGGCGCGGGATAAGCAAGCCAATTCTAGCCTAACCATCTGGCTCAATGGCGGCCCGGGATCGAGTTCTATGTTCGGCTTCTTTACAGAGAACGGTCCTTGCGAGGTAGTTGATAATGGCACCGACAAGTTCACCACTATAGCGCGAGAATGGGGTTGGGATAGGGCGTCGAATATGTTATTTATAGATCAACCGAACCAAGTTGGATTTTCCTATGATGTTCATACGAAAGGTTCTATCGACTTGCTCACTAACGAAATCTATACCCCACCTGACAAGAGACCGGATTCGCTACCACCGAGCGCATATCTAGACGGTACATTCAGTTCTATGAATATCAACCATACGTCTAACACGACCGAGACATCAGCTATTGCCATATGGCATATGCTACAAGGTTTCTTAGGGGCTTTCCCGGAATTGAATCCTCCAAAGGACAACATCTTGGGCGTGAATCTGTTTTCGGAAAGCTACGGAGGGAAGTACGGCCCTGCGTTTGCGCAGAAATGGGAACAGATGAACGCCGTTCGAGGCAATAGGACTATTTCAAATAGCACCTCTGTTGAGATTCGCCTTGTCTCACTTGGTATTGTAAACGGCTGTGTCGACGACCTGATCCAAGCACCGTATTATCCCATCATGGCGGTTAACAATCCTTACGGGTTTCCTGCCATCAACTCCGTCAGAGCAAAAATGGCCAATGCTAGCTTCTATACTGACGGTGGGTGTCGAGATCTGATCAACCAATGTCGAACCGCAGTTGCTAGTAAAGACCCGAATAACAGCGGTTCGGTCCCAGACGTGAACCGCATCTGCGAGTCCGCTTATAATAACTGTACCAATAACGTAATGTTACCTTACTCAGATGCTGGCCGCAGCCTCTATGATATCGCGGCGCCTCTGCCCGACTCATTTCCGCCCCGGCGATATCTAGAATACGTGAACACGCCAACATTCCAAAGAGCCATTGGTACGCGCCTCAATTACACGGAGACCAACAGCCAGGTTGCCGCAGCCTTTGCTTCCACTGGGGACTACGAGCGCGAGGCAATGGTACCCAAGCTAGCCTCACTCCTCAACGCAGGTATTCGCGTAGGATTTATATACGGCGACCGAGACTATATTTGCAACTGGCTGGGCGGCGAGGCAGTATCCCTAGCGCTCGCCTCATCCGTAGCAGGCTATGAATCATCCTTCATGTCTGCCGGATATGCGCCTATCATCGTCAACGACAGCTACGTCGGCGGCGTAGTGCGGCAATTTGGCAACCTGTCCTTCAGCCGCGTGTACCAAGCAGGCCACTTTGTACCAGCTTATCAGCCAGCCACGGCTTTCGAAATATTCGCGCGAGTCATCCGTGGCGACAGCGTATCCACAGGAGAGAACATCGACCTTTCTACGTACAACACCACAGGCTCCACCGAGGCCAACAGCGCCCTTGACCTCCCCGCCGCCCCGTCACCAACCTGCTGGCTTCGCGACGTGCCCGGTAGTTGTGGTGAAGAGCAACGTAGCGCCATTCTAAACGGCGATGGTTTCGTCGTCAATGGCGTTGTACAAACAGGTCCGACGGTGACGACCCCGCCAGCTTCTGCTGTTGCCGATCCCTCGACAACTACGACACAGCTCACCGGCTTGTTTACAGCTACCGCAACACCATCAAGTGTAGCCATGCCAAGGGTAAAGCCTAGTATTGACTTAGGATTAGCTGTCGGCGGCAGTGTTATTGTTGCGATACTACTTGGTTCATAACCCTAACTCTCACCCTTATATAGTACTTTGCACAGCATATCTATTTATCATTGGAATCTTCCACTTTGGCCTAAATCATCATACTAGATACCCATACCTGAACAATAAAGAATTGTTGATATTATACACAATGATCTATTAAGCCTCGCTGATGCAGTTAACATGTGCCCGAGATGGTTTAAAACCAAACAAGAGGTCGTATCATACGCATATACCTTACCTATTAATAGTTGACTGTCTAGGTACATAGTAACACAATTGAATTTTCAGCGATAATTCCAATATACGGACGGCACGGCACAACTCCTCTATTTAGTAACTTTTCAAACATTGACGCCAGAGACGAAAAAGCAGTACTTCGCAAACTTCAATATTACCATTGTTAACTATTCTGATTACACGTTGAGTAGGAACCATGTACAATATATTCCTGCATCCTATGCTAACTTGCTGGATAGTCTAGTACAGCTAAAGAAACCAAGCATTACTTTATATCACTTACCTGTTGATACTCACAGTAAACTAGCCAAAGCGGTAATATGTCCGTATATTAGTTATAAGAGCATGGTATAGCACTAGAGAATCAGTCAGCTTGATTCTAAACGACGGGGAAAAAACAACCAAGTTTGAAACCCTATATCAGATCCACAGCCCTGTCAAAGGCAATATCATCAAAGCTGTCGAGCTATGTTGACCGTCGTGAAATTATTGGTTCATCATTATAGGGTTTGTAGCAGTAATGAGAAATTCGAGCTCTTACCTTTATTAGCCAAGCATAAGACAACAAGGTCACTGCCAGTAACATTCAGTAAATACTATCATTTCAACAAGTTAGCCCAGAGCAATGCTTGAGCGAGTGTGAAAAGATTCCATCTGCTGCAGTCAGACATGACCGGAGTCATCAACGCCGTAAAGCTCTGACATATGCTTGTCAATTTTTTAGTCGGATCATCATATTGCAGCAGCATGTTGTCTTTCAAGTATTGGGCGTGTACTAACCGAAGCTGTAGGACTAGACATTACATCTATAACTGAAAGTTAGAATAGGTCGACCATATAATAAATGATGACAGTGATACAAAAACAATAGTTCAGAAAATGCATGAATGGTAGTAATTAGGTTGTCTACAACGGTAACCCGAATCAGACTCGTCATCTGTGCTCATCAGGTAGGTGGTTGTTTTTGATGTTGAGATAAAAAAAATATTGCTTACCTTAGTCACACATGTCACGAAGCCAAGGTTTATATTCATTGCCACAAGACAATTACAATCAATGTTCCAGTTGATCATTGAATACCAAGTTGTAGAACAAATATTGATAGAATACTGCTTCGGAGATCCCATGTTAGCCGACATGCTCGATGCGAGATTAATCGATAGAGACGTGGATATCGTAATCAGTGGGCGAGGTTTTCTAGGCCTGCCGCAAGATGGCGTATCGACTCATATAATAAAAATTCGGAGCCCAGTGCCGCTTCATCATTTGAGGATATAATATCGAGTTGAAAATTTGCATACCGTTTGGCAATTAGTCACTTGGACCATCTATACGCGATATTAGCAACCATATAGATGTCAAGGTTTGCGAAATCGAGATGCAGGAAATATATATCAGACAACAGCCAGTTTTTTTCCTCAAGAGCATAAGCCTCGGACGGTAATTTCCAGCTATGCATTTGCATAGAAAGAATCATCATTTTGGTAATATGGAAGACAGGATGGAGAAGAAAGCTTACCTGTTAGGTGTTATTTGAGCTAGATCGCAACAGACCCAATACCCCGAGGGAGGGCGGATCACCTGGGATCGCATTAGCATAATGAAGCTCGAGATGGTTTCATTAAGAAATTAAGATCCGAATATATCCTCAGACTGACGTGTAAAAACAGTTTCATTCCCGTAGGTCAAAGACTCTAGTTTGCGGTTTACAACTTGTCATCAATGAAAGATGAATAGAAGGAATTTCTGTGTACTTACATCGCGTTCAGAGAAACATTATTTGGGTGATGTTGTTAAGAAGGAAGAATTGACGATGGTTGGAGGAAGAAAAAAAATTATTTCTAGCTTCTGAGCTTCAAACTAAGTGGGGCGTGCCTGGTGGACTCGCGCCGGGAAAAGGAAGGTTAATAATCCGAGAAGTTCGGATCAATCAAACCCCGTCCAGGTACCACTGCAGGTGCCCACCTACCTAAGGTAAGACAGGCACGTGCAGAAATCCTGGAGCCGGAGCTACCTAAGACCGATACCAACAGGTGCAGCCCGTGCCCCTCTTTCGGCCCTAGTGATCTTAGCTCTAAAGCTCTCCCTGTTCTCTACCCCTCATCTGCATCATAGCGATGTCAATTTTTCTGTGTTACCTCACTATCTCAACTAACTCCGATTTATTTCTGGGTACGTCGGGAAACACGTACATAATGTAATACTTGTATTACCTCATTCCGCGGTCAAAAGTATTTTCTAATAAAATAACCCCCAGTAACAAAAACAAAAACTTTTACCGTGTCACATGAAGATATTCGAACGAATCAAGGGCGCTCATCTCAGTCCGATAGCTCACACAACGCGTATCAAAAATAGGTGACGTTTAAAGGCCGAGCTTACCGGCATCTTCCGTATCTCCCGCCTCGGTATAATCGATGGCGGATGGCAGATGGCGGCTTAAATACCATGACCCGAAAAATCCTCTTTTTTAGAATCCATCAAATCCATCCGCCATCAGCTATCCGGCTACACTATTGCCCAGCCCACATTTCCCCTTGGCCGGTGTATGGGGACTTCTGGGTCCTGGGGTCTAGAATGACTGCATGGCGGTCTGCTCGGGATGATGCCGTATGTCATCGTGCTGTTGTTACCCGCAGTACCGAGCAAACCAGTAACAACACATTGAAAACAGTGTGAAGAATGACAAAGACGTAATTAGACGCTTTATAAACTTTCCAATAACCCCCTCGGCATATAATTCTGAGCAACACCATATATTTTCGTTTGATCTTTCTCACGATAACTTGCCGGATTCTAACCTATTAAATCAAATCAAATCAAATCAAGTTCTACCAAATCCTCATTAACCCAATTTCCCCATTACTCCAAGATTCTATTCTCTCCATTTCTCCGTAATTAGTACCTGAACTTACCCCAAGTAAAACCTATTAGGTTCCTTTTGTGCCTCCCTCCCTTCCTCTCTCATCCCTCGGCTTAATTTTAGATCTTCCTTACCTCTTCTAAGCATAATGGCGTCGAACGGCAATGATGTACCACCAGCAGAAACGGCTACTGTAAACACAAACATTGTGACCTTAACTCGTTTCCTTACAGAAGAGCAGACCAAACACAAAGAGGCAACTGGAGATTTCACGTATGTTCCTATTTTATCCAGGAACCACCAGTAAATCAACTATAGCTAATTTGATACTCTTATCAGATTATTATGCCACGCTCTTCAATTCTCCTTCAAGGCCATCTCTCATTATATTCGCCGAGCCACACTAGTAAACCTGACAGGTCTCGCCGGTCAATCTAATGCGACGGGTGACGACCAGAAGAAGCTTGACGTCATCGGAAATGACCTTTTCATAGCAGCTATGAAATCATCGGGGAAGTGTGCATTGTTAGTATCGGAAGAGGAAGAGGAGGTAATATACTTTAAAGATCACACCGGAGCTCGATACGCTGTAGCTTGCGACCCTATCGACGGAAGCTCCAACTTGGATGCTGGTGTCTCCGTTGGAACTATCTTCGGTGTTCATAAGTTGGCCGAGGGTTCTACGGGAACAAAGGAAGATATTCTGAAGCCTGGAACAGAACTTCTTGCTGCCGGATTCACCATGTACGGCGCGTCTGCTCAGCTCGTCATCACAATGATGGGCGGCACTGTCAATGGCTTCACGTTGGATAATTCGTTCGGCGAGTTCATCTTAACACACCCGGATATGCGAATCCCGAGGCAGAGAGCTATTTACTCCGTCAACGAGGGTAACTCTCTCTACTGGGAAGACCATACCAAGGAGTACTTCAACTCTCTCAAATACCCTCAGGGTAACGGGAAACCCTATAGCGCTAGATATATTGGTAGCATGGTGGCTGACGCATATCGAACGCTGCTGTACGGTGGTATCTTCGCCTATCCCGCCGACAAGAAGAGCCCTAAGGGTAAGCTGCGTATTCTATACGAATGCGCACCTATGGCTATGGTTTTTGAAAATGGTAAGTGATGACCCCGGTATCTTTTTTTCGGGATTATACTGATAGTTCCTTAGCCGGTGGCCAAGCCGTGGACAGCAAGATGAGACGTATGCTTGAAGTCGTCCCCGAACACATTCACGATCGATCAGGTATCTACTTAGGTAGTTACGACGAAGTCGAGAAGGTCAAGTCATTTTACAAGTGATTTAAATCAGATGGGTTGCTGTTGGATATTGGGCCTTTCAAATAGGTTTGGCGCTGAGGCAATGAGCATTGGAGCATTGGATACCTCGTAATGAATACCAATCTGATTTATAATGAGGATATTACCCTAGAAACTTATACGTGTGACTCGCAAGTAATATGTATAAAATCGTGGCTTTCCAAATATAATATACATTATCATGACTTCTTAGTATAACTTAGGGAAAAACTTGGGCGTATTTCGCTTCCACTCCTGATAATCTTTACGATGGCCATACTTAGCATCGTACTTCTTCTCACTCAACGGCACACCGGACACTTTCAACAGCAAAGAGGTTATAAACGCCGGGCTCACAAACGATACTACCAAGACTAGGAGCTTGCCCAACAAGCCACCCGAAAACCCAAGTCCAACCTGAACTGGACGTGCCACCAAGACACCAGCAGCTGTAGTAGCTATACCCGTCCACAGCGTACATTCACCCAAGTAATTTGGGTACTGGCTACACATTTATCAGCTTCTCACAATCTTTCATAACTACCTAAGTACCACTTATAGGAACACTTACCTCCGACTCCACAGACCCTTCGTCATGAACGGCTCATCATGCAACTTCTCCTTGCGACGGTGCAACCACTCACCCTTCTGCCAATCAGCAACGATCTCGAGCGCGAACCCGCCGGCAAACAGCGCCAGGCCCAAGACATCAGTTACCCGTAGCGGCACGGCGGCAAGCGCCGCGGGTGGTACCGCGTTAACGGCCAGCACGGGCGCTAGACACAGCGACACCCATGTCGCTTGGCCAAACCAGGCGCCTGCGAACTTACCCGGCGACCCGCGGAGCGTGTCGAAGCGGGAGTCGTGGCCTTGGTGCAGGACGCGGCGGAAGAGGTACGTGCCCACTACAGAGGTATATTAATAACTTAACCTTCTCACATAACAGAGGCACTGAATTCCATCCCATAGTACTGAATACTATACCTATTAAAGCACTAGGACAAAAATAGAGAGAATTACGCACATCTAACAGACCAAAAGACCACAGCAGCGCTCAGCGCTACCTGGCGCCAATGAAAGCCCGCAGTCGCCGTAAACGGGCCTAACAGGCTTGGTAACGGCGGCTTCGGGGCCCCAGCCAGCGAGGCAGCAGCGCGGGCACGGAGGCTGGGAAGGTACAAGCTTAGTAGGGTGACGGTGAGGAACGTCGCGGAGCCGGAGATATCGTAGAAACGCTCGGTTTGAGCAGCGATTGATGGGATGGCTACGGCTGTCTGCAAGGCAAAAGCCGCTGCGACGCTAGGTACTACCGTGCGTAGGAAGGGACTCCGGAAGTTGGTTAGGTGGAGGAATTTGTGTAGCATGCCTGATGCCATCGTGGAGATGGTTGGGTTAGGGGAGAGGGGTATGGATTAGGTATAGATAAACACTATGAATGGATGGGTGGGTGGCTACATGTTATATACTTGTCAATCCGGTATCGTGTACATGTGCTGCTTTAAGAGTCAAATATGTCACGACTTCGTGGTGACGTAGATGGAATTCTCAGCTAGTTATAGAAAAAAGAAAATGCTTTTTCTATTGGAAGTTGGTGTGTCGAGCCCCACTCTTGATCGCCTTGTTAAATCATTCTTATTGAGATCTTAAGAACCCCTGTAAGGTTATTTAACTTATACTATATTAAGAACTGAGCTTCTAAGTCAAATCAGAATATATTCATATTTTATTCTGCGCCCCAAACCTTTTCACCATTAAACCACGTTTCCTTCACCGCAGCACCAAGAAGCTTGTCTTTATCCCAGTCCATATCCCATATCGTAAAATCCGCAACCTTACTCGGCTCTAGGCTACCTAGCCGTTCATCCCAGAACACACTTCTAGCCGACCCATAGCTCGCAGCTACTACGGATTCGCATACGCCGAGGCGGAAGTTGTAGTTGACAATGTTCTCGTATTGCGTATTTCTATAAGACTTCCTTGTACTCGCAACGTAGACGTTGCCCATGATATCCCACGGTGATGTCGGACTGTCGCTGCCGAGAGCGAGCGGTGCGCCACCGTCTGAGAACTCCCGGTAAGGGAAAGCGCGCTCGCAGCGGTGACCTAGAAGATCTGGCCATGCTCGGAGGATCCATGGATCGGCGTGAACAGGTTGAATCGAAGCGGTGCTGTAAATAGAGTGAGTATATAATCAACTATTAAAGCAATTATAGATGAACTTATGAAAAAACTAACATTTCAAATTCTCCGAGGCGCTTGGCGTCCCGAGCAGATGCAAGCTCGAGATGTTCCATGCGGTGACGATTCTTCGGAGAGCATGCGGACAGAGCATCGACAGCCATGGTAATAGCAGCGTCTCCAATAGCATGAAGCGCGACTTGTAAACCCGCGGCATCAGCTTTGCGCACTACCGCATTGAGTATCTCGGGGTTCCAGAACGGCTCGCCGTTGATATGTTTCGTAGCGTCAGCTCCTTTCAAATAAGGATCGGACATATAGGCGGTGCAGGCATCGATGATACCGTCGCAGATGACCTTGATACCGACGACGTGGAGGTCTGGTGACTCCTTGGCGCTGAGCTGCTTGTGTACCTCGATAGCTCGGTCGACCTGGGAAAGACAGTCGGCTTCCGAGCTTGAAGGCGTCATAAGCCAGTAAGCTGCAAGTCGGAATGGCAATGGTCGTTCTCGCTGTTCTTCGCGCATGTCGAGAAGAGTAGTCCATGCTTGTTCTTCCATTGCCATATCTATTGCCCCAGTATAACCAGACTTATTGTATGTCTGTACCGCAGCCCGGATCCAGTCTTCGAGATCGTTCTTAGTCGCAAGTGATGCAAGGAAAGGCCAAATAATAGTGAAGACAGCGGCCTCCTCGAAAGCTCCCGTAGGATTTCCATCCGAATCACGTTCGATTTTACCACCTTCGGGATCCGCTAGATTCTTCGCATCAATTTCCTTAAGAGCCGAGGTACTACACCAGGTTGTGTGAAGATCCTTAGAATCAACATAGATAGGCCGATGGTCTAAGTCATCGACTAGACTTGCTAGAGGTTTTGACATATATCTCATCCATCCTTTACAGAGAATACGCGGCTCGTTAGGATTCGCAACTGCGTAATCCTTGATAGCCTTACGAATATCGTCCAAGTTCTCGCAGTGGTCTAATCCAACTTTACTCAGTGATTGTCCTAGTCTTAGCAAGTGAATATGACCATCAATAAAGCCCGGTAGGATGGTTCGACCATTGAGATTGTGTATAACAGCACCGGCAGCTCGGGACTGGGAAATAGCGTCATCCTCCTCCAAACCAACGTGCTTAATGATTCCGTCGCGTATGTAAATTGCATCCCCAAATTGAGGCTCCGTCTCGAGCCCCGGTTTCTTGGCGTGCAGGAATACTTTCCCTCCAACGAAAAGATGGCCTTTAGATTGTGCCATTGAGATAACTATTAGATGTTTTTCATCAAAACATATAAATGAAAAATGACTGAGGGTATTGCTTGGAACTTAGAAATAAGTTAAAACTCTATAACCACAAGAATTATCAGTGTAAAGCCTCTTTCCGAGGTATTCATAAGAAGGCGCCCCCGCGTGATCCACCAATTCAGTTTTAAGTCAGCTGGGGTTCAGCTAGAAAAGCTGTCCGATCCAGGAGCTTGGTAGTCTACTTAGTCCTTTAGCCCCCTGCACATCTATACATGTGAATATAGCGAGACGCCTAGAGTGTGTGTATAGTCATAATATACATATTTTAAAGGTAGTGGATCTTGCCGAGTTTATATTCGTCTCGACTTTTCCACTAGCATCGTCAAAACTTAGAGAATATGGCAGGTCCGAACCTGTAGAGAAGGTTTACCTGCAACCGCTAATATGTGACAAAGTCTTTGGTAACTTCCGCATCGATGGAGATCATCCCCGAGTTAGTCAGGGTTGTTTCTTATTAATATGCTTGATAACTCTCTCTTTTATACACATCTTGGAATAGTTCTTAACTTCATTTAATCGATGCTTTCGTTAAACAAGGATTGTCTCTATACAATTTCAATGTTGGAAGCAATTGTGTGATATCCTAGGCCGTTATCCAAGCGATATAGGGCTCGACAGGTAGTACGGAATCTCTAGAACTACAAATGAAAGCCAGTTTACTTCGGAGATTGGATTTATTGCTGAGGTTGTGGAGATACCGTATATCATGATGAGAAAGGCTGGCACATCGTCCGAAAATGTCCGAGTATACGATCTAGAGATTAATCGACAATACATTGGTCGAATACACGAATGATAGGGTGAGTCGAAAGTCAGCGAGGCGAAGGCACTGTTCTTCTTGTACCACCCGTTGGCACATCTGCATTTTCCTACACTACCGCATCTCGACTTTGTAGGGAGGACAAACCATAGTGACTTTTCAGACTCGACGACCAAGATGGATTTACACGTAGGTCAGGTCCTTAATCAAATCGATTCGTATAGTAAGTATTACCGATAACACCATAGTTATCTTCGCGTCCAGCAATGGTCTAGGATTCTTCCTCCTCTTAGAAAGGAGCAGCTGGCTCTTGGTCAGGCACGTACCATACTACTATGAAAGTCAAAGGTCGGGTGTTTAGAATCTTGATAGGTAAGAATTATAAAGAGGTTTGAAATGATTCAACTAGACCTTGTTATGG
The DNA here is from genome assembly GCF_008694065.1 of Daldinia childiae. Taxonomy (NCBI): domain Eukaryota; kingdom Fungi; phylum Ascomycota; class Sordariomycetes; order Xylariales; family Hypoxylaceae; genus Daldinia; species Daldinia childiae. Next base: position 891,489 of record NW_022984644.1, read on the forward strand.
GGTTTATGGTAATGATACCGTGGTTACTGGTGTTCGAGGCTGAGTCTTTAACTTTTTAATATTTTTCTTTTTTATAAACTAACGCTTTTTCTATGACACTACTACAAATTGTCTATAAATCCGTCATATAGTTAATATAATTCCTAAGCAATGTATTGTCTACCTCTATCATTAACTATTTATCTCGCGTATAGGTTAGAGACCAAGTCTAAGAACTAAGCTAAGTCAGAGCGATATCGGCCTAGGGAGAAATCAGGGGTATAGCTCTATCCATTTCTAGGAGGTAGGTGTGTAACTAAGGGTTAGTAACTAACTATGGAAAGCAATATACATAGATTCAAGGAGTTAATGCTATAGTATAAATGAATTTGATGGAAATTTACCATAAAGGACTATATCTTACATTACCTAGAGTTAGGGGTCAGGATGATTTAGGTTTTCATCCAGCCATTATGAAGCCATTATAAAGGCTCCATGCCAAGTTCACTAACTTCACAGTCCAGTTACTATACTACTATTTACACCCTATATCCGTGAATATATAAATCAACAAATAACTAATCATCTCTAAAAAGATGATTTGACAACTATGATATAACATTTATATGAATCAAGACGTCTCTCCTTATTATGCATTCTCTGAATGATCACTATAATCGATTACATAGTATAAGTCTTTTAGATAGCCTACCTCAAAATGGCTTTTTATATGCGGACTACTTAACCGTGGAGTCTACTTTCGGTTCAATATACGATTTAGTGAGCAAAGACTACTCCAATGTTGCCCAGTTCCTAGGTATTTCTTTCACCGAAGCCCCTATAGGCTCAAATCAATAACTACCTCCTATACCGAAGAACTCAGTCCATAAATTCGGCGCAACTGAGTCTGGACCTTTATGTCTGCAGTGATCTGACGGGTCGCTGTCAATATACAACTCAGGCGTCTTTAAGTTTCGGATCAATGATGCTATGTCATAGGACTGTCTGTCATTAAGCACATAGGTACCTGCGAAAGCTGCGGAAGATCCTGTAAGGAGTAAGCTCCTAGTCATTGTATGAGTTACCGGTGGCGCGTTCCTAGTTACTGGCACTAGGTACAGCCCCTTACCAAAATCCCATCCCTTAGCATATCATAGCTCTGAGCAACCTCTCATATTCGGGACACTCATGGTTTACGAGTCCCTCTCGATAGTAATAGAAGAGAATATCTCGAAGGTATGGTAAGAGCTATACGTGGTCTTTGCTGAGGAGGGATCAGAGGATCTTCATAAACCTGGGTGGCAAGACCCGAGTCAGGGCAAAGGGATCATTATCTGGACAGGAGAAAAGGGGCGAAACAATGTTGATATCGAAGTGATCTATAAATCCCAAAAAAAGCATCGCTGTAGAAATTAGTTTGGTGCTGTGCGGGGGGGGGGGGGGGGGGGGGGGGGATATTCGACATATTGGGCGTTATAGAAGTCACCATCTGTCAAGAGTTATTGCCTTCAATATGGCTAGCTACCTATCTATCATTTCGAATGGCAGACTTGGATTGTGTTGTTCCTGGTGGCTACAATTGCCATATCAACATCAAATCGAAACTCGTACGATATAAAATTCGAGATCGATAGGTATGCAAGAATTAAAGACATAGGAATAGATATAATTCTTTAACCTAATTGCTGGCAGTGAAGGATCCAGGTATATAACTATTCGTACACCCAGTCTGCAATTTTCTTGCAACACGCGGTAGGGTCACGCATGGATGAATCAGTCATCTTATACAATTATCGTGAATATGTACTACCAGCCGAACTCCCATCATGCCAACCATCCATTGATGTTATAATACGGGACCGTCCACTGCTTGTCGACTTGCGCCCGAGAGAAGATGTGTACTTCCAGTCACTCGGTCCGACCTACCGACCGGTGGTGGCGAAGGCACTCTTTACATCGGCGCGAGGCCATTCAAATAGTACATCACCGCCATATACCGTCGTTGTAACCGTGGAAATCCGAACTTCAATTTCTCCATAGAACTTCTCACATTCTCGGAGGACCCTGTTGACTAGACCACGGCTTAAGCTTGGGTCGTCCGCGTCGCCGAAGTGTTTTTCGACTCGTTTTCGTAACGCTTCGACACCTTTACGTACTTCGCGAGCATCATAGCCGCTGAGGATCTTATTGAACGTCCCTCTTGCGTTGCTCGGTTGTGCGGCAATAATTGCGGGACTCTTTCCTGTAGCGAGTTGCGCTTCGATATTTTCGAGATATTCAAGCAACTTGCCCAGTGGTCGGCGCATGATTGCATTGAGGTAAAGACTCGTGTGCTCGCTCATTTCGCCTGCCGCTGCCTCTTTCCAGTCTTCAAGTATCTCCAAGCCGTGAGTATCGAGCTCCTCGAGGAAGTGGTTCATATTCTCGATAAGGAGGATATGGTAGTTCAGTGCTTCCTTGTCCTCTGGATCGGCCCCGCTATTCGTGAGAGTGGAAGGGTTCTCGCGAGCAATAACCTTAAGAGAATCGAACATAGTCTTGATGATACGGTCATACTCCCTGTCTACCGTTTTCCTGACAGAAGAGTTCGTATCGACTGTCAAAAGCATCATTTCCACAGCATTTGAGAAGTGTGGGAAGACTCGCATGAAGGAGATTACACCCTTGCGTTTCTTAATCTTGACCTTTGTATCCTCGATTGCACGAATCTGCCCCTCTACGAATTTCGTGAAACGCGACTCGAGATTACCGTGAAGTTTTTGCAACACGTTGTTCAAGAAATCTTGGTTAGACTGCGTTATTTCTAAGTGCTTGTGCTCAAGTACTGCAAGAATGCCGACTCCTTGTCTGTTTTTGAATTAGCTATCGTCATGTCAAAGCAATCTAAATATTTTGCACTTACAATGGATCCTGCGATAGCACCCAGTCGATCGTATTCTGCAACTCTTGCTCCAAGAATGAGAATATTGCTTCCATGGCTCGTGTTACTCTCCTAGCTAATTCCCGGTCCGGCTCCATCAGCCTGTGTCGTTTCAGATCACCACCTCGTCGATCTCGTGGTTTTGACGCGGCCACGAGATCGGGGAAATCCGCCGTCTCTAAAGTGGTTGCGTGGAAAAAATCAACGATGAAGTTTTGCTCGATCTCGATAAGGGGTACAAGGTCATCCATCATGCCTGAAAATACTTCATACGGTAGGTTACGACCGTCTGAAATTTTGTCAAGGTTTGTCTTGCTACCGTCACCAAGGGGACCCCGCAAGCTCCTAGCCAGAGTCTGGCTTCGTTTCACGGTGATCTTTCTGGCGGTGGCCATTGTACCTTCCTGCTGTCTCTCAATTTCAGCAGTGAAGAGAAGCTCTGCTTCGTCACCCGAAGGTTTCCTGGCATTCCGCTTCCACGAATCGAGTATGTCCTTGAATCTCGATTTATAGAGCGGGAGATTCTTCTCTTGGTATACCTGTAAGCACTTATTCCAGCCTTCAAGGTTTACCTCCCTAGCGTAGAGTATAAGAGGACTATATCGCCAGAGCAACTCCCGCCCGATATCGTGGTGTCCGGGATCGATCTTTTTGGACAAAGCTCCATCTACGGCCGACCGGATTTCCTGGGCTGCCTTATCAAATTGTCGAGACATGAAAGCACTGAACCTCTGGAGGAATGCTACGCTTTCTGAACGATACATCTCCTTTTTCTCTTGGACAATACGCATTTTGCCGTAATCGGTATTGAGGGTGGAATTTTGTCCTGCGTCTTCGCTCTTTCGAAGCTCTGATCCTGCGGCAGATGAGTCAATTTTCATCATCGCCTTGTACAAGGTAACAAGCGCTGTCTCGACTTCTTCAAGACCTGAAGTCGTCTCGAGGGGTGCTATTGTAAGGGCTTGCAGGTCATCGGAGGTGATAGCACATGTATCAAGCAGAGACTCCAACTCTTTCCTAAGTAGTTTTTGATTTGCTGCTTGCACTTGTAGACCCTGGCCTTGTGCTTCAATATACGCGATATCATCGGATAATGTCTATACGGTGATTAGCGAGACTCATTTGGGTATTTGGGTCTACACTCACAGATAATTCCACACTATATAAAGTTAGTAAGTTGTCGAGTTCGTCACACTCTGCGATGGAAACATCAAGACCCTTTTTAATTGCCTCCACTCGATCATCCTCTTCTTGAAATCGGACGACCCAGCCTCCAGCCTGAGCTTTATTAAGCTCCCGATCTATGTCAAGTTTCATCTCCTCGAAATTACGACCTCGCATTTGGTCACCAGGCACCCAACCAAAGTGATCTAGCCATCTAGCAAATTCTGAGGTCTTATCGAGGAATAGGTTCGTATCTACGCCGAGAGCAGATAAGTATTTTGTATCATTGCCGGCTACGGTTAAGCGTCGAGAGGCTTCCTGCTGACGAGCTGCTTCCATACTCTTCCTCCGATTTTCCTTGGCGGAAGCTTGTAAACTGGCCGGCCGGCTGGAATTAGGCACTGTAACCTTCACCTCAGGGACGAGGGAAGCTTTATCAATGGGCTTCTTCTGAAGATCTAGAGGTTTGGGAGTTTCTGGTTTGGGTTCTGGTCGTGGCGGTGCTGGGACAACGCTCGTTATTCCGTCTGGACCATTGAGGTTTGTCTTGCTTTGCATTTCGCGTAATCGCTCTCCAGCTCCACCAGGCCGCGGTTTAAATGCTGCTGCTGCCGAAGCCGCTTTCCACAGGGCCCCAGCTAGGTCACGTTGGGACTTTGGCTTAATCATAGGTCCTAATCCTGGACGGCTGTCCTCGTCCACTGGTGAACTGGTAGACGGTGATCCGGGCACCTTAGCTTCGACAACCGATCCAGATGCGGATGCCGTGCCGTTTGTCCTATCTACCGGACTCGAGGGAACGTCAGGAATTGGCTCCGGTGCCGGTGCTTGCTTCACCGCGGGAAAGCTGTTCTCCATCCTGCTGTCGGCAGAATTCTTTCGATGTGACATCCGATCTGTATTTCTTGGCGGTGGTTCCCTTCGCATGCCCTGGCTCATTAATGGTGCTGGTACAAGGTCATCATCTGTAGTTTCCTTCGGCCTCGTCGGATCCATTGGCGGTCTTTTCCTGTTGGGTAAGTCCACTTGTGAAGTCGATCCAGAAGGATCACCGAATCTACCCAAGGCACCAGGTCCAGCCAAACCTCCCCTTGATCGCGGCGGTATGCTTGAAGTGTCATCACTTCTCGTTGTGGAAATAGAAGCTGCTATGGATTCTTGACTCTTATTATTCCCAGCTAGTCTACGTAAAGCGGCAGTTTGGCTACCTGTGCGAGCGGAGTCTGCACCGAGTGACGGCGCCGGCGCTGGCGAAGAGGTTCCGTTAGGAGGGGCTAGCTTACGCGCAGGTGAACTAGGTGGCTGATTAGGGCGGAAGGGTTGGAATCCGCTAACGGCGGCTGCAGGAGGAAGATTATTCTGAATAGGTGTAATATTGGGTTGAGATTGTATGGGATCGGGTCTTGAAATTTTAGGTTCCATTCGTGGGGGAGTGGCAATTGGTCTTGAAGGAGGAGGCGTAGGGGTAGGAGTAGGGCCAGTTCGTAATGAGGGAGTCGATTCTGAAGCAGGTACTCGGCCTGGTGGCGGCCTTCGTGATCCTAAGACTTGTTCCAGTTCGCGGGAGTCGAAGCCTTTTAATTCTGGTATGCTACCGCCGGTGTACTTCCCATAGATCTTGATAAGACTAGCAATAAAAAATTTCTTCTCCTTGTCGGCTTGGGCCTGCCAATAGTAAGGCTTCCCGACATTAACGACAAACCCTGTCTCACCAGCCCATTCTCGTTTCTGGGGATCGCAATTTGAAGAAGTAAAGGACTCGATACCACTAAGATCGTTTAAATCCCAGGTCTTTCCAATAGAGAATGAGCCGTTTACATTCTCTTTGGATTTGTGCATGCGCACTCGGCCTGACTTCCGCACTGCCACAATGATGACTCGAGGTTTTTCGGATTGGGATCGTGCTTCGGGCGGCGGAGGGGAGGACGGATGAGAAGAATACTCAGTTATTCTAATATGGGTAATATATGTTTCGAGTACTACATGGACACACAATATACGTCAGCGCCTGGTACGGTTGGGTAGAACACAGGCAATAGGCAACACAAAAATATTAAAGGCAATCTTACTTGACCCATCAACATCCTTCTTGTTGAAGCAGCTTTCCACAATGCGCCTCTTCTCGTCCTCAAATCGTTCAGCTCTATTAAAGTCACGGCCAAAGCCGGGTCCGCCATTTTGGCGCTGGTAATCCATGGTAGGTAGTTAACGGACTATATCGTCTGACGAATTCATGAATATAGATGGCCAAGGACGGTTCGCCGAAGTTCAGGGACCATTTTCGAGTCCGTTCAATATCTCAATGAGCGATAGGGTGAGTTATTGCGACCAAGCTTGCGGAATGCTTAACTAGTTGAGCCTATCGGTAGGTCTCTAGGATTAAGGGTCAACTTTAACGAGCGCGATGGTGGTGGTGATAGAAGGATAGTCGAAGTATGGGTTATGCTTAGTGAAGGGAACGGAACGTTTGATGATGTACTGTGTACAATTTAGTGTCTCAGGGAGTTGAGGCCAAAGCGTCTTTAGGTTATTGCTTCTTGGCATTACGGTTTGATAATTCAAGGTCGCGAATCCCACTTTCCTATGTCAGAATGTCCAGGGAGCGTGCACTCAACGCCACGATTCAAAGCCACATTTCACTTACTATTTTATGTAAGCAAATACATGAATTTAAGACAATAAGCAAAACAAAAAGTACGACAGGTATCTGGTTTGTATACATTTCTCAACACTTCTCTTCAATTATATCTCTCCATGATCTCCTTAACCTTTTGAAGAGGAAGAGCCTCAATCTTGTGCTCCTTATTTCCTACCATTGTTTCTGCCATACATAAAGCATTATATATCGACTCTTCAGTGGCATCTGCAACAGCTTCAAAAATCCCGTTGATCGAAGAATCGTCTATAATATCAATTGTGATAGGCGTAGGCTTGAATGGGTCGACTGCTTTCCGCTCCATTGAGATTGACTGAACTGGAATCTCATTTCCGGTTGAGAAGGCTAAGAACACATCCCCGGAAGGGTTGTGACCATAGCCTCCAACCTTTGATAGTCCCACCGTTGCTCTCTTAGCAAGCCTTTGCATTTGAGAAGGGTGAAGAGGTGCGTCTGTCGCAATAATAACAATGATGCTCCCGTCTTTTCTGTTCTTCTCCTTTTCAAGCGCTTCTCGTGCCATTTTGATTGCTGGATTACTCTCGGTAGCTTGATCGGCCTCCCGAGCTAGGATCTTCCCAACCGGTACACCTGCAATCCGGAGGTGCTGTGGGCGACCATAGTTGGCCTGCACTAACACTCCGACAGTATATGTCTTTGGTTGACCTTTGCTGTCGAATCCATCAACGACTCTGCTACTGCTACCGGTACCGCCCTTGAAATAATGACATATCACTATGATATATCGATTAGGACGATTTGCTAGTTAAAACATGGCGTAGATATGACTTACTTCCAGTTCCACCGCCGACGTTACCTTCCTTGACACGGTCGCTTGATACGCTCTCGAGTCCTTTAATGATATGCTCGGGTTTAATCACGAATTGAGTAAGGTCATTGAGGTATCCATCAAAGGTTTCAGCAACCACGGGTAGGAGGAACCAATCGACATTCCCCTTAGTCACACCCTGAGATTTGATGGTATATTCATAAATTCCCTGGTACGCGGCACCTACGGCGAATGAATTTGTGATGACGATGGGCGAATGTAATAAGCCCGTTTCATTGATCCAGTGACTACCGGTCATCTCACCGGAACCGTTGAAACTGAATATTCCGGCATGACAGGCATTATAAAACCAGTTTTCTCGGGGCAGAATGCTCGTGACACCGGTATTGACGGCACCGTCATCGGTGATAATCTCCTGGGTGTGGACCAGGACGCCGGGAACATCAGTAAGCGAATTGAGGGGCCCTGGTTTCCAGTATCCGAGGTGTAAGTCTGGCAAAAGATCCCGGAGTCGCATGCGAGGCTCCTTGCCGGCGGTTGTGCTGGAAGCTGTTGACGACATAATAAGAAGGTGACGTTGAGTTCAATTTGAAATTTATATTATTCTGTGTCCCTTCTCGTCTTCTTCCATTGCTGACATTGGCCCCAACTGAGGTGGTTCCCTTTATATTGGAACATGTTCTTATAAAATTGATATGTCGTTGATAATTACCCCGGTTGACTCACACCGGACACTGACGAATCACGATCATTGATATGAATGAACCTTTGCTCAATTTGGGAGGTCAGTGGCGTTATGGTATCTAAGTGGATTTGAAATACCAATCGTTTTATTCTCTACGTGGGATCCGTTGTAACCTTGAGTATACAACGAATTGGAATCCGCGCTAGATCAATTTCAATTTAAGAGCTATGCATGAGAAGTTTCGCAGACTAGTTACCTAAGCCTCGAGTTTAAATTTCACTTTAAGCCGGGAAGGTGAAGCTTAATACAACAATGGATCCCCAGATTTATTGAACCGAACCTCCCCCATTTTGTCTCCATTATGCGGAGAAGGTACCTATTTATTACCGGTTCGAACCGGCAACAAGCTTATTCCCCCACAGCGGGACGCATTTTACCCCACATTGTCTTCTCTACTTTTGTCCTAGGTTAAGAGAGATTCCATCCATCTCATCCGCTCACATTAATAAATAGATGATAGACGATACGTTTAGTGTATGAGAAGAAAAGCTATTGCAACTACAATTCAATATTATATACTCATTAGCCAGTCAACTAATACTCGTATAAAACATCCGAAGAGAGAGAGATTGAAACACATATATACCTCCAACTATAAAGATGGTTGCTGTAGTTCGAGTAGCTCCGAATGTAAGTTCTTACTATTAAATGTTATATTAGATAGGTTCTAATACACAAGGAATAAGGCTGCTACAAGAGCAGTTAGTCTTCTACGGACGGTTCAGTATGCTCACCCGCCAAATTGTCCATGTCATTCAAACCCGGGACATCATCATCATCATGCAAGACCACAAATTAATGCGTATGCTCAGCATACCAATAGACGGACAGGGAGACGCGGCTTTGCTTCCCCTATAGACTTTTCTCAGCAGAAGGAATATGCGTTTGAGATGGCCGCCTCTTCAATCCGATTTGGCCCTGGTGTCACCCAAGAAGTTGGCATGGACTTTAAGAACATGGCTGCTAAACGTGTTTGTGTCGTAACTGACTCAACTGTTCGAAAACTCACTGCTGTCAAACAAGTAGAGGAGGCCTTATCGAGAGAAGGGATAGAATATGAAATATTTGATAAAGTACGAGTTGAACCAAAGGATAGTTCGTAAGTTGACACCAAATTCTGCAATATATCTCGCATCTTGACTTACTCAAACATAGTATCAAAGAGGCTATTGCATTTGCTAAACTACATCAACCGGATGCTTACCTTGCAGTAGGCGGGGGCTCGGTGATAGACACGGCTAAATTGATGAACCTCTACACCGAGTATCCCGATGCTGACTTCCTAGATTTCGTTAATGCACCGTTAGGTAAAGGACGGCCAATTGACAAAAAGCTTAAGCCTCTAGTCGCTATTCCCACCACAGCTGGTACTGGTAGTGAGACGACTGGTACGGCTATTTTCGACCTCGTAGAAAAGAAGGCTAAGACTGGCATTGCGCATCGCAACTTAAAACCGACCCTCGGTATATGCGACCCGCTCAACACTAGGACGATGCCTTCAGCAGTGAAGGCGAGCTCGGGACTGGATGTCCTCTGCCACTCGCTTGAGTCGTGGACAGCCATCCCGTTCAATGAAAGAGTACCCCGGCCCTCGAATCCCATATTAAGACCTGCGTACCAGGGCGCAAATCCTATCAGTGACATATTTTCTCTAAATGCACTCCGAAGTACCGTTAAATACCTACCGAGAGCAGTCAAGGACCCAGAAGATTACGAAGCCCAAAGCGAGATGCTCCTCGCCGCCACGCTTGCTGGGGTTGGTTTTGGAAATGCTGGTGTTCACTTATGTCACGGTAAGATACAGTCTTAAGTATAAGCCAACAAGACCATACTAACAGAGAATATTAGGAATGTCATATCCCATCTCCGGTCAAAATCCCGGTTACAAGCATGCGGGATATGATGTAGCGACGCCCATCATTCCTCATGGCGTTTCGGTCGCAGTGTCAGCGCCCGCCGTGTTCCGATTTACGGGTGCGTCGAACCCTGATCGCCACCTCGCTGCCGCAGAAGCGTTTGGTGTGGATATCACGAACGTAAAACGTGAGGATGCTGGCGAAGTCCTAGCCGACGCCATCACACAATTCCTTGCTGAGCTAGGAGACCAACCTAAGGGACTTAAAGAATTAGGCTTTGACTCGAGCCACATCGACGCCCTAGTTGAGGGGACGATACCTCAAGCCAGGGTTCTGATGCTGGCGCCTGGTCTAGCTAAGGAACTCGAGCAAGAGAGGGATCAGCTGAGGAGGCTTTTCGAGGAGGCGTTAACGCACTGATGGAGAGACTACTTGCTGTGCTGCACATCACCTATATAAGATAGCCGTACATATAGATAGTCTAGACATCAATTGACTCCGATAAAAATAGACATGGGGTTCGCTGGCTTAATATAATTATGCTAAGATTTAAGAGGTCACAACATACGCATCTTGTGGGATACACTTGTTGGCTATATTTCAAATTAAAAGATACTCTATAGAATCGAATCGAAAACTATCTAATATTATATTTGCGGTAGTCTCCTTTCTGCAGGATACCTAATATACCTTAGGTCCTTAATCTATTATAACTTTTTGGTTGCTAGGAGTTTTAACTATTACTTTACAACAGTAGTTACTAACAAGCAACTAGTCGCTCCTCTATGCTTGTGTTAGTATTCTTCGTAAAGAAAAATAGTCTTAAGCAATAGTTGTAGCAATATGGAGTAGTATGTCAAATGGTAGGCTGAGACTATGCAGATGACACTTCAGCTATTGCCGAATGTAACTGAAATCGATCCCACCGTGTTGAATCAAGCAGGCTTTGACAACACCTTGAAATGTCTTGGCAACTATCATAATTGTAGACCGAAGTGCTGACCCTCGGATAGACTTCATAATCTCGGTTACTATTTTAATGTCTCTTTGATGCTGCTCAGATTAGCTCGTGATTATCTTCTACACTGTTTATTTGTCATAGCTGAAGATTTGGTTCAGTTTCTATCGTAATATCAGTGTATACCCCCACAACTTACAGTGTACCCCTCTCGTCGGATGTGACCTAGCGAGAAATCATGCTCGCAAACAAGCAATATCTATCTAATGTTAGGGTTACCAAGTTATATGTAAGTCTTCAACGACGTATTACATCCATCAAGCGACGCTGAAGTCGTTTATAGTACGGTATCTTAATTTACCGGCCGAGTAAATATCCCGTAGCGCGATCGGAGGTGCCGTGGGTACATCTATCGATCTTGCAGGGCTTCCGTTATGACCTGCAGATTACATCGGGGCCAAGTCCGCAAAACCAAGAGCCGAAGATTAATAGAATACGACTTAAACCAATCAACGGCTTCGGTCCGAAGTCTTCGGCCCTACAGATACGCGCAAAGAAGGGACTGCAAAAAAGGTTGTATCGATGTCGACCGGGCGATGAGGACAATGTTGCTTTCGCGTTCTTGCTTCGGCTGGATTTGCTTCCATCATTGGTTCGCTCGTCAGGCTTTCGTAGGCGATAAGTGTAGGCTTAAAGCTTACAGCCCGATACTCCGAGGATATAACGAGCTGAAAAGGCTCAAAAGGCTCAAAAGGGCTGCGAGGTTTATAGAGCCTACCGCCGCGGAACGTACGGATCCAATTAAGACCCCCCGCGCGAGGAGGATCCCTGGTAGTGGTCCTGATCCGGCCCGTTGGGAACTCTGGGTCAAAACGCATCTTTTCAGCTATAGCATTTTTGTATATCGCGCATAATCTGATAATAGTCACCGAGATTGCTGACTGCTTAGATCCTGGATGTCACCAATTACATTACATGGTAAGCTTAAGGTCCATTTATTTTTCTAGCGCTGAGACACTTCGGAATGCCCATTATCGACGGGACCCTTCATATCGCGTGTCTACGGGCGATTCGAATTCTAACCCGCGTGGCGATCTTGTTTCTTTGCCGATTTCTCTCAAGTGCTTACGGTAACGGACCATCTGCGCTACACGAGTGCTACATACCTATAGATCTATATCTACTCGCGCCAGTGGGCCAAGAATATCGCCAAGGCCGTGGAAGCGAACCACTGCCGGGGTGCCTTGGCATCTAGAACTCGAACCCATATGAGTGTTACCCCTGCTTAGTCTCTGCAGTGGAATCACTAACAGCAGAGTATGTCTTATTCGGGTGGCACAGCATTTTCAATTTGGGATCACGGAAGCCTTTCCCCCGGCCCCCTTTTCGGGACTTGCTGCTTAGAGAAGCTGGGGTAAGAAATGGGGGACAGGGGTGTTCCGTAAAGAATAATAAAAACATCATCATGTCCAGGATCGATACGGGATGGATGTAAGGCTGTTGTTCCATCTAGCTCCTCTCCGACACGTGTAGGAGGACCGTCGCAGAGATATTTCGATAACGATGGAAGAAAAGGAAATTAACGCGGCTGGTGTTCTGGTGTCTCATGAGCAGGTTCCCGTGAGCGAGGGATCAGGCTCGACGACGACAAACACTCCGGGTGCCAAGGCCAAAGTAGTGCACAACGTACGTTCGATTCAACTTCTGTCAGGACGCGATACCTTCTTTCGTTCGACGCTTTTATTAGTTTCAATTTTTTAACTAGATACCAGGCCGAACTCTACGCGGCGATCCAAGAGACTAAAATCGATTATAAGAGCAAATATTCGATACACCTTTACTGTATGCATCGAAACCAGGCTATGCGCTATTCCATTCTTCGCAGATTACTGACGACTAGTAGTCTCCATTTGCATCGCGTTCTGTTGCGCTTGCGCCAATGGATACGATGGTAAGTAATACTCTACGGAAAGTTTCCAAGGTTTACAGATTGTTGACAAACATCATCATCTAGGATCACTCCTTACTGGTATCGTCGCCATGGAACATTTCCAGAACACATTCCATAGCGGCAAAACTGGCACTCTAGTTGCACTTATGTTCTCTCTCTACACTGTGTCCGTCTTCCCTCCTGATTACCTTGGTTATCTGTATTCATAAGCTGACGGTTTTGCTTCAGTGGTGCGATGGTCGGCGCTCCATTCGCTGCCGTCCTCTCTGATAAATATGGTCGCAAGATTGGCATGTTCAGCGGTGCCGTTATCATTATCGTCGGAATGATTATTGTTGCCACCGCTTCTACGATCGCGCAATTTGTCGTCGGTCGTTTTGTTCTAGGATTCGGCATTTCCGTCATGACTGTTGCCGCACCAGCTTATGCTGTTGAGGTAGCGCCTCCTCACTGGCGAGGTCGGGCTACTGGTATGAGACACCTTCTGATATTATGCGAGTATAATCGTGGCATACTAATGGTCTCCCGTAGGTTTCTATAACTGCGGTTGGTTTGGGGGCGCCATTCCTGCAGCTGCGGTCGTATACGGATGTAACAAGATTGACAACAACTACTCTTGGAGGATCCCATTGATCATTCAGGCGCTTGCTTGTGTGGTTGTTCTATTTGGTGTCTGGTTCATCCCCGAATCACCTCGATTTCTCATGGCCAACGGCCGTGAGGAAGAGGCTATTAACTTCTTGGCGAGGTACCATGGGAATGGTGACCGTAACTCCAAACTTGTGCAGCTTGAAGTTGAGGAAATGAGGGAAGGTATTCGCCAGGATGGCATTGACAAGAGACCCTTGGACTGTATGTCTTCCTCTTTCCGCTCCGTGGTCCAAGCAACCCATATCACAAGGACTAACTGTTATGATAGACCGCCCTTTTATTTTCAGCCATAGTGGACGATGGCGAATCGCTCAAGTGCTGATGATTTCTATTTTCGGTCAATTTTCTGGTAATGGATTAGGTTACTTCAACACCACTATCTTCGAGATCATTGGCGTCACATCCGTTGAGCTGCAGCTGGCCTATAACCTTCTCAACTCTGTGCTATCTGCCATCGGGGCCTTGACTGCTGTGGCTCTAACAGATACTATGCCCCGTCGAAAGGTGTTGGTATTCGGAACACTCGGTTTGCCTCCCTTTACCCCTAAATGTCATGACATTTTTGCTAATAGATAATTGTCTCGTGTAGCCTGCGCTGCAGCATTAGCTACTAACTCCGGTCTTTCCGCCACCTTAGACGCTCAAGGGGAGAATATACAAGAGTCTTACGCCAAGGGTGCATTGGCGTCTTACTTCCTTTTTAATATCATATTCTCCTTCACTTATACACCTCTCCAGGGTGTTATTCCCACTGAAGCGTTGGAGACTACCACCAGAGCTAAAGGTCTTGCTTGTTCCAGCGTTCTCGTATATGCCATGGGATTCATAAACCAGTTTGCTGGACCTATTGCTTTGGGGAATATTCAATACAAGTATATCTACGTAAGACACTCCTTATACCCATTAACTATTGTAGGGAGATACTGACTTAACTCTTTGTAGGTGTTTGTCGGATGGGACGTTGTTGAAGCGATACTCTGGTATTTCTTTGGGTTCGTAGGCTCATATTACCATATCTTTGCAATGTTCACTAACTCATTATCTATAGTGTTGAATCACAAGGCCGAACTCTCGAACAGCTCGAATGGGTTTACAACCAGCCCAATCCTGTCAAAGCGTCACTCCATGTTGACAAGGTTATCATACAGGAAGATGGCAAGGTGGCTGAGAAGGTGGTTACGAGTAATGCATGAGCACGTTTTTGAAGGTACCTAGATTTCAAGTCTCATCTAATAAGGACATTGAATCTGCATTGAATTTGTATTAATTATTAGCATTGGAATCGGGGTTGGGAAGATCTGGTGCTGATGCATAGAAGGATAACATAGGCAATGATATCCAAATTTATATTATCACTGCGCTTAGCTACATCCTTCCCTCCGGATCTGCCAAAGTGACACAGGGTCGATGACTTGGCAGGGTAGTTCTAGATGGTAGATTGCATCTCCGTGAGAATTTATGACCCCTTGAATACACTCCTGCTTTAGTTCAAGTTGAAGGTCACGAAATGAAAGCTTTGAAACGGTGAGCTGCCATGACTTAACAACAAGAGGACTCAGCTCTAGATGCCACGTTCCGCGCCAAGTTACCGAGGCACTATCTCGGTCTATACGATATATGAACGCACAGGCATGTGCCTTTCCACCATTCCAAAGCACAAATGTATGTATCTTGGACATCTTCCGTACAAGGACACTGGCTTGGCATAACAAACCCTCAATCTGCTTACGCTTTTCCCTGTCCTCCTTAAGGAGCTGTGATGTGAGCACCAGAGATAGTAGATGTGACCAGCTCCACGTCGAGTGACAGTGTTGAAAGAATTCTTCTGCATCAATCATATATGAGATAGCAAGGTATTGTAAGTCAAGGCTTTTAGATGCGAAAACCGCACTAAGCCCTTCGCTAGGATCGACCAAATTAAACCAGGGTATACGGGCTGGCCGCTTTGGAAATCGATCATAGAACTTGTAGGAGTCCTCAAATATTATTAATCCTTTGAGGGTATCTGGGAGACTATTTCGAATTGTAGAAGAAAGAGCTATCTCTAAGTATTAGTTGTGAATGATTAGGATATATTCAACATGGTGAGAAGATGAAATTCGGGGTTCCTGCTGCAGGCGTGGGTGCGTACCTCGACTACGAAATTCGCTGGTCATATCTTCATAAGGCGTCCACGGCTCATAGGATATATGCTCTAGACGATCGAATCTACTGAGTAACAAGCCCAATCCCATTGGACCGATACAACGCCGGAGCTGTCGACGGATAATGAAGCTGGTGACTGCTTTTACTCAAGGCAACGTTTCGGGGAACACTAACCAGATGGGTCGGAAGAGTCGTAATATAGCTGGTCTTGGAGGAGCTTTAACTTGTTGACCACGCACCCAACCATGCTGCAAGTCATGAAACTGAATTCCAGTCTTCGGTGCATTCGGAATTCCGCCCTCGCTATGCTCAACTTCAACAGTGGACAAGTATAAGTTCTTAAACCAATGTTCGCAGTCGCTAGGAGAGTATACGTTGATCTCCAATGCCAAGTTATTCGTCGGTGCCCAAGTACTAAGAATAGAAAAAAGTTTCCATATCCCGTCACTGACCATAGAGCTGATCCTTATTGATGGCGAACGTCGTTTTAAGCAACATGTGGAGGTGTATCGTGGTAGTTCAACATTGAAATAGATGTGGTGAATAAGCTCCCTCATCTGTGATGAAACGATATGTTCGAAATCCTCAAGAGAAGATAATCGTATATTTATTTTGTAGAAATTGACCTCCTCTAAAATTTGCTGCCATTCTTTGCATACAGATTCAAGAGAAGCCCAGCCAGGATATTTCTGATATGCAATTATCGCCAAGATTATCAGACGAATCTCTGCAGGAAAAGATGTCCATGTCAAGGCTTTTCCCCTTGTTTGGCTGCGGGTTTTCATTCTGCAACGTCTGGAAGAGAAATAGCAGGCTCCCGGCACAAAAACCGGCGTCATAGGTATCGGAACAGAACAGGTAAAGTTACTCAAGGTCTCAAATGGTGCGAGGCCATTCTTTTATATTCCATCGTACTCGTAGCGCAATTATTCAACTTTACCCTCGAGAAATACTAGAGGGCCTAAGCGTCTGGTGCCTCTTCTGAGCTCTAACCTGGTACGTTTTATGGGAACTTTAAGTGTTTGACTCTGGCAATGTTTTGTTACGAAATAGGCTCGTGGTTCGCTTTACTGTTATGTAATTAGAGAACTATCCTTGTGCTTTATGTATATCAAATCCGAAAAGGGGCCGCGTTAGTTATATTCGAATCACCGTGATACGGCCTATTGTCATAGTTGAACAACAAGTGGTTGATTTATACTTACCCTAATGTAGTAATTATGCCAATATAACATTCCATACATTTGTTACTTGCTATTTCTATTTCTAGAACCACTTGCCTCGTATATCAGCGTACAATTGCAGCTAATAATTACGCAACAACTCACCCAGACATATATTATAGAAGAGAAACTAGCATACCCTCGTGTTGGAAACGACACGAACACGAGGTTCGATGCTTATTTTAATACCAACTCTACCTAGGTACATATGTGCTTCCTAAAAATTGACGAGTAGTAATCACATTTTACAACATATTGAAGGACCTTCACGTCAACCTTAGCGAAGCTCAACTGAACACCTTCGGTTTGATCTTTACGAGCACGTCAACTCTCTAGGATGGTAATAATAAGTCCACCAAAGAGGATTACCTACTGGATCCATGGTATAATTTCTTGCCTGGGAGAGAAGAAGACAGGACCTAAGTTCAATGAGAATGACTGGGAGTACATTTGAAGTTGCCATCTGCTGGTGCTGGAAGGTTGACCACACAAGCAAAGAATGGACAGAATAGTCAGCTAACACGTGGTGGCACCTGTTATTAATGTAAAATATATTTTAACAAATTCAAGGCAGACGAAAAATATGATTGTTTTCTTAGATCTATCATGTGTATTAGCTTGTGCCTCCAAGACAGGCTATATTATGGAGAATACAACAATCAATAACCTTTACATAAGGATGAGTACTGATAAAGACGGAAAATGATTCAAGAGGCTTAGAGAATTTATTTTAATGTAGGATTAGGTTTCTTTCAATTATACATGTAGATACTTAGGTAGCCATTTACTTATCTCCTTATCGAAGGGCTTTATGGGTATGGTCTCCTAGCTGATAACCATTGCTGTAGACTTTCACCTACATGTTATGGGTAGGATGTATTAGCGTTCCATATGAGATATCTACAATAAAGGATACTGTCGGAGGTATGCACAGCTTAGAGTTCCTCGCGTAATAACTTCGTTGTTTCCTTGCTTCTTGCTCCACCTCATGACAGAATGGAAGGGGCGACATTATTTGATTGTCATGAACGGATCCGATAATGAATTAAGCCGAATAGAACTAACGATTATAGGGGTAACTCAACTCCACAACTCCCTTTCTGAGGCACCATTCCGGTCACCTGCTATCTAATCGTGGTAACCCTTCGGGCAATACAATCCCGCCAGCCAACACTTCCAATTGAACCCTGGATCTCAGGCCTGGCAGCACGACCTGGGAATAATTCGAGGGCATTCGGCCAGAATTTACAAGAATCTTGTGCAAGTATACACACTGTTCGCGTTCCGATCCACACCAATACCGCTCATTGGCTAAAACCTGCTCTACCAGTCATCTTCAGGAGGTGGTCGTGGCCGGCTATGCCATTTGCCAACCTCACTTTCTTTGGATAGCACGGCTGGGCGGGGCATCGCAAAATGCTCACTATAGTCCAGCCCAGTGGATGTCTTCTCAAGCTTCCTCTTGGTAGGCATAGGAGCAATAGCCCGATGCTGAGCGTGGTAATGGGCAAATCGGCAGGCGTCTTGGGGCTTAGTACACCGGTTACCATCCGCCCAAAAATGGCAAATCAGCGGCTGACGTAGTCCATCCGGAATATCCTCATGGTAGAATTTGCATTCTCCATTTTCGTAATCGCGGCAGGTATAGCCAGCTGTAGACCACCAAGGACAGATGATCTTGGACTGGCTTCCAGACTTCGTACCAGTCGAGCCACGGCCGTGCTTGTCTCCGATAGACATGCCCCTATTAATGAGGATTAATTGAAATTCGGTAGGTACGTTGGGAGGTAGTTAGTAAACATGAAAAGGCTACTTACCCAAACTCATTACCCAACCCGAGGAGATCTTGAGATCGCATGGAAACAGGCGTCTCTTTTCCCGGACCTGGGAGGCCAATTGTTGTCTCCGCCGCCGTAGGAGTGGCGTCGGTGTTGGTACGGTTTTGATCTGCATCGATGAGACCCAAGATAGTTTCATGGGTTTCATTGCTGATGCGACCGGCACCGAGTAGAATCCCAAGTCCCTGTTGTAATAGCATACTGTCAATACTCATGTCTTTGTTTTCAAATAATCACGGCGATATATAATAGTGTTTACTTACAGTAAAGACCTGGGTCATGCCCCGGTTAACCATGTCGTTGTTGGCCATCCCGCGACGTTATGTTGAGTAGGTGAATAGGCGAGTAGGCTTAGGTAGTTACCGAAAGGATAAAGGTGAGGAATTATGGTTAGGTGGTTAACTGTCCTGAAGCCGTTAAGGGAATAGAGGTTATCGTGCGGGTGGTTGAGAGGAGGAAGGTTCAAGTCGGGTAGATGTTGTTGTCCAGCCTGGAGTTAAGGGTAGGGTAAAGGTTGGTAGGTTTAATTTATGTGGCCAACGTGTAATTATGTGGCTTAGGTTTGTATGTATCGATGTATCAGTTGAGTTCATGGCGGAAGTCGCGTTGTGTCCTTGCAAATATATAAGGAGCGTCGCTTCCTCAGAGTTGATCAAAAGCTTCGCGCTAATAGAGTAGCGCCTCAGCTAATTCGTTAGGGACGTGTTGTAACCCCTGATACAGTGATAATAATAACGTTTTCTTAATCATGGGCCTGCTGATTCACTGAAGCCCACATTATGAGGGAAACAGCGTCGCCCGGACCACAACGCGACTTCTTTGTAGGTTAGGTAGGTTAGGTAGGTTAGTTATGTTAGGCAGTGATAAATTAGAGTAGTTTGTTCTTGGCATGGTGTTTTCCTAGTCACTTGCTTTATGTACTTTTCTAATAGCGAAGCTTGGACCGCTATAGTATCAGTGTTCAGTAGTACCTAGGTACATGATCAAGTTGCACCTTCCCTTGAGCTCTGCTACAATGCATTGACCGGATGACTGATGTTTGGTGAATACTTAGAGGTACTCAGGTAGTTTGTGTGCTTCCTTCCTTCCCTACATTATAAGATTAGGTTATTTTTCATCCTATGGTAGAGAGGCTAAGGGTGTATCATGAGGCATGCCTAAGGGGAAAAGAGTAACACAAGAAAACAATACATAGGTACATGAGCAAGAATGGTACCTAAGGTAGGTATATTTGCAGTAAATAGCTACCTTAGGTACCTAAGGTATATGTTAGTATTCCTAAGGGGTTTAGTAAATTGAGGTTCTTGTATACATTGGTTGAGTATCGTCATTAGTGGGTTATGTAGACTTAACCCCTGGTTTGGTAGAATTGGCTTGTTGGGTAGTTTTACTAAACATCGAAGATGACGAGTCTCGAATGAACATATTCACGTAGAATGAGATTAGAGATATAATTCACCCTTTTGGAATATTATATACGTCAATATGTAGTCCAAAGTTCAAAAAGAAGTAGGGGTTAAGGCGTAAGTCAGTCTCTTATATCTCTACTTCCTCCTCCTCAACCAGTAACACAGGTTATTAATATGGTGGTGCAATATCCCTTGCAAACACTATTCTGAGTCATGTGTACTTCCTTCGTATAAGAAGAATGACTAACTACTTCCTAACCATCCGTAATTCAATAGATCTTGGTGGCATCAAGCCATGTGATCATCTAAGCATAGGTAACTACCTGTGGTACATAGAGGTTTGTTAAGACCAGAAATTTTCATATAGGTGGCCAAAATATTAGGTAATGTCATATTTCATACCTTACCTAATATCTCATTGACGCCCCTATACTATTAATTCCAGATAATAAATATGACTATTAGTATCTGAGCTTTTATTGCTGATACTATTATTATTAGGAGATTGATATTGGCAGTTGATAGATTAAAACCATCTTCATTCGTTAATAGATAAGGTAGTTTCTAAATCAAGGAGATCTTATTAAAGACATCCATAACGGATGGCACTCCTATATAATATTACGTAGAGGGAGACATATTTCCTACAAAATATTAAAACACCACTTGTACTAACATTACTCACATCAAGTTGACATACTTTCGGGTGCCGGATGAGTTTACCAATCCATTCCATTTACGACTATATCTAGAGCTGTTATATCATGTTCCGTCTCAGTAACAAATTGTATTATACTGGAGAATGCCCCTTCATCGAATTCTACTCTACAACGTCGTACTGACAACATTACTATTTCTATAATAACAATGACTAACTTTTACTGAGCCTGTCCTATTTCCTATAGCCACGTAAGTAAAGAGTATCAACTACAAACAAGCGCAGCTTAAGATTACATAATAAGGAGAGAACACACTATTATGGAATCCGAGTTTGGCTGATATGGAGTTCTATTATTGGTAGGCAGAGACAATTTGAACTATTCACGTTGTATCGCCACGTCTTTCCCCTTACTTTCTTTCAATTCTCGTGTAATGCCTTCTCGTTCTAGCACCAGGCTAGGACTCCTAGCACCAACAAGATTTTGTTATACAGTTTACTCAACGAGAGCTCGGCTATGCAAACGGCGACCAAACGCATATACTGCCTAACATTGCGTATGATACCTGAATACTTTCTCTCGAGATCAATTTGTTTCACCCGCCTCTATGTCCTCCCAATACCTCTCGCGCGCCTTGAAAACTAGGTTTGGGCCGTCGTGGCTGACAACAACACCGTCGTACAATTGAAACTCATTTTGCCTGCCACGCCAGCCATCTCTTCCTGGAATTCCCTCCCCTACCTTGCCTGCTTCGCCGGGAGCCCTCTCAAAGTCAAAGTACCAGATTGTCTTAGCCAGGGCCATGCTCAATTCCAAATACGCCATGGCTTTGCCCGCACAGCCGCGATCACCTAGTAAGAAAGGTTGGAAAGCACGCCTCATGGTGGCGCGCACTTCACGTTCTTGGTCTGTCTCGTGTTCGTGCGCCAACCAGCGCCCGGGCTGAAAATTAAAGGGCTCCGGAAAGTACTCAGCATTATGTAGGAGCGCGTAAAGATTTACAGCGACCTCGGTTCCGGGCGGTATGATATGGCCATCGACAACTAATGTTTCGCCAGCCGCAGCTGAAGACGTGTCTTGCTCCCGCCAAGTGTAGGCGAGGGAGGCTGGCGCAATGCGAAGGACTTCGTCTATGACAGCTCTTAGGTACTTACATCCAGCTAATCTGGGGCCCTATTGTTCAGTTAGCAGTGTGATAGTCCCGGGTAACGGAGCTACCTTACCTGGCGGATCTCACGTCCTGAGGAGAAAGTCGTCCGAATCTCTCTTGCGAGATGGGCGTATGCGGCTGGGTACCGTGAGAGGTAGAAGAAAGATGCCGTCATAGCCGTATTGACCGTACCTCCGCCTGAGAATATGGGTGGAGTTAGCACACCTTCACGAGGATCTAGTAAAGGGGTACATATGAGGAAATTATTATCTCTGCCTCACCTGCGGCTATGAAGAAGACTGCCTCGGGCCAGAGCTCAGCTGCACTCAAGCCTTGCTCTCCCGGACTAATCTCGCCCGTTGCGAGTGCGTAGAAATCGTGCTTCGCATCCTTGGGTAGAGCCATCCGAGCGCCGATCATTTTGCGCAGAGCCAAACGAAATGTCGCGGCCCTTTTACGGCCCAACCAGCCAAGTAAAGGTGCGACAATACGCGTAGCTGGCCATGCCATTATAAGCGTGCTTAGAGTACTAGTGGTCTTGAGTGAGTCGGGGACGAGCTTGTTAGTCTCCTCAGTTTGGGTATTAAGCGGATATCCAAATGCCAGTAGGCCAACAATATCAACGGCAAGACGCTCGCAACGCTCTGTCATGTTAACGGGGCTGCCCTGCTGACTGGACTCAAGTAACTGCCGCAGGAAGATGTCCATAGTGGCGCTCATGGTGGGTTCAAAGGCTCGCATAGAGCGCTCTGAGACGACGGGTCCGACCAGCTTGCGTTTTCGGTGATGTGCCTCCCTGTCCAAGGTAGACCACATACTGGGGTTTCCACTGCGGCTTACATAGGAGTACGAACGTCCTTTATTGACACGTGAATTTGCGTAGATATCTTCCTTAATTATCAGCACGTACACACAATAATGAACAGTGGTTATAAGTGGCGTCACCATGTACTGCCGCTGCGGTATTAAACACAAGACGGTTAGGCCCTAACCGCACCACGGAGCCTAGTTTCAATTAGCAAATCTTCAATAAGGTATCGAAGAGAGAGAATTAAAATCTCACCATATCGTAGATGATCGTTATATGTAGCAAGATGCATGCATCGACGAACAACATGAAATGCCCCATAGGCGTTGGTGAACTTCGCGATAAGTGGCCCGGGGTAGGCTCTTAGTGGGTGAAATGTAACCTGGTAGCTCAAGTAAAAGAGAGCCTACATTGAAAAGAGGTATTAGCTATAAGCCAAGACGAATAAGCCAGGATAGCAGAATAATAGAGCAGTAGAATAGTAGAACAGTAGGCTTACCAGTGGCACAAGGATGCCTAGCGTGTAAAGTGCGGCTGTCGGCAATATATTAAGGAAGCTAGATGCCATTCTTAATGCCTAGAAATATGACGTTGAAAAAAGAAAATCTCGAGTGCTGACTATCAGATTGTGTGAACAAAGCCACTATCATGTTGAGTCTAGGAAGGTTGAGGCAGACAATCGTCTTCATGTCTCCCTTGGCCAGACAGGTAATAAAGACTCTTCCACCCCACGTGCAGCATATGGCTCTCCCATCTTACCTTGGGTACCTTATTACCTTAGGTAGGTAACTGGTTATTCATGTATCGATATACTCGAATCCTAATGCAGTTATTTGAATCACGCCCCTGCTGATACGACGACTTGGTGCAGCCTACACCCCCCTCCATCATTAATCTCAAGTTGGTCACCAATAGCTTATTTTTAATAGGGTTGCTTTCTGTGTGTCTCAAATAAAGAATATGAAAGCCTGAATATTAGAGAAGAAACATCAAAGGTTGCCTTCTCAATACGAATTACACATCCCGTTGGAGTCTATATTGGTCATCCTTATCTTCCATGTCGTAGTCGGTGAAAACTAGGATTTCAAATTTCAGCTTTGAAAAAAAACAAAAAAAAAAAGCAGGTTGTAGTTCCAGTTACACAAACTGGCTGTTATAGGTAATAAAATGCGAGTGCATTTGCATACATATACAACGTCCCATCCAACGCTACTTAATTTGGAGAGGTTACAATTTGTTGGCGCCGGCTGGTCCAACTTGCGCTTTGCTTTAATGTTACCTTTTTTATAAGGCAGGCTGAGCAGCATAACTATATTTGTCACATAGGTAGTATGAGATGTACTTATGTATATCTCAGTATGTAAAAAAGGTGACGTAACGATGCAAGGCATGTATGTCTTTGTTAGATGCAAATTATATAGATTATACTCGGTCGCATACATCAGTCAAGACTGCAGGGTCGCATGTAGTCGTTTCAAGGCAAAAAGCTTGAATTGAAATAAGGTTGTTTTAAACGATCTTTAATGCGTGTACATAATATGAGGCCGGTTAGCTGGTTGGCTAATTAGATAGCCCTACTATACGAGGCTATCTGATTAGATATGAAGCTGGCCAATAAAAAGGCGTGTATCTTAAATAGATTGATGAGATTGGAGGGTATAGATAATACTTGGGCGATACCTGCTGGCCCCGCTATTCATGCAATTATACCTCATATTCTGCCCCCCCTTATTGTCCACTTAGTATTGCTCTTTAAGAAATCCCAATAACTATACCCTAATTACATGATACTTTTCATCTTGCATAACGGCGTACTATCGAGGTCTATTATAAGAATAATAGCCATGTAATACTTTTCACTCTTTCATCCAAGGATGTTGTCGCTCTATACAAAAGTCTCCGGAAACTTTTGATCCTACATCTTCCTTCTGATTAACTTCGGTCGTCTTGAAGATGCTGGCATCCGTGGGTCTCTCACCCAAGTGCTCGCTGTGTGCTTCGGTATACCTTGCGCGCATAACCGCAAGTTCGTTGAGGTCCTTCGTCTGGGCTTCTTCGTCCACCTTGCGATATGCTCGTAGACTGCTCGGTGCGCTACCAATAGTACGGAGAGCCCAGTTACTGTTGCCGCTCCCCGAACCTTTGGTATTTTGTTGGCCCCTAGGCGCTAAGGATACGCGGGACCAGGAGCGCCACGAAGCAAGTGCCCGGGATGCCAAACTGTTCTCCGAAAAGGCCTTAGGCACCGCAGGCACGCAGAAGACAAGTAGAACGCATGTCTGCTCTGGTATCACCCACATGAATACCTTTCCGATCACATAGGACGCATCAAATGTCTCTTGTAAGGTCCTTGGGTAGAACACATCCACGACGGTCGTCTCCACACGGCCAGCGGCGCAGACGCAAGCTCTGTACAAGTAGTCATTCTACGTTAGCTTATGCTTGTATGGTAAAAGGGGTAAGTAAACCTGTGAGGTGCCATATAAATGACTATACGTACAGCAAACCGACGGAGAAAACAAGAGATACACCAAGCTTTCGTTTCCTATTCATCTGCAATGTCCAGATGATTCCTTGCGGCAGAATGAGAATGAAGGTATCAAGGGCGAGATTAAACGCAGCAATAATAATGTCCCGAGGCCTTTGCGCAATACACGTACCCGAAACCCAGAACTTCCAAGTTCGCTCTAGGGGAGTGCATGTAAGGAAAACGCTGATGATACTGCCGACGTAAAATAAGATATTAAGGACCATCAAGAAACGGCAAGCCCAAAAGAATGTATCGCGCGTGTGATCAGGTGCAAAGACACGCGCCCACTCAAGTAAGATGGCTGTCTTAGCAAATATCAGGCTTAGTTGGTAGACGAGGTCCAGGATGAACACGATCTTGAGGTAGATATGTTAGTTAGAAAGAGCTATCAGCGAAACGGGTAGACAAACATATGCCTGGTCGGGCAGTGTGTATGCTCGGAGATCCCATTGATGTACGAAGAAGCCGATTGTCGTTAGGAAGTAAAAGTAGCACCAAATGGTTCCAATATAGCACCCCTGTGGTAATAGAAATTGTCAATAAGGCGATCCTCAAATGTCCATAGATGCACGTACCAAAGCGCAGAGCCCTAGGACTAGAACCGATGATTAGTAAAGTGTAGATGTCTTCGACCTTGCCTTGGATACGTACAGTCCTCGATGTGAAGCTTCTTGACGATGAAGATACGCGAATACGCACGCATCAGAGCCGCGGTCATTACGAGAAATAGGCACACGACAACGAGTGCAATGGCCCTGCCGTTCCCATTAGGCGGGTTGTCAAGATTCTGTACTACTCCCTCAGGTGGTATGGCAGATGGGCCGTTCAGAATAGCCTGCAGCACCTCAGGTGAAATTGAATCTCCCATTTCGTTATTCTCTGCTAAGAGTGAAGTATACTAAACGTGAGCGTATTAGTCTATAGCGTAAGCAAGAAGAAAATCAGATGAGGTTATTAGATACAAATTGCAAACGACGGCCTTTTCTACTACACACTCCATATACTCTTACACACATGGCCATTCTGCCAATGAGCTCGCCTGTTCCGTGTGGACATATTGTGGTGAGTGGCACGGAAATCCTCCGGGCCTGGGCATGCAAAGACCACCATACCAGCTTTTGGTGGATTGAATAAACCGTTAATTAACCGTAACTTTACCATTTATACTTTTAAACGTTTAAAATTTAAGACTTAAGTAAATAACCAGTAAAATTTTATATTTATTAAGATTATTTTCAACGTTTAAAAATGGTTGGAATATTTAAAAATATTAATAAATTAATTTATTATAAATTAAAAAGCTTATAGTTTAAAAAATAAACCAAATGTTAAACGTATAAACTTTAAAAGTAAAAATAACTTTAAAATTACATACCAAATATGTAATTTTTTTAAGGCATTTTTTATAGCTTTTTTTAAATTTAAAAAATAAGGTTTTTTTAAAATCTTAAAAGTTTTAAAAAATATATATTAATAATTTTAATATATAAATATTTTTATAATTTTTTAAATTTTAAATAAAATTATTAATAATTAATTTAAATTATATTAAAAAGTTTATTAATTTATAATTTTTTAAATTATAATATTAATATTATTATTTTAAAATTAAATTTTAATTTTATAATATTTTAATTATTTTTTAATTAATATTAAAAATTTAATTTAAATATAAAAAATTAAAATAAATTATTTTTTTTATATTTTTTTTTATATTAATAATAATAAAGTTTAGTTTAAATCTTTATTTTTTTTATATTTTTTAAAGATATTTATAAACTTTTTTTAAAAAAAAATTAATTAATATATTTAATATTAATAATATAATTTAAATAATAAAAAATTTAATTTTTATAAATATTATATAAAATATTATTAATTAATTTTAAAATTAAATTAATATTTTTAAAAATTAAGTTATAAATAATATAATATTTAAATTATTGTTTAAAAGATATTAATTTTAAATATTAAAATTTTATAATAAAAATTTTAATTTTAAAAAGTTTATTATTTAAA